>NC_052070.1:95046479-95357313 GCF_015852505.1 Tachyglossus aculeatus
AGAGAGAGTTACCAAATGTTGATGCTTTTGTGTTAACACTGCAAAGGAGACTTGGCACAGAAAACCTGCTAGGAGATTTCTGAATGTGGCTATATTTTAAAATCCACATTAATTATAGATCCACTTATTCTTAGAAAAGATAGGAGTTCCAGCAGGGTAAGAGGGGTTCATGTATAAATTGCCTCCCAAAGACCCCACTGGAATTTCCATAACATTCACCACATGACACTGATGTGTGAAAATTGACATGAAGATTTGAAAATTGGGACCGAGGGAGACCAAGCATAAAATAACTTCAATTTTGCGCTCTCTCTGTCTCTCCGAGGAATAGCACAGAGGACTGACCAACACAACACAAACAAGCAAAGGGGGGGGACAAAAGGCAGGGAGAAGGATAGGAGTTATTAAGGAGAAAACACACTTCTCACTCAGAGAGAGAAGGGATGATCAATGGATTTAGTCACAGAGAAATTCAAGCAGAAAATTGCTGCTGTTTTTTATCTGAGGCAGAAAGTTTAACTAAAGCAGAATGCTCCACTCCAAGCAATGCAGCTGGGCTAACTGTCTTCAGAGCACTTGAGGATGAGGTCTGGGGGCAGAATGGGCAACACAGAGGGAATAACAACACATTTTCTTATTCTGCAATGCTGCAGTGAAGGGTGATGGGTACAGAGCAGAGAATATGCAGCCCAAATCTGGGTGGTTCAAATCCACCTCCTACCACAACCTCCATGCAAATTTTAACAAATGCATCAGATTTTTTGGCATTCCTGATCTGCTCTGCTTCTTAAGGAAAGAGAAGTATATCTGAAACTTAGCTGGCAAATGCATGAGAAGCAGCGTGGTCTAGAGCACAGCCATGGGAGTCAGAAAAACCAGGTTCTAATGCTGGCTCTGCCACTTAACTGCCATGTGACCCTGGGCAAATCACTTATCTGTGCCTCAGTTATTTCATCTGTAAAATGGGATTAAGACAGATTCCCCACGTGGGACATGGACTATGTCCAACCTGATTTATCTTGTATCTACTCCAGCACTTAGTACAGTGCCTGGCACATAGTAAGTGCTTAACAAATACCATTAAAAAAAAAACCTGAGGCATTGTAAAGACAGGTCAAGTTGGAGTTAGTGGGATGTGGGGTATGCTGGATGGAAACTGATGAGGGAAATATTTTATCCTAAATCCTATCTAGGGAAAAGGGAAGTTTCTTTTGGCTACGGACACCCTTGGCATGTTTCAAGAAGATTTTTTTTCTGCCCTAAGCAGTATAGTGTATTGGAAAAAACAAGGGTCTGGGAGTCCTGAAGACCTGGGTTCTAATCTCAGCTCTGTTACTTTCTTGCTTTGTAACCTTGAACAAATCATTGAACTTCTCTCTGCCTCAGTGTCTTCAACCAGTAAAATGGGGATTAAATGTCATACTCTCCCAAGTTCTTAATACAGTGTTCTGCACAAAGTGCTCAATAATGATTAATTGATATCTGGTCCCTCACCCTCTTAGCCCGGGAATGTGTCTGACCTTATTATCTTGTGTTTACCCCAGTACTTAGAACAGTGCTTCATAAATAGTAAATGAATAACAAATACAATTCTTATCATCATTGTGATTGTTATCATTAGTTATTATTGTAAATATTACTATTTTAATGTTATTTGTTAAGTACTTACTATGTGCCAGGCACTGTACTGAGCACTGGGGTAGACCCAAGCAAATAAGATGGGAATCAGTCCATATTTCACATGGGGCTCACAAACTTAATCCCCATTTTACAGATGAGGTAATTTAGGCACAGGAAAGTAAAGTGACTTTCCCATGGTCACACGGCAGACAAAGGGCAGAGCCAGGATTAGAATGCCAGTCCTCTGACTTACAGGTCCATGCTCTTTCCACTAAGCTACTCAGCTTCTCATTATTGTTATTATCATCCAAACAAAAGCTATTTTCTCCACCTGGCACCATTATTCTTCCATCCATAGTCACTTCCATGCTTACTGCCTATACCAGCTCTTTCTAATGTTTAACTCTCATCAAGGTCTGCCCCACCCACACCTTTCATTCATTCAATAATATTTATTGAGTGCTTACTGGGTGCAGAGCACTGTACTAAGCTCTTGGGAAGTACAAGTTGGCAACATATAGAGATGGTCCCTACCAACTGTGGGCTCACAGTCTAGAAGGGGGAGACAGACAACAAAACAGCACATATTAACCAAATAAAATAGAATAGTAAATATGTACAAGTAAAATAAACAGAGCAATAAATCTGTGCAAACATATATACAGGTGCTGTGGGGAGGGGAAGGAGGTAGGGTGGGGGGGATGGGGAGGGGGAGGAGGGGGAGAGGAAGGAGAAGCAGCGTGGCTCAGTGGAAAGAGCATGGGCTTTGTAGTCAGAGGTCATGGGTTCAAATCCCGGCCCTGCCAACTGTCAGCTGTGTGACTTTGGGCAAGTCACTTCACTTCTCTGAGCCTCAGTTACCTCATCTGTAAAATGGGATTAAAACTGTGAGCCTCCCGTGGGACAACCTGATCACCTTGTAACCTCCCCAGCGCTTAGAACAGTGCTTTGCACATAGTAAGTGCTTAACAAATACCATCATTAATTAATTAAGGAGGGGGCTCAGTCTGGGAAGGCCTTGCTACCAATGACCTGGCCAAATACCTTATTTAGAAAATTGAAACTGTCAGGTGTGAGCTCCCTAAAATCTCCCATGCTCCTCTCCAATCCCCCATTCTTCCTGCCCCTTCTTTAACTCTCCCATCTTTCCCTGGAATATCTAAAGAGAAGATCTCCTGCCTCTTCTCAAAATAAATCACCTGCATCTCTGACCTGATCCCTTTGTACCTTATCAAAACACTTACTCTTTCCCCGACCACCATTTTCAACTGTTCACTCTCTTATGGTTGCTTTCCCACTGCTTTCAAACATGCTCCTGGATCCCCTATCCTTAAAATAACCCTCCCTTGACCCTACGACTCCCTCCAGGTATCACCCCATCCCCTCCTACCATTCCTCTCCAAATTATAGAGCAAGTTGTCCATATCCACTGTCTTTACTTCCTTTCCTCCAATTCTCTCCTTGACCCCAGCCAAACTGGCTTCTGTCCCCTTCACGCCACCTAAACTGCTGTCTCTAAGGTCACCAATGACCTTCTTGCCAAATCACCTTTAATACTGTGGATCACCCACTCCTCCTTGAAACGTTACCTAATCTTGGCTTCATTGACAGTGTCTTCTCCTAGTTCTCCTCCTGTTTCTCTGACAACTCATTCCCAGGATCTTATCTTTCTTGTGCTCCTCTGCATCCCACCCCCTATGGGAGTGCCTTGAGGGAGTCCCTCAAGGCTTAGTTCTAGATGCCCTTCTATTCTGCATCTACACCCACTCCCTTCAATAATTCATTTGCTCCCATGGCGCCAATCACCAACTCTATGCAGATGGTTCCCAAATCTACCACTGCAGCCTTGATCTCTTGACCTCTCTGTAATCTCATGTCCCCTCCTGCCTCCAGGACATCACTACTGACATGTCCCACTAATGCCTCAAACTTAACATGTTCAAAACAGAACAAAACATCTTTCCACCCACACCCTGTCCTCGCCTGTCTTTTCCATTACCGAAGACAACACCACTACTTTCACATAAGTCAGTAACCTTGGTTATCCTTGACTCATCTCTCTCATGCAACCCACATATTCAATCTGTCACCAGATCCTGTTGATTCTACCTTTACAACAAGACTAAAATTCACCCCTTCCTCTACATTCAAATAACCATTACACTTATCCAAGCATTTATCATAAATGTTTAGATGTATCATAAAAGCAAAGATGTAAATGTACAGAAGCAGCATGGCTTAGTGGAAAGAGCACAGCTTTAGGAGTCATGGGTCATGATTCTAATCCCAGATCCTGCTGTGTGACCTTGGGCAAGTCACTTAACTTCTCTGTGCCTCAGTTCCCTCATCTGTAAAATGGGGACTAAGACTGTGAGCCCCACGTGGGACAACCTGATTACCTTGCATCTACCCCAGAGCTTAGAACAGTTCTTGTCACATAGTAAGCACTTAAATACCATAATTATTATTATTGTAACTCACTTTAACAAAGCTATCAGCCCCCTCAGTGACCTCTCTGCCTCCTGTCTCTCCCCTCTCCAGTCCTTATTTCAGTCTGCTCCTGGATTATATTTCTAAATCACCACTTATTCCATATCTCACCATTCCTCAAGAACCACCAATAGTTGCCCATCTACCTCTGCATTAAACGGAAATTCCTTACCACTGGTTTTAAAACACTCAATTCCCCTCTTACTTTACCTCACAAATTTCCTACTACAACCCAGCCCACACACTGCACTCCTCTAACACTTACCTGATCATTGTATCTTGGTCTCTTCACTGACTCATTGGCCATGTCCTCCTTCTGTCCTGGAATCTGGAACTTCTTTCTCCTTCATAAACAACAGATTATCACTCTCCCCACCTTCAAAGCCTTATTAAAAGCACACCTCCTCCAAAAGGCCTTCCACAACTAAGCCCTCATTTCCCTTTCCTTCCTGTACCGCCTTTGCTCTTGAATCTGTACCCTAAAATCACATGATATTTATCCATCCCTTATCCCCACAGCATTTATGTACAGGCATTCAATCAACTCACCCAGTTCTACTTCACCTCACTAATAGTCTACTGTGATCAAGCCCAAACACTTCACTCCTTTAATACCAACCTACTCACTGTATCTCAATCTTGTCTGTTTTTCATTCATTCAAACTTATTGAGTGCTTACTATGTGCAGTGTACTGCACTAAGCACTTGAGTGAGTATAATAGAATAAACAAATTTCCTTCGCACAACGATCTTACAGTCTAGAGGGGGTCTTGCCACTGACCCCTTGACCCCACCCTCCCTCTGGCTTGGAACTTCCTCCCTCTTCATATCTGACAGACCACCACTCTTCTGAGGTTCAAAAACCTACTAAAAGCCCATTTCCTGCAAGAAGCCTTCCCTGAATGACCCCTCTTTTCCCTGCCCTATTTGCCATTCCCTCTGCATTATTTATGCACTTGGGTGTTTATTCCCTAAGTACTTTTAATGCTCATTACACTCCCAGCCCCACAGCACTTATGCACATATTTTTATTCTCTATTTCCCCAATCTATTTTAATTTCTGTTCCCCGCCACTCCCCAGACCATAAACTCTTTGTAGGCAGGGATTGTATCTACCAACTCAATTGCAATGTACTCTCCCAGATGCTTAATAAATGTTTAGGGAGGCAGCATGGCCTATTGTCTAGAGCATTGGCCTGGGAGTTAGAAGGACCTGGGTTCTAATACCAGTTCTGCCACTTGTCTGCTGTGCAACCTTGGACAAGTCACTTCACTGTGCCTCATTTAGACTGTGAGTCTCATGGGCGACAAGGACTGTGTCCAACCTAATCACCATATATCTACTCCAGTGCTTAGTAAAGTGCCTGGCATATAGCAAAGGCTTAAATACCACAATTATTATTATTGTTATTGTTACAGTGCTCTGCAAACAGTAAGTGCTCAATACCATTGATCAATTGATTTCTTTTCCTTTACTCACCCCAACTCTTCTCCTATTCCCTAAGAAGCATAGCCTAGTAGAGCAAGAGCTTGGGAGTCAGAGGGACATGGGTTCTAATCCCGACTCCACCACTTATCTGCCGTGTTATTTTGGGCAAGTCACTTAACTTCTCTGTGCCTCTGTCCCCTCATCTGTGAAATAGGGATTAAGACTGTGAGCCCCATGTGAGACAGGGTCTGTGTCTAAACTGATTTGCTTCTATCTACCCCAGCACATAGTACAGTGTCTTGCACAAAGTAAGAGCTTAACAAATACCACAATTATCATTATTACGTCCAGTTTCCTGTATTCTGGCCCTCCTTTAAATGTTTGTCTCCTTGGATCTCTTGCCATCCCCTCCTACATGTTATTAAAAAAAAAATGGTTCCACTCTTATCTCCTCTGAGCCACTCACAGCCCATCCATTTCTTCCCCATCCTTCCCATCTCATCTTATTCCTGGTTCCAGCAACCTTGTGGGGCCCAATGCTTCAGAGTCAGGAATGGAAATGAGGGTGAAGTAGCCTCATTGGGGCTGGGGGCCTGATTGTAGTAAGAATAATAATAATAATAATGGCATTTGTTAAGTGTTTACTTTGTGCAAAGCACTGTTCTAAGCACTGGGGGGGATACAAGGTGATCAGGTTGTCCCATGTGGGGCTCACAGTTTTAATCCCCATTTTACAGATGAGGTAACTGAGGCTCAGAGAAGTGAAGTGACTTCCCCAGTCACACAGCTGACAAGTGGAAGAGCTGGGATTAGAACCCATGACCTCTGGCTCCCAAGCCCACACTCTTTCCACTGAGCCACACAGCTTCTAGCTGGGATGGAGTTGAGTTCAGGATTTATTAGGTGTTTTTTTTATAAGACTGACATAGAGAGTGGGAGAAATGTTTCAAAGGAGGCCAGTGTTAAAAAAAAGAAACACCACATTTTAATCAGCTTACTAGGCAACAGCTGGCAGCAACAGGGAAATTTCCAGTGTACTAGTCAGAGACAGCTGACAAATACATCCAGCTGTGAAGAGACCTTAATGCATCAGTATTAAAGATCAAGATTAGGCTATCAATTATTTGGAATTTGATTACCTAGATGACCTAAAATAGCCAAATAGAGATGGACAGAAAATCATCAGCACCAACAATACCGCTAAACATTTTCTCTTTTCAGCTCAGTTATCTCCTGGGAATAGAAGTACTTTCATGAACACACACTATGATTGTGCAACAATGGGTAGACCAAAGGTTTCCTACAAAAGAGACTAAATGTCTTGGCCACAATGGTAGCATTTTTGTTGTTTAGGTTTATGTTTTCATCTTAAGCAACTTCGAGATATTGCCCGGGGGCCATGGGAGTAGCTTGTTATTTTCTGTGTGAAATATCAAATTCCCAAGTGAAAATGGAGACTGTGTACAACAGCCAAGTGATTCCCCTGGCTGACCCTCATGAAGTACTGGTGACCTCAAGGATTGGATCTACATCCAAATGTGGCACTGAGATATGAGACTGAGGAAGAACAGAAAGGTGGGAGGACTTGTAGTGAAGGATTGGGGTCTCAATATCCAGCCGGGGTAAGAAGAAAAGAAAAATCTATTACACTGATTTACCAGGCAGCCGTGAAATACTATAATGTCTACCTGATGTTCTTTGTTTTCCTATAATATGAAGTTGCATTCTTGCCAAGCTATGCATTCAGGAAAACTCACTCATGGATGTACATAAGGACTTCCTTATGATCCCGCAGCACACTGTATCCAAACAAGTTCATGTTAACAGATGCATGATACATAATTCCATAACAATATTCTATTCAAAACACAGTGAAAACACATCCTGTAGCAAAATCGTGTATGCTGGTTGCCTGTAACACAGGTGTAACATACTTCACTCATTTGTTTATTGAGTGATAGTCTACCCAAGCAAGATGAATTGGAGAATAGGGTTAATTATCCAGATGAGTTAGGTCAGAAAAAGTGTAGGGGCTATCAGTTAATCAATTGCATCTGAGCACTTACTGTGTGCAGAGCACAATACTTAGCACATGGGAGAGTACAGTATAATACTATAATAGACAATTCTTATCCGTGATGATCTTACAGTCTAGAAGGGGGGACAGACATTAATATAAATGAATTACAGACAGGTACATAAGTGTTGTGGGGGGCAGGGGGGTGAGTAAAGGGAACAAGTCAGGTTGACACAGAAGGGAGTAGGAGAGGAGGAAACTGGGGCTTATGGAAGTCCTCTTGAAGGAGATGTGCCTCGAATTTTAACAGAGGGGAGAATAACTGTCTGTCAAATATAAAGAGGGAGGGTATTCCAGGCCAGAGGCAGGACATGGGCAATAGGTCAGCAGTGAGACAGACAAGATTGAGGTACAATGAGTAGGTTGACATTAGAAAAGGGAGGTGTGAGGGCTGGGTTGAAATAGTAGAGTAGGGAAGGTGTTGTCATAGGAGAGTGTGAGGGAGTTGCAATAAGAAAGTGTGAGGTAGGAGGGCATAAGGTGATTTAGTGTCAAAGCCAGGGGTAAGAAGTTTCTGTTTGATGGGGAGGTGGATGGACAACCTCTGGAGGTTCTGGAGGATTGGGAAAACGTGAACTGAATATTTTTTGCAGAAAAATGATCCAGGCAGAGTGAAGTATGCACTAGAGTGGAGAAAGACGGGAGGAAGGGAGGTCAGAAATGTGTTGAAGGCAGGAGGAAATGTGAGATTGCAGAAAGGGAGAACAATGAGGGCTGGAGTTGTAGATTTGGGATTCATCCATATCGATTTGGTAGTTGAAGCCATGTAGGCAAATAAATTCTTCAAAGGAGTGGGTGTAGATGGAGAATAGAAGGGGACCAGAATTGAGCACATTTAGGGGGTGAGAGGTAGAAGAGGAACCCATGAACAAAACTGAGAATGGGCAGCCAAAAAAATAGGAGGAGAACCAGGAGAGAACAGTATCAGTGAAGATAAGGTTAGATAATGTTTCCAGGAGACGGGGGTGGTCAACAGTGTCAAAGGTTGCAGAGGTCAAGGAGGATTAGGATGGACTAGAGGCCGTTGGATTTGGCAAGAAAGTGATCATTTGTGACCTTTGAGAGGGTGCTTTTTGTCGAGTGAAAGGGACAGAAGCCAAATTGGAGGGGGTCAAGTAGAGAATTAGAGAGGAACTTGAGACAGCATGTGTAGGTGTAGGCAACTCACTCAAGGAATTTGGAGAGGACTCCCAGGCCCATGCTCTATCCACTAGGCCATGCTGCTTCTCAGGACCTCAGGTTGACTTCCTTCCTTCATCCTAAAGCCAGTGGGTTTTTTTCTAGGAGCTGTGATCTATCAATCAATTATATTTATTGAGCATTTACTGTGTGCAGAACACTGTACTAAGGGCATGGCTGAGGACAACGCAACAGAGTTGGTAGATACATCCCCTGCCCACAAGGAGTTTACAGTACAGAGGGGATAGACTGAAAGGGTTAAGAGTCTTCAATATGGAAAATACAATCAATCAATAGTATGTATTGAGAGTCTAACTGCATGCAGAGTACTTTACTGAGTGCTTGGGGAGTTTGAGAGATGACATGATCTCTATTACTGAGGTGGAACAGTCTATAGGACAAGACTGAAGCTTACAAATCCAAGGAGGTGTGGACAGAGAGAACCCATAATTGTTCAAGGAATTAAATTGTATGGGCAGAAAACATAAGAAGGTCCAAGAGGGATATGGATAAATTCCTTGGTGAAAAGTCCATTATGGGTTGGCTAGAGATTAAACTGGGGCTGTGAACGGGAAGTGTAAGTGATGCAATATGGTACATCCTTAAGCACTTTAAAAAAAGGGCCTCATGGCAAAAAGAGCCCAGATACGTATTCATTCAATCATATTTATTAAGCAATTACTGTGCACAGAGCACTGTAATAAGCTCTTGGAAAAGAACAATACAACAATAGTGACAATCCCTTCCCACCACAAGCTCACTGTCTACAGATGGGGAGACAGACATCAATACAAATAAATAAAATTACAGATATATACATAAGTGCTGAGGGGCTGGGAGGGTCAGAGATGGGGGAAGAGCAAAGGGAGGAAGTCAGGGTGATGTAGAAGGGAGTGGGAGATGAGGAATAGTGGGGCTTAGTCTGGGAAGGCCTCTTGGAAGAGATGTGCCTTCGGTAGACTTTGAAGACAAGGGGAGTAATTGTGTCAGATTTGAGGAGGGAAGACGTTCCAGACCAGAGGCAGAGCATGGGCTGGGTCAGAGGCGAGACAGGTGAGATCAATGTACAGTGCGAAGGTTAGCAGCAGAGGAGCAAAGTGTGCAGGTTGGATTTTAGGAGAGAAATGAGGTGAGGTAGGAGGGGGCAAGGTGATGGTGTGCTTTAAAGCCCATAGTGAGGAGCTTTTGTTTGATATGTAGCCTCTCCAGGTCTCTCCAGGTCTGTCCCAACCCATGTGGTGGCAAGAGAGCCACTCTGGGTAGCATCAGCTCAGGACTGCAGGCAGGGCTCTGGCCCTGGAGGGGTGTCTAGATAGTCAATTCTTTGATGGGCAGCCAGAGTGTTGGGTCCTCACGTTGTCTCTGCTTCTGCAAGTCAGACCAGCTGCCAAGCTGCTCACCACCCCACCGTGTACCAGTGTACCACCGTGTACCCCCCGGCGCTCAACACTCTCTGCTACTCTCCCATCCTTCCCAGCAGTATCCTCAGAGGAGCTCTCCTCCCTTCTCTCAATCAATCAATCATATTTATTGAGTGCTTACTGTGTGCAGAGCACTGTACTAAGCGCTTGGGAAGTACAAGTTGGCAACATATAGAGACGGTCCCTACCCTCTCAAGTGCTACTCTGGCCACCTATGCTTCTGACCCCATTTCCTCTCATCTCATGAAATCTCTCGCTCCATCCCTTCTCCCCTCCTTAACTTCCATCTTCAACCGCTCACTCTCCACTGGTTCCTTCCCCTCTGCCTTCAAACATGCCCACATCTCTCCCATCCTAAAAAAATCCTCTCTTGACCCCACCTCACCTTCTAGTTATCGCCCCATCTCCCTCCTACCATTCCTTTCCAAACTCTTTGAACGAGTTGTCTACACATGCTGCCTCGAATTCCTCAACACCAACTCTCTCCTCGACCCCCTCCAGTCCTCACCCTCACTCCTCACCCTTGGCTTCAAGGCTCTCCATCACCTCGCCCCCTCCAACCTCACCTCCCTTCTCTCCTTCTCCAGCCCAGCCCGCACCCTCCGTTCCTCTACTGCTAATCTCCTCACCGTGCCTCGCTCTCACCTGTCCCGCCGTCGACCCCCGGCCCACGTCATCCCCCTGGCCTGGAATGCCCTCCCTCCCCACATCCACCAAGCTAACTCTCTTCCTCCCTTCAAGGCCCTACTGAGAGCTCACCTCCTCCAGGAGGCCTTCCCAGACTGAGCCCCCTCCTTCCTCTCCCCCTTGTCCCCCTCTCCATCCCCACCGTCTTACCTCCTTCCCTTCCCCATAGCACTTGTATATATGTATATATGTTTGTACATATTAATTACTCTATTTATTTTACTTGTACATATCTATTCTATTTATTTTATTTTGTTAATATGTTTGGTATTGTTCTCTGTCTCCCCCTTCTAGACTAGGAGCCCACTGTTGGGTAGGGACTTTATATGTTGCCAACTTGTACTTCCCAAGTGCTTAGTACAGTGCTCTGCACACAGTAAGTGCTCAATAAATACGATTGATTGATTGAAAGAAGCCTTAGCACGCAAGACAGGTTAGAAAAGGGAGCAGAGCTTGTAACAGTGGGTTAGAAAAGAGAACAGTGCTTATAACAGTGCTTGGCACATAGTAAGTGCTTAACAAATGTGCCACAGTTAAGTTGGATAAATGTGTCTGTTATTTGTTTTTCTTCAAACAGTAGACCCTTAAAGGAATACTTTTGTGAGGTACAAAGGGAAAAAGACGGGAGAATATTCATATTAATAACACCATAGAGGATAATGTGCAAGATTTCCCTAGAACATTTCTCCTCTGGGTCCATTTATTTTCATATTTGTGGTGCATAAGTTTGTGATTTTCTCTGAGATGATGATGTACAAGACTGGACATTGTGTATGCTCTGGGTCTCAATCATCAGGAAGTGAAATATGTAATGGTGTAAAATAGCTAAACTGATTCCCTCATCCTTAAGGTTTCAGATCTGGCATGGTCCAACTGCATGCAGGCAGAGCCATGGAAATGCGAGGAGGGGAAATAGAGAAAAAACATCTAGCTCAGCTGGACTTTTTCTACACCTGCTCTGTGACAGAGCCATTTGGATAGTGCAGCAGGTGCAGAATCACTGTGTTCATGCACAGATGAACTGCAACTCAGTTATTCATTCTTCTGAAAGTGTGTGTGTGTGTGTGTGTGTCTGTGTGTATGTGTTGGGGAGGTGGCTGTGTGTCTGTGTATGTGGAGGAGGGGCAGCGATGAACTCTAGATGGTTGGGGCAGGGGAGGCAGACTGCTGTCTCACAGTCTGCCCAGAGCACTTTTCAAAAGCACCATTTTTGAGGAGTTTCCAGCAGTGAATAAAAAAAAAATCCAGGAGTATTCTTATGGTAGCAGGAAATGTAAACTCTTGCATTTGATTTGAAAATCTGATAAACAAAGGTCATAGTTCACACCCCTCTAAGTCCTTCAGTGACATTAACTAAGCAACCATACTTAGTACTTCCCCTATTTAGGGGCCAAGTGGGACTAATGTGCCACAGTACTTTACAAGCAAAGCTTTCAGGCTCCTTATGTTAACACTACTCTTTCTTAAAAAAAGGATATGTAATTTCTGTGCTGCCATTCTGTCTTCATGACCAAATGCTGCAGCCCTCAGTAAACACTCACTGAATGTGCTTCCCTGAGAAAGACACAGCCGTTTGAAAAAACACATTAAAAAAGTTGCAAATCCCTCATTAGCACCCTGATTTACAAGCTCAGGAGAAGCGGCTTGCTAAGTAGATTTTGTTTTTGTCTCAATTTGAGATCTAAAGATGACAGGTGCTAGCTTGAACTAAGGAAACAGAGCAAACAGTTTACAGAGGTAGGCTTCCTTATGACTGGCCCAATATTCTGCATGATTGGCAACTATTCCCCGGAGGTGCAGGCATCTTTGAATTTCACCCCACCAATACTCCCTATATCTTCCTATCATTTGTTTGGGCTCTGGCAACCGACCCTGAACTCCTCAGTCAATTTGCAAGAGGCTGGAATTGATTTCTGCCAGTTGTTTGATGTCAATCAGTCAATGGGATTTATGGAGGACCTGAGAGTCCAGACCACTGTACTAAGTGCTTGAGAGAGCACAATATGACAGAGTTGATAGAAGTATTCCCTGCCCACAAGCATCTGAGAATCTAGAAGGGATGTTTTGATATTAGAGTTCCTGGGGAGGAGTGAGTGGTGGGATTAGAATTTGAAAAGAGTTTCTATTTTTATCAATGGGGTATGTGAAAAGCTGAAAGCAGGTTTTCCAGAGCCACCCTTTCCTTTCCCACTTTAGAAAAAGCAGTTTCAATGTCCCCCACCCATTCCAGTCTTTGGAACCAATATTATTGAAGATTTTGCTTCTTTGGTGTACCATCAAGACCAACTTTGAATCCAGATGCCGAGCACCAAGACCATTTGTAGGAGATTTAAGCTTTTAAAAGTTTTCAAAGGTTGCACAAGAGTGAAAAGAGGGGCTTCTTTTGTGGAGTCTCTTAGGAAGTAGGGTTGTGATCAAAATTAGCATGGGAACAAAAGGACTGAATTTGAAGTAAAAAGAGGGGAAGGGGCAAGTAGGGCTCAGCTTTCTGTATATTCCACAATCCCACTGGTATCTCACAGTCCCATCCATGCCAGAGCACCCACCTAATATTTTAGAGTGTGAGCCCCATTAGGGACAGGGACTGTGCCCAGCCTGATTAACTTCTATCTACCCCAGCACATAGAAGAGTACTTGACGTATAGTAAGTGCTTAACAACTACCATAATGATAATAATATTAAGTGAAATACAGTTACTGCATTTCATATACTAACCTGCCAGCCATACTAGATATCAAAATAGAGGCTTTGTCTTAGTACCACTAAGCAGTAGAGAGCTGTCAACCAGGTCTGAAGAGAACTGTCTTCTCTTTAAAATACATAGATCTTTTTGAATAGTAACTAGCCAACTTCATTTCATCATTACCTGAGAATAGCCGGAGGAGTCATTTTAAGGGCTCAGTTCTCTGGTGGTAAGATGTCATTTGTCTTCAGTTTTGTTTTCATGTTCATATTTCAGATGCTGTTTAATGTGCTTGAATTTACCACCTATAGATCGCTCTTGGTTTTGTATGATCTTTACTGCCTTAATCTCTCAAAGAATTGAAATGGCTATTTAGTGTTATGACAATAGGACTATTTTTTTTCTTCTTTTAAATGAATAGTTACATAGATTTCCATCAAAAAAAGCAAGGAATTAGTGTCTTTTCTTCATCAATTTTTAGTATTTGAAAACAGATTTGTGGTTTGATTTTAAATCTAACAAAACACTTTTGGAGAAAAATAAATAAAATGATCTTACCTCAAAAAAGACCTGAAATTCTTGCTAAGGGAGATGGTAATCTCTGTGAGAAACAGAGGTTAAGCTAGTAATTTCTAAAACAATGGGACTACTTGGTTTATCAGCACTTAAATATTTTCCAGATTACTCAACAACCAATCAATAGCATTTATTGAACACTCACTGTGTGCAGAGCATTGTACTAAATGCTGTTGAGAGTACAACAGTTTTGGGATACATGGTTCTATACCCAAAATGAGTTTACAGTCTATAATTTTAGTAGCAACTAACTCTAGGTTTGCAATCTGCCTCAGTGATGGTACTTCAACAAATGCATAGGGTTGTAACTACTTTGCAGTTACTTGAAGTTGGTGGGGGGACAGAGGGGAAGCAGGAAGTCACATCCCTAGCCGCTTTCCAAGAACTCATTCTGAAGCAAGAATTCCCAGGCCCCAATTGCAACAGGATTACACTAAACTTCTGTATGCATTGGCAGAGGTAGACAATTGGTTCTTAGTAGAATGCTTGGCATGTAAGTGTTTATCAGATATCATAAAAAAATAATCAGGTCCGTGACCTGATGCAGGAATATATATTTCCCTCTTACAAAATAACGTCTTCCCAAAGGGCTGCCAAAGTAACCTTTGTAACCAAAGTAACCTAACTGTGCCCCTCTCAGGATCACACCTGATGAGTTTCCAATACTCTACCAGTCTTGGCTACAGGAGGGAGAGTCAAGCAGAGGCATACCCATTCCATTCCTAGCTTGGGCAGTGGCTAACAGGTGGAAATCAGGCAAAAACTCCTCACCCTCGGCTTCAAGGCTCTCCATCACCTCGCCCCTTCCTACCTCACCTCCCTTCTCTCCTTCTACAGCTCAGCCCGCACCCTCCTCTCCTCTGCCACTAATCTCCTCACCGTGCCTCATTCTGGACTGTCCCGCTGTCGACCCCCAGCCCAAGTCATCCCCCTGGCCTGGAATGCCCTCCCTCCACACATCTGCCAAGCTAGCTCTCTTCCTCCCATCAAGGCCCTACTGAGAGCTCACCTCCTCCAGAAGGCCTTCCCAGACTGAGCCCCCTCCTTCCTCTCCCTCTCCTCCCCATCCCCCTGCCTTACCTCCTTCCCCTCCCCACAGCATCTGTACATATGTATATGTTTGTATGTATTTATTACTCTATTTATTTTACTTGTACATATTTATTCTAATTATTTTATTTTGTTAATATGTTTTGTTTTGTTCTCTGTCTCCCCCTTCTAGACTGTGAGCCCACTGTTGGGTAGGGACCGTCTCTATATGTTGCCAACTTGTACTTCCCAAGTACTTAGTACAGTGCTCTGCACACAGTAAGTGCTCAATAAATAAGAATGAATGAATGAATGAATGGAAAGCAATCTGCTACAGGTCAAAATTCACCTGTCCTGGGAAGCAGCAGCCTGGGAGAGAGTAGTGGGCAGAGATTCAAGTTTACTGCATGGAAGAAGGCAATGGTAAACCATTTCCATATTTTTCCCAAGAAAGTCTATGGATACACTACTAGAACGATTGCAGATGGAGGTGGGGTATTCTGGGAGATGTGTGTCACTGGAGTTGCTTTGTGTTGGAGATGACTCAAAAGCATAAAGACAAGACAACCTACCTGTGGGAGGTCCCTCAAGATTCAGTTCTGAGTCTTATTCTTCATCCACACCCATGCCCTTGGAGAATCATTCACTCCCATGGCCTCAACTACCACCTCTATGCAGATGAAACATAAATCTACACCTTCAGCCCTGATCTCTCTCCTCCTCTGCAGTTTCACATTTTCTCCTGCCTTCAAGACATCTCTACTTGGTTGTCCTCCAGTCACCTCGGGCTTAAATGCCCGAAACAGAACTCATCTTCCCTCGCAAACCCTGTCTGCCCCTTGACTTTCCCAACATTGTAGACAACACCACCATCCTTCCTGCCTCACAAGCCCTTAACCTTGGCATTATCCTTGACTCCTCACTCTCACTGAACCGACATATTCAATGCATCACTAAATCCTGTTGGCTCCACTTTCACAGCATTTCTAAAATCTGCCCTTTCCTCTCCATCCAAACTGCTACCAAGTTAAAACAATCGCTTATCCTCTCCCACCTTGATTTCAGTATCAGCCTCCAAGCTGAGGTCCCAGCATCCTGACTCTCCGCATTCCAGTCCATATTTTACTCTGCTGACTGGATCAGTTCTCTACAAAAATGTTCAGTGCATGCTTTCCCACTCCTCTAGAAACTCCAGTGGTTGCCCATCCATCTCTGCATCAAACAAAAACTCCTCACCATTGACTTTAAGGCAATCACCTTGTCCCCTCCTACCTCACTACTCTCCTACAACAATCCAGCCTGTACATTTTGCTCCTCTAATAATACTAACCTTCTCACTGTACCTCAGTCTCATCCATCTCAGTGTCAACCCCTTACCCATGTCCTGCCTCTGGCCTGGAATGCCCTTCCTCCTCAAATCAAACAGACAATTACTCTCCCCCACTTCAAAGCCTTATGGAAGGCACAACTCCTTCAAGAGGCCTTCCCTGACTAAGCCCCCCTTTCCCCTTCTCCCACTCCCTTCTGCATCACCCTGACTTGCTCCCTTTGTTCTTCCCCCCTCCCAACCCCACAGCACTTATGTACCTGTCTGTAATTTAATTATTTATATTAATGTCTCTCTCTTCCTCTAGACTGTAAGCTCATTGTGGGCAGGGAATATGTCTCTATTGTTATATTGTACTCTCCAAGTGCTTAGTACAGTGCTCTGCACACAGTAAGCACTCAATAAATACAATTTAATTGAACTGAATTGAACCTTGGATAATCATTTCCCCTCATCCCTACAATGAGATGTTGTTATTGGGGTTGCAGACATGGAAATTTGTAATTAGCTGGGAAGAGGTTCCCTGGGTTGTACAACTGGGCTGATGGGCTTAAAGTTAGAGTTGCTAGTGCTAGAGGAAAATGATACAGCCTGTCCCAACAGACACACTGGTTTCCTAAAACCATTATCCTTCCTTCCCCAAATAATTCACAATACCCTAATCACTTCAACTAAATATGAATCTTTGATCCATATGCATTTTATTCCTTTATTCAACAATACAGATAGGTATTTTTTTTACTTGGACTGTCATTGATGGTATTTATTTATTGAGAAGCAGCATGGTGTAGTGGATAGAGCCCAGACCTGGGAGTCAGAAGGTCATGGGTTCTAATCCCCACTCTGCCACTTGTCTGCTGTGTGACCTTGGACAAGTCACTTCACCTCTCTGTACCTCAGTTACCTCACCTCTAAAATGGGGATTAAGACTGTGAGCCCTGTGTGGGACAGGGACTGGGTCCAAACCCATTTGCTTGTACCCACCCCAGTGCTTAGTAAAGTGCCAGGCACATAATAAGCACTTAACAAATACCTTAATTATATTATTATTACTGAGCACTTAGCATGTGCAGAGCACTGTACTAAGTACTTGGAAAGTTGGTTGACATGTTCCCTGCCCATAGTGGCTTATTCTGCTCCTTAACCTCAAAATAGATGAAGTCCTTTCTATTATATCATCCTGCACACACTATTTGCAAATAATTATTTTATGCATTATGATGTTTAGTAAGCATTTACTAGCAATGTGTCAAGGACTGTGTTAAGTACTGGAGTTATATACAAGTTAATCAGATAGGACTATTTGATTTTGATGCCTCACTTTCTTTTAGGCTTCATTTCTAGTCCACAATGAAGACCTGCCTTTTTTTCCTCCACAGGGTTTCTTAGATTCATCTCGTCCTTTCCAACCAAACCACCACCACTCTGATTTAAGTTCTTATCACCTGTACCAGTCAAAACACTTATCTCCCCAATTTCCTCCTTTTCCCTCTTCACTCCATATTATATGCTGTAACCCAGCTCATTTTACTGAAATGACATTGGGCTACTATCTCTTTCCTCTTGGAATCAATCAGTGGTGTCGAGTGCTTACTATGTGCAGAGCACTGTATTAAGCACTTGGGAGAGTACAATATAACAGAATTAGCAGACATGTTCCCTGCCTGTAACTAGTTTACAGTCTACAGGATGAGCTTACAGCCTGGAGGACTGTTAAAAATCATAAACGACTTTCTATTTCCCTCCCCATGAAGGAAAAACTTCTGACCAGTGGCTTCCAGACTTTTCAGCAGCTCACACCTTATTTATCCATCAGTGGCATTTATTGTCTGCTTTATGCAGAGCACTGTACTGAGCACTTGAGAGGGTTCAGTACAGCATAGTTAAATCATTTGTTGTCAAGGGTTTTACAGTCTAATGGGGAGACAGGCACTAAAATAAATTACAGGAAAGAGAAGTGACAAAGTAAATGAATATGCATATAAGGGCTCTGACCATGCAGGGTGAATACCTAAGTGCCTAGGGATTGGGACTAGGTTCATGGAGAGGCAGTAGGAGGGAAAAATAAGGTGGGAGAATGAGACCTGTCATTTCCCAGCCTACGATCTATGTTTCCCTGAAGCAAACCATCTCACTTCATCAGTCTCCCCTTTCCACCTCCAGGCCCTGGATCATGTCTGAAACTCCCCCTGAATCAAGCAATCAACAAATTAATGATAATTATTGCATACTTACTGTGTGCAGAGAAAATTGTTGGGAGAGTACAACACATGAGAGTAGGTAGTCATTCCTTTTTATCTTTCTTTCCCCAGGTCATAGCAGTCAATCAATGGTATTTATAGAGCACTATGCGCAGAGCTCTTTTCTAAGCATATAATCCAACTAGCACTCCAAATCTATGCATTTATTTCCCTTGCCCAGCATTTTTTAACATATCTGATAAACAACATGGCTTAGAGAATAGAACATGGACCTGGGAGTCCATAGGACCGGCATTCAAATCCCAGCTCTGCCACTTCAATCATTCATTTATGCATTCATTCATTCAATAATATTTATTGAGCGCTTACTGTGTGCGGAGCACTGTACTAAGCACTTGAAAAGTACAATTCAGTATCAGATAGAGACAATCCCTACCCAACAATGGGCTCTTGTCTGCTGTGGGATCTTGAGCAAATCGCTTATCTGTGACTCAGTTCCCTCATCTGTAAAATGAGGATTAAGACTGCGAGCCCCATGTGGGACACGGACTGTGTCCAACCCGACAACCTTGTATCCACCCCAGTGCTTAGAACAATACCAAATACAATTAAAAAAACCCCGAATACCATAAAAAATCAGTTTATGTACTCAGTTATTTAAGCATGTAGTCGCCTCACTCTCTTCATACTGCTTTTTTTTTTTGTCCTTTAATTTATCTTTTTCCCCTTTAGGTTACTGAGGGCAGGGATTGTCCTTTCCTCTGGTGTACTCACCAAGTACTTAGTGCAGTGCACTGTGCATAGAAATTGCACAAGATATAACTTCTTGTTATTGATTGATAGTGAGTGTATCATTTTTAAACATATGACTTTGAAAATTATTGTCGATCACAAAATTCTACAATATACAGAGCTTCATAAGAACCACAAACACCCAATATATCTCCAAGGTCTAAAGCAGTTTGACACAAGTTAGAAATACTGTTCTATGATGTTGTGCTCTGTATATTAATTTTAACTGTACCTTAGTTTCCTGTCAGAGGGTTCCGAGGCATATGCATAACAATGTATGAGTAAACATTTCACCACCGAAATACCTATTAACTGGATGCAGTAAATTCATCTGTCACTAGGGAGACCTGATACTTATAAGCACCTGAAATTAAAGCTTGCAGCTGTCTATATTCAAGATATTGGTGAATTATCTGCAGGAACTGACAAGAAAGGTTAGAAGAAACAGAAAGGAGAGCTGAGGTTTACCTACTGGATGATTTTACATGGGAAAATGACAAGTTGCAAACATCTCATGGACTCCAACCACTTTTCAAAAGCTCAAACATTAGGAATCTAATGTCAGAAGGATTAGATATCTCATTGGGATACCAGTATGATCTGCACATGGGGATTGAAAAATATTGACTGGAGAATGGATATTAATTGAAATTAAAAGGACATCCTAGCCAAAAGAAAGAACCTGAACCCTCCATAGGAAATGGAGTGGTGAAAGTCATTTTCTTCCATGTTCACATGTAGGAACACATTAACTTGAAGTAATCCCTTCCCTCTTGCATGTCTCTTAACTCCCAGGGTTGCATTCTCCCTGTTGTGGGAACATGTCTTCCAAATCTATCATATTATACTCTCTCAAGCACTTGATACAGTACTCTGCATATGGTAAGCACTCAATAAATACAATTGATTGATTGATTGATAGATAGAGGAACTCCAGTGGAGGAGTCCCAAATCTCCAGCCCTCACATTGTAAAGCTACTAAACTGCATCAGTGTGGGTCAGGAAGACCACCTCCCAAATCAATCAATTGTATTTGTCGAGACCTTACTGTACTACTTAGTACTATGGAGAGCACAATATAACAGAGTTGGTTGACACTTTCCCTGCCCATAACAAGCTTACATTCAGGAGGGGAGGGGGAGGCATTAATGTAAATCAATCCAGATGTGTACATAAGTGATGTGGGGATGAGAGAGGGGTGAATAAATAGTGCAAATCCAAGTGCATGGGTGTTGCAGAAGAGAGTGGGAGAAGAGGAAATGAGGGCTTAGTTGGGTAAGGCATCTTGGAGGAGATGTGCTTTGAATAAGGCTTTGAAGTTGGGGAAAGTGATCGTCTGCCAGCTATGAAGGGGTAGGGCATTCCAGGCCAAAGGCAGAGTGTGGGCAAGAGGTGAGCACCAAGATAAATGAGTTTGAGGTACAAGAAGCATGTTGGCATTAGAGGAACCTAGTGTGCAGGCAGGGTGGTAATATGAAATCAAGTAGGTAAGATAGAGAGGGCAAGGTAGATAGAGAGGGCTTAAGAGAAGCAGCATGGCTCAGTGGAAAGAGCCTGGACTTTGGAGTCAGAGGTCATGGGTTCGAATCCCAGCTCTGCCAATTGTCAGCTGTGTGACTTTGGGCAAGTCACTTAACTTCTCTGTGCCTCAGTTACTTCATCTGTGAAATGGGGATGAAGGCTGTGAGCCCCCTGTGGGACAACCTGATCACCTTGTAACCTCCCCAGCGCTTAGAACAATGTCTCCCCCCTCTAGACTGCGAGCCCACTGTTGGGTAGGGACCATCTCTATATGTTGCCAACTTGTACTTCCCAAGCACTTAGTACAGTGCTCTGCACACAGTAAGCGCTCAATAAATACGATTGAATGAATGAATGAAAAGGTGATTGAGTTAAAGCCTATGGTAAGGAGTTTCTAATGATGCAAAGGTGGATGGGTAACCACTGAAGGTTCTTGAGAAGTGGGGAAACATGGACTGAATGCTTATGTAGAAAAATGATCCTGACAACAAAGTGAAGTATGAATTGGAGTGAGGAGAAGCAGGAAGCAGGGAAGTCAGCAAGGAGAAATTAGATAAATCTTGGATTGATGTAGTAGCAGTTTGGATGGAAAGGAAAGGGTGAATTTTAGCAATATGGTTAGGTTGAACCAACAGGATTTGGGGGCAGATTGAAAATGTTGGTTGTATGAAAGATGAGTCAAGGATAATGCCAGGATTATGAGTTTGTGAGACAGGGAGGAAGGTGGTGTTGCCTAGAGTGATGGTAAAATCATGGAGAGGATAAAGTTTGGGTGGGAAGAAAAGAAGTTCTGTTTTGGACAGGGTATGTTTGAGATGATGGCAGGACATCCAAGTAAAGATGTCCTAAAGGCAGGAGGAAGTGAAAGACTGCAGAGGAGAGAAATCAGGGCTAGAGATGCAGTTTTGAGAGTCAACTGCATAGAGATAATAGTTGAAAACATAGGAGTGAATGAATTCTCCAAGGGAATGAGTGTAGATGGAGAAGAGACAGGAACCCATAACGGAGTCTTGAGGGACTACTACACTTAGAGGGTGGGAGGCAGACACAAAGAGACTGACAATGAGAGGTCAGAGCAATATAAGAATAACCAGGAGAAGACAGTGTCAGTGAAGCCAAGGTTAGATAATGTTTACAAGAGAAGGGGATGATCAACAGTGTCAAACACAGCTGAGAGGTCAAGGAAGATTAGGATGGAGTTAAACCTGTTGGATTTGTCAAGAAGGGGATCATTTGTGACTTTTGAGAAGGTGATTTCTGTGGAGTAAAGGGGGTAGAAGCCAGATTGGAGGGAGTCAAGGAGAGAATTAGAGAGGAACTGGAGACAGCAGGTGTAGACATTTCACTTGAGTTTGGAGAGGAATAGTAGGAGGGAGATGGGGTGAAAACAGAAGGGAGCCATGAGGTCAAGGGAGGGATCCTTTAGTATAAGGAAGACATGAGCATGTTAGAAAGCAGTGGGGAAGAAGTCATTGGAGACCAAACTGTTGAAGACTATGGTCAGGGAGGGACAAGTGCTTTGATAATAATAATGATGATGATGGTATTTGTTAAGCACTAACTATGTGCCAAGCACTATTCTAAGCGCTGGGGCAAACACAAGGTTATCAGGTTGTCCCACATGGGGCTTACAGTCTTAATCCCCATTTTACAGATGAGTTAACTGAGGCACAGAGATGTTAAGTGACTTGCCCAAAGTCACACAGCTGGCAAGTGGTGGAAGAGAAATTAGAACCCATGACCTCTAACTACAAAGCCCGTGCTCTTTCCTTTAAGCCACGCAAGCATGAAAGAATGGGGTCAGATGTGCAGGTGAAGGGGGTGGATTTTGAGAGAAAGCATTTCTTCTTGAAATACTGCTGGGAAAGTTGGTAGAGTTCAAGAAGAGGATGGATGAGGAAGGGACTGTAGAAGAGCAGGGGAGGATTTAGGGAAATCATGCCTGATAATTTCAATTTTGTCAATAAAGTAGGTGGCCAGGTCATGAGGGGCAAGAGATGGGGGGATATGTGGGGACAAGGTCTTTGAGGAGGGAGTTAAATATCTGGAACAACTGCCGAGAGCAACGAGCATGGGTGTCAAAAAGGATGGAGAAATTATTTTGTCAGGCAGAAGAGAGGGCAGAGTTAAAGCACAATCAACTTGAGGTGGACAAACTGCATTTCTGCCAGAAGAACTCAGTGCCTTATGCACAGGAGAGAAGGAAGTGAACTCTGAAGGTGATCCCGTGGACTGTGGAGGGCAATCCAGGTTGGAATAAGTCCAACGTGATTAGTTTGTATCTACCCCAGTGCTTACTACAGTGCCTGGCACATAGTATGCTCTTAAATACCATAAAAAAACCTGATTCCACTGTTCCATCCCTTGTCTGGCTCTCATATGGCACCAAATTCCTTTTGGGCTGGTACCTGGACTGGTGTTAATAATAATAATGGTATTTGTTAAGCTCTATGTGCAAAGCACTGTTCTAAGCACTAGGGGGGATACAAAGTGATCAGGTTGTCCCATGTGGGGCTCACAGTCTTAATCCCCATTTTACAGATGATGTCACTGAGGAACAGAGAAGTGAAGTGACTTGCCCAAAGTCACACAGCTGACAAGTGGCAGAGCCAGGATTAGAACCCTCATCCTCTGACTCTTAAGACCAGGCTCTTTCCACTGAGCCACGCTGCTTCTCTATAATGACAACTGTGGTATTTGTCAAGCACTTACTATGTACCAGCGGAGAAGCAGAGTGGCTCAGTGGAAAGAGTGTGGGCTTAGGAGTCAGAGGTCATGGGTTCTAATCCTGACTCCACCACTTGTCAGCTATGTGACTTTGGGCAAGTCACTTCACTTCTCTGGACCTCAGTTACCTGATCTGGAAAATGGGGATTAAAGACTGTGAGCCCCACATGGGACAACCTGATGACCTTGTATCTCCCTCAGTGCTTAGAACAGTGCTTTATACACTGTAAGAGCTTAAATACCATCATTATTATTATTATTATTATTATTATTATTATTATTATCAGTGGAAAGAGCACGAGCTTGGGAGTCAGAGGTCATTGGTTCTAATCCTGGCTCTGCCACTTGCCAGCTGTGTGACTTTGGGCAAGTCATTAACTTATCTGTGCCTCAGTTACCTCATCTGGAAAATGGGGATTAAGACTGTGAGCTCCATGCGGGAAAACCTGACCACCTTGTATCTACTCCAGAAGTTAGAACAGTGCCCATAGTAAGCACTTAACAAATACCATTATTATTATTACCAAGCACTCTGTTAAGCAGTAGGGTAAAATACAAGATTATCAGGCCCCACAAGGGGCTCACAATCCTGCCTAGGAGGGACAACATGTATTGAATCCCCATTTTGCTGATGAGGGAACACAGAGAAGTTAACCAACTTGTCCAAAGTCACCCAGCAGGTAAATGGCAGAGCCAGCAGACTAGAACCTAGGTCCTCTGACTTCCAAGCCCGTGCTCTTTCCACTAGGCCACAAGTGCCCAACTTCCTGTTGCCTCAGTTCCATCCACTAAATCCTGTGGCTTGGAAGTGTTGTCCATGTTTAGAAGGACCAGAGAGGGAAGCACAATGGCTCTGGAGTCAGGAAGGAGATCCATGGTGTCCCTGGAACCCTGCAGATTTCCCTAAAGTGACTTATTTTGTGCCCTAATCATACCATGTGTCACATTATGGAATCTACATAACCCATATAAAGTAACATATCTGCTGCTTCTAGCTCTATAAAACTACTAAAAGTACTACCAAGAATAATGTTTCCATGTTTCCCCACTCCTTAAGAATCTCCAATGGTTGTCCACCCACCTCTGCACGAAAGAGAAAGTCCTTACCATTGGCTTTAAGGCAATCAATCACCTTGCCCCCTCTTCTTACCCAATATGTTCACTTCATTCCTGTAACACCAACCTACTCACTGTACTTTGATCTCTTCTATCTCCCTCTGACTCCTCAGCCACTTTTTGCCTCTGGCTAGGAACTCTCTCCCTCTTCATATCCTGCAAACTATCACTTTCCCCACCTTCAAAGTCCTATTAAAATCTCATTTTCTCCAACAGACCTACCAAGACTAAGCTGTTATTTCGCCTACTCCTTCTCCTTTCTGCATCACCTTTAAACTTGGATTTTTCTCCTTTATTCACCCCACCCTCATCTCACAGGACATTTATATTAATATCTCTCTCCCCCTTCAGACTGTAAGCTACTCGTGGCCAGGGAACATGTCTACCATGTCTGTTATACTGTACTCTCCCAAGCACTTAGTACAGTGCTCTACACACAGTAAATGCTCAATAATTATGATTGATTGAAAAATAATATCGGCTAAACACTTACTATGTGCCAAGTCCTAGACTAAGTGCTGGGGGAGATACAAGACAGTCAGGTCAGACACAGTCCCTGTCCCACTTGAGGTTCACAGTCTAAGTAGGAGGGATAACAGGTGTTGAATCCCCATTTAACAGATAAGGAAACTGGGGCACAGGGAAGTTACATGGCATGTCCGAGGTCACACAGCAAGTGGCAGAGTCAGGATTAAAACACAGGTCCTCGGACTCCCAGACCTCTGCTCTTTCCACTAGGCCACACTGCTTCATCATCATCATCATCAATCGTATTTATTGAGCGCTTACTATGTGCAGAGCACTATACTAAGCGCTTGGGAAGTACAAATTGGCAACATATAGAGACAGTCCCTACCCAACAGTGGGCTCACAGTCTAAAAGGGGGAGACAGAGAACAAAACCAAACATACTAACAAAATAAAATAAATAGAATAGATATGTACATGGGGGGGATGGAGAGGGGGACGAGGGGGAGAGGAAGGAAGGGGCTCAGTCTGGGAAGGCCTCCTGGAGGAGGTGAGCTCTCAGTAGGGCCTTGAAGGGAGCAAGAGAGCTAGCTTGGTGGATGGGCAGAGGGAGGGCATTCCAGGCCCGGGGGAGGACGTGGGCCGGGGGTCGATGGCAGGACAGGCGAGAACGAGGTACGGTGAGGAGATTAGCGGCGGAGGAGCGGAGGGTGCGGGCTGGGCTGTAGAAGGAGAGAAGGGAGGTGAGGTAGGAGGGGGCGAGGTGATGGAGAGCCTTAAAGCCCAGGGTGAGGAGTTTCTGCCTGATGCGCAGATGGATTGGTAGCCACTGGAGATTTTTGAGGAGGGGAGTAATATGCACAGAGCATTTCTGGACAAAGATAATCCGGGCAGCAGTATGGATTGAAGTGGAGAGAGACATGAGGATGGGAGATCAGAGAGAAGGCTGATGCAGTAGTCCAGACGGGATAGGATGAGAGCTTGAATGAGCAGGGTAGCGGTATGGATGGAGAGGAAAGGGCGGATCTTGGCAATGTAGGGCTTGTAGGGCAATGCTTCTAACTCGCTGCTCCTGTAATGGGCTATGTGGCATTCTCTATTGCTATCATTGTCCATTCTCCCACTGATTCCCAGAGTAGTACACTTTAGACAAATCAACATGGTAATTTTCAAAAATGGCAATGCCAACTAATACAGATAGGGTATTTTTTACTGCAAAATTGGGCCCCTCTCCTCTTCATCAGACCTTAGAATGTGACTCTTGGACAACAGCTGCCAGAGGTTATGAAGGTGATTTAGTTTAAAACAAGCCAAATCACCTTGTTGCCAACTGAAAGATTTGGTTTAAATATCTACAAATATAATGCTAAATATTTCTGTAATAAACATGCTTCTAACCTATATTAGATGTTGCACTATGAACAGCTCCCATTATCTCTCACCAACTATAGGATTTTGCAGTTCAGCTTGGAGTTTTCATTGTTTTGTATGGTTTAGGAAGATACAATGTAGAAATCATCTACAAACACTCCTAAACCTTCCTGAGTGGCAGATATAATACTACAAGCAAAAATAAGTTTTTCTGTTTCCCTCAGGAAGAAGCAAGCTCTTCCAAAATCAAAATTCCCATTTTCTGTTTTGATGCTCATTTTTTTCTGTTAACAAGTCCCTCAGGCTGCCATTGGGATTTACTGTCTGTCTTCAAACAATATTTCAAACATTTTGTATTTAATAAAATCCAAAATGCATTTTCAAACCCATATTTCAAGAAAAAATAAGTATTTTGACAATGGTTACCTATATGCTTCAGTTTGTAAAAACATCCAAGAAAATACTTACATCTTTTCCTTCAAAATATAGAATCCATTAAGGGCAAAGATAAACTCCAGAAGTTTTTGGTTCACTCCAAACAAGTTGTTCCCATGGAGGAGGAAACTTTCCCAATGGAGAAAACTTTCCACTCTGTCCATGAATCAGTAATAACATTTATAAAGTAGTATACTAAGCGCTGGAGAAAATCAGAAAGTTCACCATGTTTGCAGTTAATGTATTTATCTGTCCTCTAAAATGTCATTGGTCTTCCCCAAGTATCAATTTCCTACAGGGAGCAAGCTTCAGCTTTGGGAGAATTGGGTTCCAGTATTTCCACCTATTTTCTGTTACCTTGGCACTTCCCCCATCCTTCTGAAGGGCACCAACTCAGCATCAAACACCATCTCGGAGTTTATGAAAGACGTTTTTCTTCTCCCCACTAGGGCAGGTTTTATGAAAAGGAAATTAAAATATTAATAGGAAATTGGTATTTCACTAATGACAAGAGGTCCCTACCCATCATAGAATGTGGTTTGCCATCCAATAATGCCACTGTCAACATTTCTCAGATGGGTACTTATTCCCTGGAGGCCCTTTGGGCCAAACTCCTGTCCTTTCTCCCTTTGATAGGGCCTTGCCTGCATGCATATAAATCAGTTAACATCATCACTCTATGTAAATTTAGATGGCATGGAAGGAATTAACAGCGGTGGTTAGGAATGTCAAAGAAACGAAAACATATACAAAAAGGGCTCTCCATGTTGGTAGCAGCCTACAGACAGGTATATATTTATACACTGCACATTCAGGGGGTTGATTTTTTTTCCCAAATGAATGAAAAAAGCAGAACAGATTAACAAGTTCAAATCATGGAAATTCATTTTCATCTACTGTACTGACCATATCTGGTACTAGTAATCTCTTCTCACATATTACTGAGCAAGGGGCTAGAAGATGTGCCTCATATTTCTGTGGGTTTGAAATGTCTAATGGAATTCTATGTTTGACTTTTTGTATACTTTGTCAAGCACTTGGAATTGTGTTTGCTTGCAGTAGATGCTCAGTAAGCAGAATGGATTTATGGATGGGCTCTCACCATCAGAAGCGTCACTTTGGACAAAAGCCATATATGACTGTATTTATTCATTCAATCGTATGTATTGAGTGCTTACTGTGTGCAGAGCATTGTATATGACCAGGGACTGACTACTATCTGATTAACTTCTGTCTACCTCAGAGAAAGTAAAGCACTAGGTATACAGTCAGTGCTGAACAAATACAGCGATTGTCATCACTGGATTGTGAGTCCCAGGAGGGAAAGGAAATATGTTTAATACCTACCTCTGTCTCCTAAAACTTAGTACAATGTTCTACACACAGGAAGTACGTAATACTGCTACTTTTACTACTATTACAACCAGTCTGGAATAGTGTCAGTCTGCCACTGGGTCTTTGATTTTATGTCCTCTTGATTGATTAGAATCTTACTGTAAATGTAATTATCTTCAATAAAGAAGAAGAGAGCACTCTCTTGACTCTCAGAACTGCACTCCCAGCTTCATTCATCACAGGCTTCTCACAAGATCCCTAAGTTTCTGAATAGGGGAAAAAAAAAGACCCCAAACTGGTTTTTTCCTACTGTTAGCTCTTCAGACTATTTGACAATCCCAAACCCATGTACGGGCTTGGGAGTAAGGGTTGTGGGTTCTAATCCCAGTTCCACTAAGTTGTCTGCTGCGTGACCTTGGGCAAGTCACTTAACTTCTCTGTGTCTCAGTTACCTCATCCGCAAAATGGAGATTAAGACCCTGAGACCCATGTGGGACAGGGAATATGTCCAACCTAATTGCCTCATATCAACCACAATGCTTGGCACATAGTAAGTGCTTAACAAATACCATGATTATTATTATTGTTGTTATTATCTTGTTTCCACCTAGCGGTCCTACTTCCTCTTTCCCCTGTTATACCCTAAATGAAAATTGGTACCCAACTGTTTTAAAGGCAAAATGCAATTTACAGAGTCATACAATGGATTACACTGAACAACTGAGTGGGGCATTCCTCAAAGTATTTTATAATAAAAAGAAAACTGCATTAAAATGCTCATAATTGTTCTGGAATGAGTTGCATCAACACACTCAGTTGTGCAAACTGCATGTTCAGTGGCATATGACATCACTGGGAAAAGAGAGAGGATGAGCACTAGAGATAGAGAACAGAAAAGAAGGAGATAGGAAAAGAGAGAGAAAGGTAGAGGGAGGGAGAGTGATAGGGAGAGAAAGAGAAACTGAAACAAAGAGAAAGAGTGATTGTCCCCAGAGTGTCCAGGACTGCCCCCTTTCCTCCCTGACATATTCTTCATGGAATGGGGAGTCATGCCTTTCATTCAGCCCTGCTTATTGAGCACTTACTGTGTGCAAAGCACTGTACTACGCACTTGGGATAGTACACCATAACAATTAACAGACACATTCTTTGCCCAGAATAATACCTGGTCCGGAGGAACTTCACTCTCCGCTACCTGCAGGCCACGCCCTCTCTTAGCATTCTCCACAGTCTCCCCTAGCTGAGCATTATGAAAATCTGGGCCCACCTGGCCTATCCTTGCCCTTCCAGAATCATCTATTTCCCAGGGAGTGTCCCCAAATTCTTGACTCAGGGAAAAAGTAAACAGCTTTTTCCCCAGATAGCTTCTGTTCACTTTTCCCCTTTTTCCCCCATACTTGGAATTTAGAGACCCCTCCTGGGAAGCAGCAGTTGAGTGAGAGCAGAAGCAGGTGTTGCTGGTAGGCTGGGAAACCCCAGCTGGGCATCCAATCCAGATACAACATCATTCCTGGATGCTCCAGCCCCTAATATTGGATGGGAGTGGCCAACCTGAAATTTCTCCTTCCCCACAGATGTCAAGACTTTCTCTTTCCAGTCCCCAAACACACCTAGTGTTCTTCCTGTACCCACTGACCTACCCCATCCCTTCCTTCCCCCACATCCTCCTGCCTAAGTGCTGGATGCTCTATTTGCTCGTTGCATGCCAGGATTGTTCATTCATTCATTCAATCGTATTTTTTGAGTGCTTACTGTGTGCAGAGCACTGTACTAAGCGTTTGTAATAGGCAAGAACTCTGGACACCAGATTTGCTCAGTGAAGACCATTGATTGAATAGTTACAGGAAGTAATCAGTAACATACAATAAGTAGACACGATCCCTGCCATGAAGAAGCTTACAATCTAAAGGGTAGTTTAGAGAAACAGTATGGCCTAGTGGATAGAGTATGTGCTTGGGAGTCAGATGAACCTGGGTTCTAATCCCAAGCCTGCCATTTGTCTGCTGTGTGACCTTGGGCAAGTCACTTAACTTCCCTGTGCCTCAGTTACCTCATTTATCAAATGGGGATTAAGACTGTGAGACAGGAAATGGGTCTACCCTGATTTGATTGTAGCTACCCCAGTGCTTAGAACAACTTGACGTATAATAAGCGTTTACCAAATGACATCATTATTATTAGTGAGAGATATATCTCTCGTGTCACATTTCAAGGACACTAAATAATGAGAAGCAGCATGGCCTAATGATTAGAGCATGGCCTGGAAGTCAGTGGACCTGGGTTTTAATTCTGCCTCATGCCTGCTGTGTGACGCAGAGCAAGTCACTCAACTCTGTGCCTCAGTTTTCTCACCTGAACAGTCATGATTCAATACCTGCTCTCCGTTCTACTTGCAATGTGAGCCTCATGAGGGGCCTGATGATTTTGTAGTCATTCATCCAATCATATTTATTGAGCACTTACTATGTGCAAAACACTGCACTAAGAAATTGGGAAGTATAAGTTGGCAACATATAGAGACAGTCCCTACCCAATAATGGGCTCACAGTCTAGAAGGGGGAGACAGACAACAAAACAAAACACATAGACAGGTGTCAAAATTGTCAGAACAAATAGAATTAAAGCTATATGCACATCATTAACAAAATAAATAGAATAGTAAATAGGTACAAATAAAATAGAGTAATAAATCTGTACAAATATATATATACAAGTGCTGTGGGGAGGGGAAGGAGGTAGGGCTATCCCAACACTTAGTACAGTGTTTTGCACAAGCCCAAACACCTAACAAATAGTACAATTATTATCATTATTACTATTATTATGGGCTTGTGAGTCAGAGGATCTGGGTCCTAATCTAACTTCACCACTTGCCTGCTGTGTAACCTTAAGCAAGTCACTTAACTTTCATGTGCTACTTAGACTGTGAGCTCCATGAGGGACAGGGACTGTGCCTGACCTAATTAACTTTTATCTACCCCAGAGTTCAGAATAGTGTCTGGCAAGTAGTAAGTGCTTAATAAGTACCATAATTAAGAGAGAGATCACCAGTGTAGGGTGGAAAGTGACTGTGGGGAAAGCACATTCCATCAGGCTAGGCTTCAGAACTGTTGTTGGCAGAGTTGGCGGCTGCAGACGGATGCAGCAGCTTGAATGACTAGGGAAGTCACTTGGTTGGTGTTGGGACTTGCCCTTAGCCCAGAGGCCCTGGACTTTAGCCCCATTAGCCACTGACTGGAACCAATTAACTAGTAGCCAAGTAGGGGGAGATTGACTCTTTCCCTTAGTAGAAGCATTAGGCAAGGGATGGATGTAACAGCCTTATCTAGAGTTCAGATCAAGTTCAGTTTCTCAAACCTCATAATGCACACCAACCTGGGCGTTCTATTTCATCTGATGTAGCTGCCAGGGGTGCCCAGGAGTTGATGCCAAGGCAAAGAAAAGGCTTTTAAAGGAGATCGGTCAAAGTGATGTAGTGAGGCCCCATAAACAACCCCTGTCTCCTTCCTGTATCCTGCTATAAATTGTAATCTACATGTCACCTACTGTACAGCTGTCCTTATTCTTTTGTATGGCATTCCAAACATTTCAGCTTGATTGCTTTTAAATGCTTCTCAAATTATTACTGCATCTCATCTCTTTTATTTCTTTGTTTAGTTTGGTGGTACCTTCCTCTCTCAGAATTTGAGTGATCTCTTAATCTTAAAACTGGTTAACCTTTGAGTCTCCTCCCTCTCCCTTCCCAGGTATGGTTCTTTTGCATTCCTTTCCAATCTGATATATATATTATATATATATATATATATATATATATATATATATATATATATATATATATATATGTTTCTCCACAAATAAAGCATCTGGTTATTGCAGCCTAGCCCTTGTCCCCTTTGCCCCATGGCCAACCAAACCACCTGCTCCTAGCCTGCCCTATGTGTGCCGTGTCGGGTATAAAAGCCACACTGAGCCTTCTTGGCCCCTCTCAACTGTGGTCAAGCCAAGCATCCTGTAATTGCAGCTTTATCTCCCTTTGTTCTCCAACTGCACTCCCTTTCCGTTCCCTCCACCTCCACTGTGGCTGGACTGAGTTAACTGCCTTCCCTCCCCTCCATCCTGGACCTCTGCCCCCAGTATGCTCTGGGTGTCAGCCACTCTGTCTCCCCGGGAAACAGCACCAGCTCTCTTCCACACTATTCAAAACAACACATCCCATCCTGCTTCCCACCACCCCAGTGTAAAAAAGAACACCACTTGTAGCTAGCGGCTCATATAACCTGCGGTAACCATTGCTATGGCTATGGGTGTACTATGGACACAATCATATGGAGCCTGAAATTCTGCTTCTCTAGCCACAGCTTCCTATTGTTTAGTGTGTGTGTGTGTGTGTGTGTATTTGTCTGTCCCCCTTATACTGTTTCAATATTTTCCTGCTTCTCTGCTCTCGATGTGTCTGTCTCCAGTCCTCCTCTTCACCTAAATTCATAGATTCTGAGCCCCTCAGGGGACTGGGAACATGTCTAATTCCCACCTGTGAACTCTTTCCAAGTGCTCAATACAGGGCTATGTATGCAGAAAGCTCTTATTACTGCTACTACTAAGTCCCTATCCAGGTAAATGTAGTTTGCAAAGCTCTAGTACCAGCATTAGAATATTTTCCATCACCAGAGGGTTAACTATGGTCACCAGCTGTGTCCAAGGTTATTTTAAATACACCAAGGCCTCTTAAATCAATAGTATAAGGACTTTCAACCTTCTTTTAATGACATTTAAAATTATATTTTCTTTTAGGATTCTCCACGGCTTGTTCCTGATGTCGATTTTTGCAGCTTCAGTTCATGAATATTGCAACTCTAGTAGCGTAGGAAAACTGTTCAAGCCAGTGGTATTATCCTCTAGACTGTAATCTCTCTGTGGGCAGACATGATAACTATCAGCATGGCTTTATTTTACTTTCCCAAGTACTTAGTACAGTGCTCCACACAGAGTAAGCACTCAGTAAATACCACTGATTAACTTGACAAAGATCATTCAAAATCTTGACCTTCAGAGACAAGTCACATGGCTGAATTATCAAAACTAAAGTATTAATAATAATGATGGTATTTGTTAAGCGCTTACTATGTGCAAAGCATTGTTCTAAGCGTTGGGGGGGAAACAAGGTGATTAGGTTGTCCCACGTGGGGCTCACAGTCTTAATCCCCATTTTCCAGATGAGGTATCTGAGGCACAGAGAAGTTAAGTGACTTGCCCAAAGTCACAGAGCAGGCAAGTGCAGAGTCTGCATTTAAACCAATGACTTGAGACTCCCAAGCCCGTGCTCTTGCCACTGAGCCACGCAGCTTCGTGAAATTGAATTTAATTGAATTGAATTCAATTAAATTCAATGATATGAAGGACTTATCTTGAAGACGGACCAAATGTCCAATGCTCCAAAGGGCTCCATACTCAGTTTGACAGATTCTAGTAATTCATCTGAGTCAGAAAACTCAGTAATACTCATCTTAGTAATGAAGATGTACCCAAATAAGTCTTATTCCCACTGAAAAGACTTCAAACCAACCCCAAAAGACTTGCAAATCTTACCCTCAAGGACCACGAGACTGGAATGAATACCCTCAGACAATGGGGGAAAGCTTCAGTTGGCAAACTTCAGATGACAATGATACATTACAGGCTTTTGTGATACTTCCAATGGCATCTCCTTAAATGTCTGTCCAAACCCAGAATCCCTTTATAAATATTCCTTGAATACAAAAGGTGGCCTATTAAAAATATTCCCCTGTTGTGCTCAGGTTAATGGGCCAGCCTCTGAATCTATTTACAGATCTTAATACTGATATGATAGCACACACATTCAGGTTGAGAATCTGCTTAGAGAAGTCTTAGGAAAGGAGGATTGGAAATGCCTACCTAGAAGTATAGGGATAAGATAGATTTAGAACCTTTTTCTCCATAGAATTAAATCACTGCCTATCTACACCTGGTATTAGCCAAAGCAAGAAAGTGAGGGTCAAAGTGGAAAAGAAAAATATTATGGTAACTTTTTTAATCATTTTTTTCAATCATATAAAAAGTTTGGATCAAGGTTAGGTGAACTTTAAATACTCTAGAGAAAATCTTGATATAAATTCAATACAGTATTGCAATTCACATCAATTGACTCAAAACTTTTTTCCCCCCTAGTAAAATACAGGTTGCATGTTCAGGTCAAACATCAGTCTGTTTAGATGACCCATTAAAACAGGGCATCACTTCAAAAGAGCAGCCTGCCCAATTAAGAATTTCAATATATTTTGGAATTAAGATTGTGCTTGGGTATAGGATTTCACACTGGACCATACTGTATGATGATATCTCTGCTAAAGTCAGTTTAGTGACTCCTAAATATGGCCTTTCCATATCCCTTTCAGCAAAGATTAAATTTTATAGCATTCCTATCTTATTAAACACCGAATGACGTTAACCATAATTTCAGGAAATGAGGCCCATAGCCTCCAACACAATACAAATTCTTTTGTCTTTCTTCTTCTGCAGAGCTGAGTTAGGCCTTCAGCTTGGAGATGAGGTGGCTTTAATAATAAAAAAAAAATGAAAGGAGAAATGAAGAAAGGTGCCTCAGTTGTCTCGGCAGCTGATCAACAAAGGAGCAGTCGTGAGCTGTAACCTCTCGGAGTTGCAGTCTGGAACATGACACATGTCAGGCTATGATAAATGGTGCAGAGTGTGAGCAATTTCAAGCGCAATGCCCTTGAGATGTGCGGGACCCCGATCGCAAATGTTATTGTTAAATTAAACCTTAAAGGAAGAATTGGAAAGGGGTTGGGTGTGCGCATGTTTGTGTGTTTATACATATATATGTGTGAATATATGTATGTATATATATCTACATATATATATAAATATATATGTAGATATATTATATATATATATATATGTATATATATACGAATTTTACACAAGGAGAGAGAGAAAAGGCAAGGTCATAAAAGAAACTTGGTATTTTTTCAGGTAATGGAATAAATCACAGAAATCTGTTCAAGATGCGGGACTTCAGTTTGTTTCTCCCTGACAATATCTAGATTTTCTGAATGCTCGGTTTAGCCAATTTAAATTCTCTGGCTTTTACCTTATTCTGTTTGTCTGTCTAATCTTTTGCTAATTTTGACAGCGCCATCTATTTGATCCTGCTAGGCCCTTTTTCGTTAACAGACTCTAGTTTCTCAAAATATAACCCTCCCCACTTCCAACTTTCATCACAAGGTAATGAATTGTAAGTGGGAAGCACTAAGAATAAGGCAAAAGAGGGGAAAGGATATGATTGAGTGAAGGGGATGTGAATGTTGCTTAACTCTAAATGCCCAATGTAATCAAGGGGAATAAAGAGTCATGTGAATGCAACAAAACATCAGATGGAGGGGAACAAGAGAAAGATCACAGGTCTAAATTGAAAGGCCTTGAACGATAAGACAAAAACAGTAAAAGCCAAAGGCCACAAATGGCTACACTGATGAGTCAAAATGGTAACTTTCATAGAGGTGAGGGGTGAAAAAGGAACTCTTACCTGACAGGATAATTTACAGGCCTCTTGTGTCACATGACTGCTTCTGCCAATCACAGTTTAGTATTTCTAAAATGCTGAAGTACATCATTGGTCTAATAGTGAAAGAGATAATGGATTGGCTAGTGGGATGAGCCATGTATTCCAACTGCATGTGTAAAAGCCAATTTGAAATAAGCTATTTCCAAATTAGCCAAATTCCCAACACTTATAGCGCTAAAAGAACACGTCTTTTTCAAAGCACTGAGAAACCAGAATTACAAAGAAGGGCACCCTGGGTTTGTTTTGTGCTTTTTGGCCAATGTTGCTTAGCATCCTGGCAAAGAAAAAGGGTTTTTTTGGTTCTCTGGAAAAGTTCACTCATGTTTTTTGTTATCAAAGAAAATAAAAATCAGACAAAACAGAACTTTATCAAAACTATAAATAATTTAATGCAGATGGATTTAAAAAAAACAAGCAGATTTTCAGAGTATGGGACACTGCAGGGTTTGGGCAGAAACACAAAGGGAACATAAACAGAAAAATGAAATGAAATTACAAAATTGTTGAGGAAAATAAATAGAAGCAAAAACTAATTGAAAAGAAAACAAAGAGGAAATAAGGAAAACTGAGAAAAGAGAGCAGGCTCAAAGGATTCTGTTTGGGAGTGGGTGTTTTGTGCCTGTAAAGTAACTTCAACACAATGATATGGCTTTAATCAGCAACCTTAATTCTCCTCCTGACCAGTTTTGTGGTGTAGGCACATTCTGCTCAAATTCACAGGCTAAATTCAAAACAAAATTCCTAATAACATAAAATAGCAGAGAAGAGTCAAAATGTGCTTTAGAATCATAGCATTTTGCAACTTACGGACCGGAAATCAAATGCAAGTAAACTGAAGGCCAACCTCTGCAGCCATACATTCTGACAGCTTGCTCAAAATATTATGTGGCATTCCAAGAAAGAACTGAAAAAATGAAAATGAAAATATTCAACTAAAATTTCTGGGAACTTTTACACATGGATTATCTTGTTTAGCCCAAATTGAAATCTCAAATCCAATGCAAAGAACACCGGTCACCTCAAGCATTCACCCTCAACTGTACAATATTCACTGATACCATGGGCCCTTAGTTCACTACTGAATAGGAGGAGAGATGGATCTAACTGAATTACTAAGAAAACCTCTGACAGCACCTAACCTCAAAACTTCTTAAATATACTCTAACCACTTCAACTCTGCTTAGCATGATACCAAATAGTAAGTGAAGATGATAATCTCCTCCAAAGGGAGAGGAAAACCAACCTCTCCTAACTCCCACATAGCAAGTAGTACTAAACTTGTCTTATTTGTACTCTTTGAGTCTAATTTAGACAGGGGCACTCAGAAGTAGAAAGCGCACTGATGTTTATTAATTGAATTTTTTTTTCCAAGGTGAATTCATCAGTGCATAGAACAGTGCTTTGCACATAGTAAGTGCTTAATAAATGTTATTATTGTTATTATTATTATTATTATTATCAAGTCTTGCATTACATTACAATTGCCAAGTAACATAAAGGGAGACATTATTCTTACAGCTGTTTTTTTTCTGGAAATATGAATGCATTCTTGATCATGTGCAATAGAGACTGTAAAATAGTAGCAAACTGGCTTAGTAACTAGGAGTTCACACTTTTGCCATCCCTGGAAGTCATTATTCTGAGTCTTAGCCAAATTCTGAGTCTTAGTCTAGAATCAGAGTGACTGAGTGGGTAGAGCATGGGCCTGGAAGTCAGAAGACTTGGGTTCTAATCCCAGCTCTACCACTTGTCTGTTGTGTGACCTTTGGCAAGTCACTTAACTTCTCTTGGCCTGTTACCTCATCTGTAAAATAGGGATTGAGACTGTGAGCCCCATGTGTCACAGGGAATGTGTCCTAGCTGATTAGCTTGTATCTACCCCAGCGCTTAATACAGTGTCTAGCACATTGTAAGCACTTAGTAAATGTCATTAAAAAAATCCTGGGCCAATTTTGACAATATCACAGTTCAATATCACAGTTTGACAATATCACAATACCACGATATCACAGTTCTAAGTTGGCTGCCTATTCTTCTACTCATCCAAACTAGTGATACTCCTTCCTTCATTCTCCTAAGTGATCTTGATCAGATAAGATCCACCATTTCAAGAATATGGTGGTGAAGGTGCAAAGCCTTAATCTTGGTGATGTCCCAGGTAGACACTGTTTATAACAGATACTTAGCCTGCCTGTAAGTTAATTGGTCAATGGGGAATACCTTGATATCTTACAGCGAGCTCATAGTTAAATGCTTTGGGGAATTTGATATTGACTATTTATAAATATTTATAAAGAAATTAATTATTATTACAAAGAAACTATATATCATTTCATAAATATTTATATTTTTATAAATAGTTGGTGGTATTATTGTTTGTCTCCCCTTCTATACATTTATATTTTTATAAATATTTACTTATTTATATTAATATTTATATCCCCTTCAAGACTGTCAACTTGTGGGCAGGGAACATGTCTACCAATCTCTGCTGTATTGTACTTTCCTAAGGGCTTAGTACAATGCTCTGCACATAGTAAGCACTCAAATACCATTGATGATGGTGATATTCTGCTAATCTGAGGCACCCATAGGAGGAGCAAAACTTTTAAAGGCACGGGGGAAACACAGGAGAACAGAATGTTAGCTGATAGCTTCATTGAGCAAGACTAACCTGACCAGCAATTAGGAGATAATTTGTACTTCATGGGAAGATGAGTGCAGAAGGTTGAGACAGTGAGAGATAGATTATAGAGAGAAACAGGTTCTGCAGGGGCAAACACTGTAGCACAATAAAGGACAACATCCAAATGCACAAAACATCACTTGGGATGCCCATCACTCCGTTGTCCATTAACCTATTCCCTGAATGATCACGTTAGGAAAATTGTGCACATAACAATTAATTTTTCTTTATTTTTTCAGGTCCCATTTTCCACTCCTTTCCATATGTCTTTCTTAGGAATTCCTTGACAATTTGAGTATGGAACCTGGTGCTTCCTTTCAGTGAACTGGATAAGCATCCTTGGTCCCTAAACTGGGGTCCTTGGAGGAATGAATCATGTTTGTCCCAATTTTAGAAACAGGAGTTTTTTTGTTTGTTTTCACATTGGAAAGGCCAAGATAGAGAAGGAGCGTGGCTCAGTAGAAAGAGCACGGGCTTGGGAGTCAGAGGTCATGGGTTCTAATCCTGGCTCTGCCACTTGTCAGCTGTGTGACTTTGGGCAAGTCACTTAACTTCTCTGTGCTTCAGTTACCTCATCTGTAAAATGGAGATTAGGACTGTGAGCCCCATGTGGGTCAACCTGATTACCTAGTATCTCCCCCAGCACTTAGAACAGTGCTTGGCACATAGTAAGCACTTAACAAATACCATTATTATTATTATTATTATTATTATTATCATAAAGACTGTTACTGCATTTCTAAATTATGCTTTTGTAAGCAGACCACTTTTTCTAATTATCCCAGCAAGTACCACACCTTCACCTTAGTCTAGCAAACAGTGGAAAGATAAAAAGCACTTGGTAGGAATACCTTTCCCTGACCCATGGGAAGTATAAGGCTTAGTGGAAAGAGGATGCACCTGGGAATCAGAGGACCTGAGTTCTAATGCCTGCTCTGCCCCTTGTCTATTATGTGACCTTGGCCACCGTCTCTGTGCCTCAGCTTCCTGGTGTGTAAAATGGAGAACCAATACCTGCTTTCCATCCTACTTAGAGTGTGAGGACCATGTGGGACAGGGACTGTGTCCTACCTGATTATTTTATATCTACCATAGTATCTAATACAGTGTTGGACTCATAGTAAGTGCTTAACAAATACCACCGTTATTATTACAAAGAGAATGGAAAGGAAAAATTTTTCCCTTCATTCTTTAGCTGAAATTCTTTACAGTTTTTGCTTCCTTCCTGTCTGATGCATCCCAAACCATTGATCTTCTTTTATTTCATCTAAATTGTGTTTTCCCACAGCCAGGCTGATGGACCCTGGAAGATCTACTGCAAGTGATAAGTGCAAAGAGCTCTCAGAGGGTAGACAAGGTCTGAGGCGAGAAAAAGGGAAAGGATTGGAGGGGTGAGGTGTACAAATATGAGCTGGCCCAGAGGCAGCCAGCCATGTCTACTAGTCAGAAAGAGGTGATGAATACATGAGCTGGAAAACAACAAGGCTAAGGAAGGTATGTTCCCTAGTAATGGACCTGAGTGTCAAGAAAGACAAAAATTACCTTCTTTCATTTGCAAGCTTCCTTTTAGTGTCACTGAAAAAAAAAATGGGGTTAAATGGACTTCATTCTAAACCAGCATGGCCTGGCTTCTGTTTTTATATTCCTAAGAAATGAAGCGATTGCCAGTGTTTGAGAAGGAAGATAATGATGCTGGATTTTGTGGCACACTGTTCATTGGTCTTCTCTGGTTAATTTTTCTGGTTATAACTTCCACACATTATTTGAGCATGGCCCATATGTTAAAGTTCTCCTTAATAACTTATGCTAGTTCCAGAGTCATTGTATAATAACCATTTGGCCTTATAATTTTTGACTTCCAATGTTTCAGTTTTCCAAAAGTATTACTTTCAGAAAATTTCTCCTTGGATTGCTAAGTGGCTTGCAACTGAGCGGAAAATGGTTTTAGATTTTACTGAAAAAAGACAGAATGCAAAGATTGTTGTGAAAAACCAAGGTGACAACTATAAGCACCCTTATCCCTTAATATTAAAAAATAATGAAAATAATTAGTTATTCTCAGTGAACATGGGAATCTTGTTTTGGTTTACTATAGTGATTCTGTACAGCAAGGAGAAGATGACTGAGTAGAAATTTTTAGTGTCCAAAAAGATAAAAGAAATTCTAACAAAATAGAATTTTTAAAAAGACAAAGTATGAGAAATTGCCGATAACTGATTTTTTGCTTATTTAACATGAAAAATCTCCGTTTATAATTCAACAGAGATGTTGAGAGGAAAGTAAAAAAGAAAAAAAATTAAGAAATGCTCAGCCAATCATTGCAGTGAAATATGCTTCCATGTCAGGTGAACTTTAAATCTCCTTAAATTAGATGAAGGGTTGTGTTCCAAAGGAAACATTTCATTAGCTTGATTCTATACCTTCCATGCTCCAACTTGAGACAACTCAAAAACATGGATTTATAAGGAGAGGGTTAAAGTTGATATATATTTGCAAAGTTTTAATTTATTATAGGAATTAGAATTTAATTAACAAAATTTTATGAGTGAATTGTAGTTAAACTTTCCAAAAGAAAAAGATTTGTCCTACAAATTTCATGAAAAAAGCTAGGGCATTTCAAACTGAATGTGTTTTCTTTTCACTGTCAACATTTATAAAAGTATAATTTAAAAACTCAACCAAAATAGCAGCCTGCAGAAAACTGCCTTGCAAGCGCACACTTTATTTCCATGTACATTAAATGTCCTAAATACTAAAGACTCTTCCAGTCTTTATTTTCAGCATTAACGGTCTGCACATTCCTGGAACATTCTCAAACAATTCTAAATATTCCATTTTGGAGTCAGGATACCTGCTTTCTTACATGTGCCTATAAGTAGGGCATTGCTCCCTAATCCCTCTTAGCAGTAGAATTTAAATCAGATCTGGAAGCAGGTTTTACTGTCTTTGGCCTTTTTGGGTTATACCACTGTATGTGGCCAAAGTTACTCCTTCTATAGATGCCTCATAATTTCCAAAACAGGTTTTACAAAGCATATTAACGGACTCCATTATTGTCCCTGAGTAGAGTAATGATTCTAGTGGTTATTAAGCTCTATGTCCCAAGCATGACACAAGGCAATCATCTTGAATACAGTACCTTTAGGATTTAATCTTCATTTTACAGATGAGGAAACTGAGGTATACAGAAGTTAAATGATTTGCACAAGGTCACACAGAAGGCAAGTGGCAGAACTGATGAGATTAGGACCAGATCCTATGACTTGCAGGCCCGTGCAGTTTCTACTAGGCCATGATTATTCTCAGCACAAGGATATCATTTCTCTGTCAGGAGTCTCTTGAGTTCCTTTCTGTGGTTCTATATGGTTTACTGCTCCAGTCTGGGGTAATGTACAGTCTGCTGGCTGTGTCAGCCTGTGTTCAGTAAGCAGCACCTCTTGACAATCATGCCTGCCATTCAGTCAGAAGAGCAGGAAATTAACTGCCTCTGTAGGATTTGTGTAAGATAAATAGGCCTGAATCTGTCTTGGGTGACCAGAACCAAAGTCTTTACTCCAAAATTTTGGCTAGGTGAGAAATGATAGAATTCAACCCATTATCCATGCAAATATACTAAAGAGTACTATACAATTCTGTATTAATATTATCATAATACCTCAACTTTATACACTATTAGCTGTGAATCCCAAATGGGACAGGGACTGTGCCCTACCTGATCATCTTGAATCTACTCCAGTGCCTGCCAATCTTTCATTTGTTCATTCAACCGTATTCACTGAGAACTTACTATGTTCAAAGCACTGTACTAAGAGCTTGGAAGACTACAATACAATCAATCAATCTATCAGTCAATGGTATTTATTGAGTGCTTACTGTGGACAGAGCACTGTACTAAGCACTTGAGAAAGTACAATGCAACAGAGTTGATAGACATGTTTCCTGCCCAAAAGGAGCTTACAATCTACAGTGGGGAGACAGACATTAATGTAAATAAAAAATTACACCTATGTACATAAGTTCTGTGAGACTGAGTGTGGGGTGAATATCACATTCTTAGAGGGAACGGATCCAAGTACATAGGTGACAGAGAAGGGAGAGGGAGTAGGGAAAAAAAGGCTTAATTGGGGAAGGTTTCTTGGAGGAAATGTAATTTTAATAAGGCTTTGAAGGTAGGGAGAATGGTGGTCTGACATATATGAAGAGGTGGGAGAAGAGTCTCGGGTCAAAAGGAACTGACAAGTTTGGTAAGGAAGCTGATACAGCAAGACAGGCAGGGAGGTGATGAGGATTTGGAGCTCAGGAATGGCCATAAAGTTAGAGAGGAAGGGACAAATCCAAGAAATATCGTGGAGGAAAGAGTAGTAGAATTAAGAAGTAAGAAATATAGAAGGTGATTCTCAAACAACTGGGTTTTAAATCCACTTTGAAAGACCATCTATATTTATCTCAAAAAAGTAGGTCAATAGAGACCTACTTTAAAAATCTTATCTAAGAATCTACTTCCTCTAGGAGGGAGGGAGTCACCAGTTAATTCCTATCTCCCTGGTCATATCACCCCACCAGTCACCCTTCACACTCAAATGTAAATCTATTTGTATTTATTTCATTCATCTATTTATTTAATGGTACTCTATGTTTTATCAGTTGTTTCAATTTTCTTTAGCATATAACAGATATGAACATTCAAGAACTATTTTTATTTATGCCTATGAAGAGTCAGCACCCAAAGACATTTCCAAAGTTAAAAATAAACAGAAAACCAGTGCTTTTAGAAAGGGTCAGGTTTAAAGATCTGGTTCAGGCTCCCTAACCAGAAGTATCATCTCTTCAGCCACAAGATCACACAGTTAGATTCCATCTTCTGTCACTCATTGAACACATGGTCTTATTAAAGTGTGCCATAAGGAAACATTATCAAAATTATTCTGACTAAGAGAGCCTATTCACCCCTTAGTGATTTCTCTTGAGGCGATTGTACCGGTTGTCTGAGTCTATAGAAAATGTGAACTTCAACTCTTGCAGAATTATTTTTTGAGTCTTTTTGTTCTCCAACCACTGATACAAATTCTTTTGAAGAGTTGATAATCCCCTGAATTCATCTCCTGTGTTTTAGAACTACTGAAGCCTTTTAAGAATCATAGAAATCATAGAAGGGAAAGTCGTGTTATGTTAACTAGCCCAACTTTGCTAGGGCTAGATTATTCTCATTATATGAGATATATATGAGACATATATATTCTGATTTCTTTTACCTAGTTTTAAAAGTTTTATCTTTAATCACAACAGCATTTATTCTTATTATCTTTCATTGTATGCTTTCCCTTCTTCATAGGATTATTTTTTCCCCACCTCTTTTTCATCTTCTGGAAGGAGAGGTGCAACTAAAAGTAAAGGAGACCTTATCTTTTTCTTACTAATGTATGTTCCTGACTACTGATTGGGCTAGTCAGAGAGGTGTTAAAAAAATCACCTCCTCTCAGGAAGCAGATATTCACTTCTTCACAGAAAGTGAACACCAGAATCTAATTTCAGAGGTAGCAGACCTAGTACTGTTAAAGTAATTGCACGGAATATCTCACACCTTTAGTCCTAGCTCATTTATTAAGCCCATATTGTTGTTAACTGAAGCAAGGGGAACCAGGAAAAAAGGAAAGAGAAAGAGAGAGAGAGAGAATTTACCCTTCATTCACACACTGGAACATAAACAAAGGATTCTTGCTCCCAAAAATATACACAATGCATATGAACCAGCTCAAAATAAGCACTTTTGTTCATCATATTCAGCACTGGTTTCATCAAGCCTCAATGTTCCAAGCTATTATGTAGCCGAGGCTGAGGCTAATGCATCACTCTGAGATGGTGAAGGATCTAATTCTAAAGATGATTCGTGAATGGTAAGACAAAAAATGGCTATTCTTGGTCATATATAACATTGGAGAATCTACATCTACAACTCAAGATGTTCATTTGAAACTCAGAGGTAGCTGTTAACAAATTCTGCTACCAACGCAGCCTCCTGTCCAAAGATGCCAGACATGCAAGGCATGGGTAATTAAATCAAGCAAGCCAGATGTTCTTTAGGACACAGGAGTTTAAAATTGTACATCAAGATTCACACTAGGCTAAAAGTCCATAAAGCTGCAGTGGAATTCTATATGGCTGGATTAATCATTTTATCTTAGATTTCCATAGTGATTTTTCTATCTTCCAAAGCACTTGCATTCACCTTCACACAATCAGACAGATGCTGTTTTTCCCATTTTTCAGATCGGAAAACTAAGTCTTTGAGAGGTTCGGTGATTTATTCAATGTCAAAGAGCAAGCTAGTGTCAGATCTAACTCTATAACCAGAGAACAAGGCCTCCTACATCCCAGGCCCATGTTTTGTTTTGTTTTGTTTTTCTGCTTGACTATGCTGCCTCCTGAAGCAATATCTGGATTCTCAAACTAATCTTTAAAGTCAAATGATAACAGGCCAAACAATATTCAGTATCAGAAAACATCGAGAAAAGGGGTTTGTCACAGTCCAGATTTACTAGCAAGCTATGGGAGGATAATATATGATAGCAAAAAATCTAAGCCGGTATTCCAGATCAAACTGAAGTCGGGCAAGCAGGAAAGGCAGTCCAGATATTTTAAAGGCACAGTGAAACCCAGACTAGAACAAAAAGCAGTGTAAAAAGAGCACGGGTCTAAGCATCAAGAGACCTGGGTTCTAATCCCTAATCCCAGCTCTGATACTTGCATTCTATGTGATTAGTCACTTAATTTATCTGCACCAGTTTCCTCATCCTTAAAATGGAGATAAATACGCCTGTTCTCCCTTCCTCATAGACAGTGAGTCCCATGTGGGATAGGAATTGTGTCCAACATGATTATCTTGTATCAAGTTAAGCAGTGTGGATTAGTGGTTAGAGCACGGGCCTGAGAGTCAGAAGGATCTGAGTCCTAATCCCGCCTCTGCCACATATCTGCCGTGTAACCTTGGGCAGGTCACTTCAATTCTCTGGGCCTCAGTTACCATCTGTAAAATGAGGATTAGGACTGTGAGTCCCACGTGGGACAGGAACTGTGTTCAACCCGATTAACTTGTATCTACCTCAGTACTTAGAACAGTGCTTGGCTAAGAGTAAATGCTTTACAAGTACCATTATTATTACTAATTATTATTATCATTACCCCAGTTCTTATTGCAGTGCTAGGCATATAGCATTTAACTAAAATAATAACACTAATAATAATAATAATAATTAATATTGATAACTGGAAGTCAACACTGTAAGATTCTAGATTGTAAGGTCATTATGGACATGAGAACATATCCATTAAGTCCGTTGTACTGTATTCTCCCAAGCACTTAATACAGTGCTCTGTGCATAGTAAGTGCTCAACAAATATCATTTATTGGTTGCTTGGTTGATTAATCAACAACAAGCAGATTATTTTGGAGTGCGGCAGTTCACAGAAATGTAAAGTGGCCTGTGGATAGAGCGTGGGGCTGGGAGTCAGAAGGACCTAGTTTCTAAACCTGGCTCCATCACTTGTCTGTAGTGTGGCTTTGAGCATGTCACTTTACTTCTCTGGGTCTCAGCTTCCTCAATTGTAAAATGAGAATACCTGTTCTCTCTCCTTCTTAGACTGTGAATCCCATGTGGGACAACATCTGACCCAAGTAACTTTTACCTTCCTCAGGGCTTAGAACAGTGTTTGAGTAAGCAAAACTACCAAATGCCATTAAAAAAAATCGAAAAGAAGTTGTTGTCTTCTGTACACTGAGGAATTTCTAAAAATAGCTATAGTTGCAGGATGTAGGAAACCATCACTACAACTAAAAAGTGAAATTCCTCTTTGTGGAATTGATTAACTGGTGTATATCAGTCTTCTCATCCCTATCCATTCACATCCATTCACAAGCAAAATCTCCTCAAGCAGGCCCCACAGCTGACTGTAGTCTAGGGCATGGCTGCCTGGATATCTTTTTGGTCTATCATTTCTTAATTTTCATTCTCCAACAGTGTCCTAGATAAAATCATGCACGACATGTTTCATTATGTAAATCATGATATAAGGTATGAAAAACAAACTAGTTCTCGAGCAGATCCTCTGTGTACATAGAGTTCTTCTTGGACCACAAACTAAATTTTGACCCAAGCTGAGAGGAGAACATTTTTGAAAATTACTTCACTCTTTAAATCCTTCCAAAGCTAGCTTCAGCCTTAAAACAGGTACTAATTCTATGAAGTTTCTCAATGAAAGTGTTCTTTTCTTTGAGATAGAGCCCAATAGAGAATCTCATCATAAGCCATGTCTTCATGGATTTCACACCTGGATCAGTAACATAACCATTTTACCACATAAATTCTTGCAGACTCATTATCCTGTGGTGGGTGAGCCTTAAATAATTTAGATTTTTGACATTTTTCATGTAATTGTTGCATGACACTGATAGTCATCTAAAATGTGTGAACACTGTCCCAATTCCTAGCACTTGAATAAACAGAGGGGAGGGGAGTGAGGATATCAACAGGGAATGATCTCTTTTTAGCAGCTTCTAAGAAAATTTCTCATTTAGTTCTTCAGGTTGTTTCAGCATTTTCTCTGCTGACTAGAGCTATACCCTAGCCATTTTAGAATGAAACTTGAAATAAAAGTTATCACAGCTAGGATTGCAATAAAACACATTAGATTTGAAAAGCAAGTCTGGGGATAGGGTTAGAAAAAATACTTTGACTAGTCTAGGCCCATTCTTCCATTTTGTGAGAAACAGCATTGTCTAATAATAATAATGATAGCATTTATTAAGTGCTATGTGCAAAGCACTGTTCTAAGTGCTGGGAAGGTTACAAGGTGATCAGGTTGTCCCCTGGGGGGCTCACAGTCTTCATCTCCATTTTACAGTTGAGGTAACTGAGGGACAGAGAAGTGAAAAGACTTGCCCAAAGTCACACAGCTGGCAATTGGCGGAGTCGGCATTTGAATCCATGACCTCTGACTCCAAAGCCGGCTCTTTCCACTGAGCCATGCTGCTTCTCTAGTGGAAAGGCTGTAGTTCTGGGAGTCATAGCACCTGGATTCTAATCCCAGCTCTGTCACTGGCCTGTTGTGTGACCTAAGTAGGTCACTAAACTTCTCTGAGCCTCATTTTCTTCATCTGTAAAATGGGGATTAAATCCCACTCCCTCCTACTTAAAAGCATGAGTCCCATGTGGGTCACAGACTTTACAGACTTTATTCATCTTGTATCCATTGTATATGTACTCCAAGAGTTAGCACAGTGACTGGTACATTGTAAGCACTTAACAAATATCATTATTATTTGTCATGCATTCATTCATTCATTCAATCATATTTTTTGAGTACTTACTGCGTGTAGAGCGATGTACTAAGTACTTGGGAGAGTATAATGTAACAATAAACAGACATATCCTGCCTGTGTTGTTTTTGTTATTATATTATTATTATCATTATTAATAATAATGAAGCCCCATCACCTTTCTGTGGGACCATTCACTAGAACCCTCTTAGAAAAACAGGTTCATTTCCTCTGGAGTGATATCCAAAATTTTCAAGAATAAATCCAAGAAATGGCAAGAAGGCAAAACAAAATTATCAACTTTTTTTTTACTTTGTACTTACAATTTTCCTTCCTCTTCATAAAGAAAACTTTTTCTGACCTTGCAAAATCATGTTAAACATAAAGATTCCCCCTTCTGTCGGCATTCTCTCATGTTTGGGAACCTCTATTGTCTTTTCTTTGGTAATAAATGATAATAATTAAAGGCAAATACACAATAATTAGTCACACTAGGTTTATCCATCTGTTGTACCTTTATCACATCACTGTGTCTTTGGAACAGATGACAAGCAGCATATTGTAGCCCACCTTGCAAATGGATAGAAGAAAGAAATGGTAAGAAAAAGAGGTTACCACCAAAAAGGTCAGCAGTAGAGAATAGGAACATTGTACACATGAAGAAAAATAGCAGCTGACCATTAAACTGTATATACACCTGCATGTGCACTTCTAATCAGGTGTTATGAAAATACAGGAATAAAGCAGATTAGACAGGTACAGACCTGGCTGCTCTCACTTTAATTTTGTATTTATCCTTAAATAAACCAAGCCAGTTGGATGAAGATTTCAGTAATTATTTTAGGACCACACAAAGTCAACAGGATCTAGGTAGCAATCCAGCTGTGATAAGGTATTGACACTGAGCCAGTGTCTCCCTGGAACCTCTCCAGGGTTGGTGCAAAAGGTATAGCCCAAAGGTTTAAGGCAATGGAATCATTTTAAAGGGGTGGAGGTTAAAATGAACAAATTTAAAGAAAGGATCTTTAAATTTTCTGATAGACAAATAATTTTTGTCAACAGGCTCTGAATGGTTTCAGCTCCTTCTTTATCATCTCTTAGCCCTGACCTATTGCAAGAATAGCCATTGTACGATGGCCAGGGAATCAGATGTGTTACCAGGCATATAATAATAATATTAACAATGATTGTTGTATTTGTTAGAAATATAACTGTGTGCCAAGCACTGAATTAAGCATTGGTTTCGTTACAAAATAATCAGGTTAAACACATTCCCTGTCCACTTAGGGGGATTACAGTCTAAGGAGGAGGGTGAACAAGTACCATATCCCCAATTTAAGATGAGGAAGCTAAGGCACAGAGTAGTTCATTCATTCAGTCATATTTATTGAACACTTACTGTGTGCAGGACACTGTACTAAGCACTTGGGAGAGTGAAATGTAACAATAAACAGACACAGTAGTTAAGTGACTTGCCTAAAGCCTTCCAGCAGGCATATGATATATTGTTCATTCCATAGGGTAAGGAGAGGATAATACAAATATACACAGTGTATGTGTTTTGGCTAGAACTTGATTGTGGAATTAAGGAACATTCTGCTGGCAGTGCAAACTTGTCTGAGTTCAGTCTGCCCCATTTTAGAACAATCTGATCACACACACAGCATGAAGTAATGAAGAATGAGTTTTCCTTAACATGAGGATTCACAAGAATAAGTTATAGTGAGAACTGAATGCATTCACTTTGGGAATCTATCGATTCACTATGAAATCTAAGAAAATCTAAGAGAAGCAGCATGGCCTAATGGATAGAGCATGGGTCTGGGAGTCAGAAGGACCTGTGTTCTAATCACAGCTCTGCCACTTGTTTGCTGTGTCACCTCGGGCAAGTCACTGGACTTCTCTGTGCATCAGTTACCTCAACCTGTAAAATGGAGACTCATTCATTCATTCAATCAATCATATTTATTGAGTGCTTACTGTGTGCAGAGAACTGTATTAAGCACTTGGGAAGTACAAGTTGGCAACATACACAGATGGTCCCTACCCAACAACGGTCTCACAGTCTAGAAGGGGGAGACAGACAACAAAACAAAACATATTAACAAAATAAAATAAATAGAATAGTAAATATGTACAAGCAAAATACATAGAGTAATAAATCTGTACAAACATATATACAGGTGCTGTGGGGAGGGGAAGGAGGTAGAGTGGGGGGATGGGGAGGGGGAGAGGAATGGGGGGCTCAGTCTGGGAAGGCCTCCTGGAGGAAGTGAGCTCTCAGTAGGGCTTTGGAAGGAGGAAGAGAGCTAGCTTGGTGGATGTGCAGAGGGAGGGCATTCCAAGCCAGAGGGAGGATGTGGGCTGAGGGTCAATGGCAGGACAGGTGAGAACGAGGCACAGCGAGGAGGTTAGCAGCAGAGGAGCGGAGGGTGTGGGCTGGGCTATAGAAGGAAAAAAGGGAGGTGAGGTAGGAGGGGGCAAGGTGACGGAGAGCCTTGAAGCCGAGAGTGAGGAGTTTTTGTTTGATGCGTAGGTTGATTGGTGGCCACTGGGGATTTTTGAGGAGGGGAGTAACATGCCCAGAGCGTTTCTGCACAAAGATGACCTGGGCAGCATCATGAAGTATAGATTGAAGTGGGCAGAGACAGGAGGATGGGAGATCAGAGAGGAGGCGGATGCAGTAATCCAGTCAGGATAGGATGAGAGATTGAACCAGTAGGGTAGCGGTTTGGATGGAGAGGAAAGGGCGGATCTTGGCAATGTTGTGGAGGTGAGAGCAGCAGTTTTTGGTGACGGATTGGATGTGAGGGGTGAACGAGAGAGCAGAGTCAAGGATGACACCAAAGTTGTGGGCTTGTGAGACAGGAAGGATGGCAGCGCCATTAATAGTGATGGGAAAGTCAGGGAGAGGGCAGGGTTTGGGAGGGAAGATAAGGAGTTCAGTCTTGGACATATTGAGTTTTAGATGGCAGGCAGACATCTAGATGGAGATGTCCTGAAGGCAGGAGGAGACACGAGTCTAAAGAGAGGGAGAGAGAACAGGGGCAGAGATGTAGATTTGGGTGTCATCAGCATAGAGATGATAGTTGAAGCCGTGGGAGCAAATGAGTTCAGCAAGGGAGTGAGCATACATAGAGAACAGAAGGGGACCAAGAACTGACCCTTGAGGAACCCTTACAGTAAGGGGATGGGAGGGGGAGGAGGAGCCTGCAAAAGAGACTGAGAATGAATGGCCAGAGAGATGAGGAGAACCAGGAAAGGACAGAGTCTGTGAAGCCAAGGTTGGATAGTGTGTTGAGGGGAAGGGTGTGGTCGAGTGTCGAAGGCAGCTGAGAGGTTGAGACTGTGAGCCACATGAGGGACACCAACTGTGTCCAACCTGACAAGCATATCTACCCCAGCCCTTAGTACAGTGCCAGGTGCATAGTAAATGCTTAACAATTACCCAAAAAAAGCCTGTAAAATAATCTATTTCGCACTGCCCCAATTATTTTTCTAGACCTTCAACTAAAACCAACCTTTCCTTATAACCTAAAAATGATTTTTTCAAATATAGTTATATTCCCAACAATTAACATATAACCCCTGTGGGGCTGCAACTTGCTACTTAGTGTTTGTGCAGGTGTGTATTTGTGTGTGTGTGTGTTCATTTACTCCTACAGTCCCTTAGGAATCTCCTTGAAGCCATGGTGGGCTCTCCACAGAGTATGAAAAGTTCCTTCAGGGATCTTGATTCCTTTTTCCTATTTCTGTATGCTTAAATTGATCTTCTTTTCCTATCTGAGGAAGAAAACACAATTCAGCATATTTTTTTTTATGTGGCAAAGGGAAGATGTTGCTAAAGCAAAACTTTTTTTTCCTAAATTCAACTGAAGAAACTAGCAGCCATTCACGATAGGGGAAGAGAGTTTCTCCACTTCTTCAATTTGAAGGGAAAGGATAAAAACAATTTATTTGCATTTGGCTTTAATTGGTATTCAGTCATTTACAACCATTTTTACCATCCTTGCTAACCCGTTGAAATAAAGTACTTTACAGGGGCAAAGTCTATCATTGTTTATCTTGCCATAACAACATCAGTGAAGAGGTCCAGTCAAACATCTATGATGAATTTTTCTGGTGTTTTTTAAAGATCAAATCTGTCTTTATTGCTAATGAGCTTTGAAGTGAAAAGCAGGGCTTCTGCTCCCTACAGTTAGATGCAAACAGTGATGCAGTATCTCTCCGGCCGTTCATTCTCCATCTCCTTTGCGGGCTCCTCCTCCCCCTCCCATCCCCTTACTGCAGGGGTTCCTCAAGGGTCAGTTCTCATTCATTCTCACGGATTCAACTATCATCTCTACACAGATGACACCCAAATCTATATTTCTGCCCCTGCTCTCTCTCCCTCCCTTCAGGCTCAGGTCTCCTCCTGCCTTCAGGACATCTCCATCTGCATGTCTGCCCGCCATCTAAAACTCAATATGTCCAAGACTGAACTCCTTATCTTCCCTCCCAAACCCTGCCCTCTCCCCGACTTTCCCATCACTGCAGATGGCACTACCATCCTTCCCATCTCACAAGCCCACAACCTTGGTGTCATCCTCGACTCTGCTTTCTAGTTCACCCCTCACATCCAATCCATCACCAAAACTTGCTGGTCTCACCGCCACAACATCACCAAGATCCGCCCTTTCCTGTCCATCCAAACCACTACCTTGCTGGTTCAGTCTCTCATCCTATCCCGACTGGATTACTGCATCAGCCTCCTCTCTGATATCCCATCCTCATGTCTCTCCCCACTTCAGTCTATACTTCACGCTGCTGCCCAGATCATCTTTGTGCAGAAACACTCTGGGCACGTTACTCCACTCCTCAAAAATCTCTAGTGGCTACCAGTCAACCTACGCATCAAGCAAAAACTCCTCACTCTCAGCTTCAAGGCTCACCATCACCTCGCCCCCTCCTACCTCACCTCCCTTCTGTCCTTCTATAGCCCAGCCTGCACCCTCTGCTCTTCTGCCGCTAACTTCCTCACTGTACCTCATTCTCGTCTGTCCAGCTGTCAACCTCCGGCCCATGTCCTCCCCCTGGCCTGGAATGCCCTCCCTCCGCACATCCACCAAGCTAGCTCTCTTCCTCCCTTCAAAGCCATACTGAGAGCTCACCTCCTCCAGGAGGTCTTCCCAGACTGAGCCCCCTTTTTCCTCTCCTTCTCCCCATCCCCGCCTGCCCTACCTCCTTCCCCTCCCCACAGCACCTGTATATATGTTAGTACAGATTTATTACTCTATTTTACGTGTACAATTTTTACTATTCTATTTATTTTGTTAATGATGTGCATCTAGCTGTATTTCTATTTATTGTGATGACTTAACACCTGTTCACATGGTTTGTTTTGTTGTCTATCTCCCCCTTCTAGACCGTGAGCCCGTTGTTGGGTAGGGACCATTTCTATATGTTGCCTATTTGTACTTCCCAAGCACTTAGTACAGTGCTCTACACACAGTAAGTGCTCAATAAATATGGTTGAATGAAAATGGGATGAGTGTGTCCACACGTTAGAGGCCCAACAATATGATTATTACTCTCCACTAAAAATATTTCACTATTTTGCTTTGCATTTTGAGAGAAATGATTAAGGCCAAGGAGTAAAAACTCCTAGTGCCCTGCTAAACTGCTGAGTGTTCCGTGGACAACGGGGAATTAGCAAACGTATCTGCCAGCCAGGTCTCTCTAGACTTTTCCATCTTGGACCCACTTTTAGGGACTTGGAGAGTGGGATCAGAGTGCTGAAGTTTCATGGTTCATGCCAGTGAGGGACTTGGAAACATCAAAATGCTCTAGCTTGAAGCATCTTTTCAGCATAAATGGCAGATCAATTACACAAAGTGCCCATTCCTGGTTGGGGCACACCAGGCTCCATGATGCTGCCTGCAGGTTCTCAGGGAGCTGCTTCGTAATTGATTTCTATCAAAACAAGAAAAGAGACCAAAAAGCCTTTGTTCTGCTGCTTCCCAAGCACTATCCCTCACAAGTAAGAAGCTTCTGAGCTCTTACGAAAATGCTCCATCAGTGTTGGAGGCATCATTAAAGGGCAGGGCACTTGTACTTAAAATTACCCCCAGCTCTTTGCACTGTATTGATTTATTTATTGTTATTGTAATTAAGGAATAAGTGCAGTGACCAATTAGCCAAGAGCTCTCCCTTCCTCCTCCCCAACCCTTCTTTGGAAGAAATCCCTTCTCAGGCAATTTGGAATAACTTTCTATCCTATTAACATGATGCATTTCTTAAAGCAAGGGCTGGCTTCTACTGAAGGGCATTTTGAATTCAGGAAGACAAAAGTTAGAGATGAAAACCGTGAATAGAACCCAACCTAATTGGCATTAGGAAGGTCATTACCTCCTCTGTTTATGCATGATATCCACTGAGGTAATAATTTACTATGGGCCTGAAGTATAAAAGCAGTGTGACCCTATGTGCCAATGCCAAAGTAATAAGACCATCTGATAGCAGTGATCATCATTTAATCAATTAATCAATAATATTCATTTAGAAGCAGTGTGTCCTAGTGGAAAAAGCACAGTCCTGGGAGTCAGAGGACTTGGATTCTATTCCCAGCTCTGCCACTTGCCTGCTAGGTGACCTTGGGAAAGTCACTTAACTTTGTTATGCCTCAATTTCCTTAACTGTAAAATGAGGATTTGATGCCTGTTCTCCCTCCTGTTCCCTTGTGAGCCCCAAATAGAATAGGATTGTGTCTGACCAAAATAAACATGTATCTACTCCAGAGCTTAAAACAGTGCTTGACACTTGGCACTCAGTAAATGCTGTAAATAATAAATAGAATTCATTGAGTAGTTAGTGTGCTCTGAGCATCATACTTCATGCTAGGGAGAGTGAAGTAGAGGCTCTCTGCTCTCAAGGAGCATACATCCTAGTGGAGGAGCAGATGTCCAACTATACTCAATTCTGGCTCAGGTAGTATCTTCATGATATGATAATAATAATAATAATAATAATAATAATAATAATGATAGTAATAAAACCAGACATTTAATATTATGTGCCACGAACTATACTAAGTGCTGAAGTAGTTGCAAGACAATCACGTTGGATACAGTCCCTATTCTGCACTGAATTCACAGCCTAAATAAAAGGGAAAATGGGGTTCAAGTCCCCATTTTAGAGATGAGGTAACTGAGGCTCAGGGAAATTAAGTGATTTGCCCAAGCTCACACAGCAAGCAAGTAGCAGAGTTGTAATTAGAACCCAAATTCTCTGAACCCAATCCCATATTTCCACACATTACATTATTTATTTGGAGAAAGCAATCTGATATCTTTTAGATCATAGGCCTGTGGACTTTAAATAATTTGTATAGGAGGTAATTGATTACCTCTAAGCATCAAGATATTCTCCCTTTAACCTAGTCACTTTTAAATGTCCTCCATAAAAGAAATTATACTGGTTTTGTTGAAATATATCTTCACTATTCAGTCTGTTTCCCATTTTCTCATGATTTTATCCTTTAGAACTTGTTGCCCAACCCTGAAAATCACTTTTTGTCTCTTTAATGTTTAACTTTAGTAGGAGTGGTTCAAGCCAATCTAAGGAAGAACTTACTGAAGGTTGGAGTAACTAACCCCTGAAATGACTTGCTGAGGGTACAGGAAGATTTTCAAAGACAAGAAATATCCACACCTACCTGAAATATTATCTGTCTAGACCTAATTAGTTGCAGGAGAAAGGTCTAGATTGTCTGTTCAGGTCTTCCCCTGTTCTTTAATTTTAAATGATTATTGACAGCATTTTTACTCACTGTTGAGCTGTTAAATTTGTGTTCTTTCTTCACACTACGCTCTTATGTTTCAAGTATTCTCTTGCTTGACATTTCATTTTCAACACCTTACTTTTCTTGGAGTACCTAGGACCAAAAGAAGTTTTGCAAGAACCTCCTACCAAAATTCACTGATCAAATTCTAATAGAACTAAGATATTATTTACTCTCACTATCATTCAATATTTCTGAATGCAAGCTCCTCTAGACTGTAAGCTCACTTGAAGAGGGAATGTTTCTGTTTATTGTTATACTGTACTTTTCCACATGCATAGCACAGTGCCCTGCACATAGTAAGTGCTCAACAAATACAATTGAATGAATAAATTGAGTCCCTATTGAGTGCTTATTACTGAAATAGGCACTCAAAAACTACAACATAAGTAAAAATCCTGATCCCTGCCTTCTGGGAGCTTTCAACCTATGGCTGCAAAAGTAATTTCCTTTAGGACAATATTTCCTTAAAAATGTCCAGTTAGGAATAAATATCCAAACCCGAACTTAAATTCAGCATCACTGTTATATACAATGAGGACATTATCTCCAAGAGGTGCTGTTTTCTTTTTTTTCTTGGTAGAACAAGTGAAATAATCCCCTGGGATACCAATCATATATATATCAATCTGGATCTGAAACAAGTCCCTACTTCATTTATCTATCTTCTGCTTAAAGAACTTATCTATTTTGGTATGTCCTATTGAATGGACTGGAATACCCAGATAAGTTTTCCTGTGGATAAAGCATTTAAAGCATACTGATTAAATGGGCAAGGAAATATGTATTGGGAATGAAAGAGTTAAAGGTGAGGTGCCTCTGGTGACCATTTTCCCAGACAATAGCAATAAAGTGGATTGTTTGCAATGTACTAGTCTACCTCAAGATAATAATCATAACAGTATTTGTTAAGCACTTAATATGTGCCAAACACTGTACTAAGCGCTGGGGCAGATACAAGCAAATTGAGTTTGGACACATTCCCTGTCCCACAACGGGTTCACACTCTTAACCCCATTTTTTACAGATGAGGTAACTGAGGCACAGAGAAGTGGTGAGACGAGGTAACTGAGGCATAGAGAAGTGGTGAGACTTGCCCATAGTCACACAGCAGACAAGTTGCAGAGCTGGGATTTGAACCCATGACCTTCTGACTCCCAGGCCCATGCTCTATCCACTACACCATGCTGCTTCTTGCAATGCAGAGAGCGACTTGCTGGGGACAAATGGAAATGCTGCTGCAATGTAGGTTAAACTAATGATGCTAATCACCTAAAAGGAAGAAGTAGCATGCCTCATGGAAAGAGCCAGGGCCTAAGAGGCAGGACCTGAGTTCTAATCTTAGCTCCGCTACTCATCTGCTGTGTGACCTTAGGCATGTCACTTAACTTCTTTGGCCTTAGTTTCCTCAAATGTAAAATGAGGATTCAATACTTCTTCTCCCTCCTATTTAGACTGTGACCCCCATATGGGACAGGGTCGGTGTCCAACTTGATAAATTTGTATCTTCCCCAGATCCTAGAACAGTGCTTGACCCATAGTAAGCGTTTAACAAATACGATAAAACAGACATAAAGAGTTGACCTGTGGCCTCGGCATGGCAAAAAAACTGGCACAGAGGCAAAGATGGCAAATATTTATGTCTCAAAAAACTTAACAGTGCAGTCATGCCAAGCAAATGAAACATAGAGGCACGTGCAAATCCTGTATGGTAAAATCTGTGAATAGGAAGGGAAGTGACCTTTAGACTGTGAGCTTATTGTGGACAGGGAATGTGTCTGTTTAGCATTACACTGTATTCTCCCAAGTGCTTTGCACACAGTGAGTGCTCAATGAATAAATAAATGACCAACACTGCTTTGCCTCTGAGCAGTACTTACGCTAAATGTGGGTAATATAATGTAAGCTCAGGGCCCAGGTAGTGGGACATTTGGTCATCAGGTCTGCCTTCAAAGAGAGCTCTGCCAGTGGGGCATTCTTCTGGAGGATGGGGGAGCCCTCCAAAAAAACCCTCAACTCTGTTCACACAACAGATGTCTGTTGAGTTTGGATCACTGGGAGACTTGAATTGACCATTAGATCTGCTCTGAGCCAGTACTGAAAACTACAGGCATCATTTGTGAGTGTAGGAGAGTGGGAGGAGCCACTTGGGACCCTGGCAAACAATTTAGAAATGATTTGACATCTTCTATGCTTCTAGGTCGTGGGACTACTGGACTGAAATTATTTAATTCTGATGTACAGTAGGAATGCCAATGGTGGCTTTATATAGAGGAAAACAATTGTATAAAACACAATCTCTACAGTTCTGGGGCACATGGATTTACCACACCTATATTTTGAATATGGAAGGGGAATATTACTGCTAAGTAGCCACCCACTCCCTTGGTTCTAATCTAATCTAGGGGATATAACATCAAGCCATGTAATTATGACCCTTCACACCATCCCATCCATTTTATTTTGTTAGTATGTTTGGTTTTGTTCTCTGTCTCCCCCTTTTAGACTGTGAGCCCACTGTTGGGTAGGGACTGTCTCTATATGTTGCCAACTTGTACTTCCCAAGTGCTTAGTACAGTGCTCTGCTCACAGTAAGCGCTCAATAAATACAATTGATTGATCCCAACAACCTGCTACCAATCCACCCCAAGTCCAGATGGAGAAATTATTTCAGAATTTGTGCATTCTTTTCTATTGCCTACTGCTTTATGATCTTCACTAGTTATTAGTCCTACACATCCTGACAGGCAACTATCATCATGTCTGTTTTTCAGTTGAAAACATCAAGTCAAAGAGCACACTGGTTGATGTGCCCCTTGGAGTCATCCTCCGTTCTGGCTCAGAACACTGAGACATGGTTTGAGCTTTTTTCTCAGCACATTCAATCTTTATGACCTATCCCCCCTCACCCTTACTCTGTATATGTTACCTGAGCTGTAGTGGCTTTGCAAAGCCCTGTCCACATATAAAGGTCTTGTAATGGACCATGTGCTGAGCACTGGAGCTGAAGCAATGGGCTGCTTGTGCCATTAAATGCCCGAAATCTCCTCATTAGAGCTTTGGGCTTTTAAAACTCCTTAAGGTGACCTTTTGATCTAATGAGCGATTCTCCACAAGTTGATGCATACTTGTGCCAGCATGATTCCAGTTTCACATTTCTAGCCCAGGTCCGCTATTCACATAATCCATATTTTTCTTTGCCAGAGGAGTTAGGTTCTTCTTTCCCAGAACCGTGGGTGCATATATCAACACACATTGGTAGGATATGTGTGTGCGTGTGTGTGCGTGTGCGCATATATCAACACACATTGGTAGTGTGTGTGTGTGTGTGTGTGTGTGTGTGTGTGTGTGTGTAAGTGGCCTGGATTGCTCAAACAACGTCAGATTTGTTGTAAACTCCACATCAGATTTTGTATTTATTAATTTTTTGTACAAAGATGATTGTTTTGGTTCCACCCATTAGAAATATGCAGGCACACCCTGAAAACAAACAAAAAAATAGAGTCTGTGGCATGCACAGGGCGAAACTTCAGGGCTATTATCACCTCCCTTCATCTACTCAAAGAACACTGCTGAGGGGGTTGCCATGGTGATGCAGGTTTGACCTCTCACTTTTTACTCTTCCAGAAGCTAGAAAGGTAAAAATGAGCCATTCTGTCTCAAATGAAAATCAACCTCCCTCAGTTAAAAGATGTTAAATCGCTTTCCTTTCGTCAAGCCTAATGTTCCATAGCCAAGATCAAAAAAAAAAAAACTGGAGCGCTAAGAAACAGAGAGATCAACTGATCTAGCAGCAGCAGCAGTAGCCATCACAGTGGCAGCTGCACGAGGAAAGCAGCAGCAGGCTAGCCAGTTCCTCTGGAAGTTTTTCACAAATCGCAGTTTGCTCATTCTGTACTTACTGTGGATTGCTTGTTTGGTGCCTTTCGATGCAGGGAAGCTCTTGTCGGGAAATCAAAATATTGAGTGAATGAGGTAGTGGCATCATAAGCTATTATTAGCATCTTGCCATATGTGAGAATATAAAGGGTAAATTCATTTATTGTTATTAATATCCTCAAGTCTCATTCTGGAGCAAAACAGCTGTTTGGCCAGACTGGTCTGTGTGCTTCTCCACAGTTGAACATCTGGGTGTGCTCAGTCTCTTAATTTCTAGATGAAGGTAGGAACTAGCTGAGGTGGATGGGGTGACCTCCTTTATCTGAGCTGAGAGTACATATCATGTGTGCATGGTCTAGTGGATACAGCATGGAGCTAGGAGTCAGAATGATTAATAATAATAATAATGGTATTTGTTAAGCGCTAACTCTGTGCCAAGCTCTGTTCTAAACACTGGGGTAGATACGAGGCAATCAGGTTGTCCCCCATGGGGCTCACAGTCTTCATCCCCATTTTACAGATGAGGGAACTGAGGTCCACCACTCTTTTGCTGTTGGACCTTGGGTAAGTCACTTCACTTCTTTGGGCCTCGGTTTCCTCATCTGTAAAATGGGGATTAAGACTGTGAGTCCCATGTCGGACAGGGACTGTGTCCAACCCGATTACCTTGTAGCTACCCCAGCACTTAGTACAGTGCTTGGCACATAGCAAGCGCTTAACTAATACCACAATTATTATCATTTGTATTATTGTTATGCCTGTTTTTGAAGTTGAAGCAGATTGTTTCCCCTCCAAAGACTCAGGTTGGTCCTGTGGCCTTCCCTATTACCTCCTCCTTACCTGCTGCTGCACAACAATTAGAGTCTAAAGAATGGGGACACTGTAGAATCAGGGTGGTGGCATTTAAATTTAGGAGATTAAAACTGGCCCCTGTCTGTGCTTTGGATTCAGATCATTTGCTTAGTTCTCTCTGATGCTGATTTCTAAGCCCATGGGACAGTCCTTTCAGACCTTTTGCAAGTGAATCACTCATAACTACAAGCTAGGTAAGAACTACTGATTTCTAATTCCAGAACCAGATTTTTTTTCCTTTTCTTCACTTCTCCAATGTGGTAAAAATGAACATAAAATAAGGACAGTAAAAAGGCCAGTTGACTTTCACAGAACATTCCATCACAATAATCATGCTGTTGCTGGTGGAAATATCCTAAAATTTTCAGAAGTGTGATTGAGGAGCTGGATGATATAGGTTGATGCTCGGACTAATTCTTTATAAAATCAGCAATTGATCTTGATTCCTTAAAGGCCTGGAAACAAGATAAGGCTGGAAAACTACACTTTGCAGGCTAAGACTGGAATATCTTTGAACTGCACATTTTAACTACTATCCCACTGTGGAAACTGGATGGCACAGTTGTATGAAAATGTGGAAGCCTTTGGATCTCACTGTAATTTCTTTGTCACCAATTCTCCGTATCGGGAAGTTATGAGAACAGCTTCTCTTAACCTATTGCAAGACAACTTGCCGTCATGGTTTTTTCGAAGTGGCCCAAGCCTGAATTGCATGAATTGAGAACTGTGCCTTTCTATAGCAGAGATTACAATGATGTCTAATTAGGTCTATGCCTCTTATCTTACACTAGGAGTGCATATTTGACCATATACCTTGCAGAGGCCCTAATAGAACTGACAACTTTTTTTAACTAATATTTTGAAAGTTTAGAGGGCTTATGTGTACTAGGAAAATGGAGGCTAGCAAACCCAGGGAATGCATTTTGATTTGAGGTTCAGAACATAAGTGCAGATTAAAATGTGCAGCCCCTCTCGTCTCGGGTGCACACAATTTTTTTTGTCTCAATTTCTCATTCCTTATTTTGCAATCTTATAGATCTAAGAATGATTAAAGTATAGCAGATAAGTAAATGTCCGATGCTATTCTATGGTTACAGTGTGGACTATGAAGATTTAAATCCGTATGAAAATAATACATCCTCCCATAGAAAGCAGCTGCTTTTCTCATTTAAATGTACTAGGGATAACAAGAGCCTTTTTTTATCAGCTATTCCTATTCATAAGGCATTAAAATACACGCAGTTTCTTAATCCCTAATGCTGCTCCAACAGGACTACAGCTTTGTGCTAAAAGAACACATATCATTAAAAAGTGGCCCCATGTAAATCATACTCCATGCTAAATCTGCCTTTTAAAACCATTTCTCGCTAAGGTTTTTCACAATCAATGTGTACAAGACATTCTGGGTCTTTTTTAGGTTACACTTTTTTTAAAATGTATATATATATATGTATATATACATTATTATCTGTTTATACATACAAACATATGTGTATATACACATATATTATCTGTTTATAAGAAGCAGAGACCTCTTGCCAGGCTTTCTACCTCCCTACCCCCAAATACCCATCCTTACAGCCCAATTTGGCACTGCTCAGCACCACTTCTGGGAAAGACATTTCAACCCCAGCCAATCAGCAAGCTCTGAGCAAGGTCACTTTCAGAGGCACCAGTTTCCAAAGGAGACATCTCAGGGAATGGTGGGAAAATAATGGGAATACAGTGAGGGGAGGAGGGAAGAAGGGGGAAAACAGGTAGCATTGTACAGGCAACTCTCAGCTGCCCAATTAATCTATAGGCCTCTCAGCTGGGTGGGTGAAGAAGGGTTCATGCCAAACTCTCTCAAATGCTTGCAATAAGAACTGATTTGTTGTGCCAGTGGTATGGAATTTAATTTGAGAGAGCGTAATTTCTGGGTTCAGTGTCTCAAATAAAAATGAAAAACTCCTTCCCTCATAGCCGTCTCATAGACAATGGTGAATTTGTGCTTCTGGAGACCTTCAATGGGTAAGAAAGGTTGCAAATTAACATAGCAAAATATGAGGTAAGCCTTAGGGTAGTAGAGTAGTTTCATGCTTTTGCTTTGGATACAACTGCTATATAAAAAATATATATCTGCCAAAGAAAAAATGTTTCTCTCAGATGCTTTTTGTATGAGGGTGAAAATGAAAAACAACAACAACAAAAAAAGACAAAAAAAATCCCCCCAGCTCTTCTTGACAAATTCAAATAATCAAATAAATGGATCCAAAATTCTGCCTTGTTTTTTCATCAACTTCTAGGCAATTAAATTACAATTTGCAATGGCTTGCAACAGACTGCAGACATAGGTGAAAAGTAGCAGCAATTTTTATTAATTTTCAGATTTGGCTCCTAGTGCTCTGACAGAGAAGAAAAATCAAAGGTGAAACTAGGCAGGTAAATGATTAGCCTATCATTTTTTTTGCAACTGAAATTTTCTCATTGGAATGCCTGCAACAGGACAATTCTTACTGAAAGCAATTCTGATTTTCAAGTTCTGTGTGGCATTTCTTCTTTTCAAATTGTTGAAAATCTTGTTTGATTTTCTGACTCCACCCAAGCAGAAAAATGTCTATGAATAACTATTTGTGTTGGACACCTATTTCATTTGTAAACTGTCCTGGCATTGTTTTAAGGGAGAAAAATACACCTGCTAGTATTTGTTTTCCCCCAAACTAGCCGAAGACTGAAGAAAACTAATAGAAAATGAAGAAACATTTCATGCATGTATGCTTTAACACACAAAAATATATCCGTATTCTAATCTATTTTGCCAGCCAAGTATTGAATTTAAGAAATTTTTTGTCATGGGGAAAAATACCAAACCAACTTTCCGTAATTGTAAAAAGCATTTCTTACAATTAAAGGAACAGTTAATTCCAATCATTGGAAGATATACTAGGAATTTCTTGTGGTACGTCTGTTTGTCTCTGAATCGTGTAACATAACTGCCCTCTTCCGGTCATGAAGAGCAATGGCTAGTGTCTAAAAAAAACGCAAGAAAGCATTCAATATAAAAAGAGCTAGCATGAATATTTTACTTATTCTGCATCCATTTGGGGAAATCCCTACCCTAAACAAAATGCCAAAGGAATTACAGCGTGCATTGGTAAAATGACATAACAGAGATCGTGAACTGAAGTAAATAGCATTTCTCCTCTATGACAGTGGTGAGTGTTTTAACGGGGAGAATTTTGAAACACCACCTCTGGTTTTTATTGTTGTTTCTTTCCAGGTTTAGTGGCCTAGTATAGAACTGGTACTCAAAACCTGGAAGGGAAACAAGAATTATATTACTATTCTATTGGTGCTTTTATGATGCTACTCGGTGTAGAGTTGAGCCTTTTTTTTTTGCCACCAGAAACTGCACGTTGGTCTATACTGAAGCATTTCTATTCTTCCAACAATGAATGGTAATTGGAAAACAATTTAACTAGCCTTCTCATTTTCCAGATGAAGAAACTAAATTAAGGTATCTTATAAGGTCATATCACAAGCCCATAAAGGGGAAAACACACACACACACACACACGCATATCCTGTGTTCTCTAGACTACTGATGGCTGTGTTGAGAAAACAAGATTTTTAGTTCTTTTATAGAAAAGAATAGCCTTCTATGTTAAATTTAGATTTTCCTTGCTTCAGAATCAGAAGGTGGGAAAAGTAGGCTGGAGTTGTAAGAAAAATAAAAGTGAAAACAGTTAAAATATTAAATAATGAAAAGTAATGAAAACTTCCTCCTGTTATGGATTCTCAGAGACTATGGGCACCTCATTCAAATTTGATTTTCTACCTTTGAACACAGGGATAATAATTCTTATCCATTATTCAGGATGAAGGCCGAATTAAGATCAATAGTAGACCATCATGAAATACCAGTTCTTGCTCTTTACTCCCGCTATCTACCATCACTTCAAAAGTCACACAAGGAAAGGAAATTCTGGTTCTGAGCTATTTCAAAATGCATTCGATTCTAATTTCTCATTGTCTGTGTATAGCCCATTACTGCCCTGACATTTTGAGTACTACACTAATTCATTTGAATTGGGTTTTAAATAAAAGCTTTCAGATCAACCTTTATAGAAGCATGCACACAAGATAAGCTGAAAACTTTGAAGGGAGGTGGAACCAGTTTTTAACCAAGACGGCTTCTCATTTTGAGGACTCAATAGTCCAATGACACAAATAAATCCTAAAATGTATACAATGCAATTTGTTCTAAGACAAATGCTTCTCACACTGGTGCTTAATCACATTTTATCTCTCACAATCCCTCTGCCTTAGGTAGGAATAAATATTCCTATACCATTTTGCAGTAGGGAAAATTCAAGTACAGAAGGTTAAGTGACTCTCCCAAGATCACAGAGTTACTTAATGACATCGTCATAGCTAGAAACCACATCTTTGCATTCAACCACACTCTCATTTGTTAATCAGCTCTCCTAAACAAACTCAAAGTAAAACATTCTATTGCACTGGGGCAAACACCATCAATCAAGCAATCATATTTACTGAGCTCTTACTGTGTGAAGAGCCCTGCATCAAACACTTGGGAGAATAGAATATAGTAGAGTTGGTAGACGTGTTCCCTGCCCTCAAGGAGCTTATAGCTTAGAGGGGAAAAAAGACATTTAAATAATTATGGATATGTGTATAAGTTCTGTGGGGCTGAAGGTGGAATGAATGAAAGTACTTAAAAGATACAGATCCAAGTGCAAAGGTGACACAGAAAGGAAAGGGAGTAGGGGAGATGAGGGCTTACTTAGGGAAGGCCTCTTGGAGAAGATGAGCTATTAATAAGGCTTTGAAGTTGGGGAGAGTGGTGGTCTGTCAGAAATGAAAGGAGGAGTCCCAGACCAGAGGGAAGATATGGGCAAAAGGTCAATGAGGAGATATGAGAACGAGGTACAGTGAGTAGGTTGGCATTAGAAAAGTGAAATGAGCACCCTGGGTTGTAGAAGGAAATCAAGGAGGCAAGGTAGGAGGCTGTAGACTGTAATTCCCCTTTAGAATGAGAGCTTGTTATGGTCAGGGAGCGTGTCTGCTAATTCCATTATATTGTACTCTCCCAAGTGTTTAGTACAGTGTTCTGTACATAATAAGCACTCAATAAATACCATTGATAGATTGATTGAGATGATGAATTTAAATTTGATAGTAACGAGTTTCTCTTGAAGTCAATCTATCAGTTATATATAGAGTGCTTACTGTGTGTAGAACACTGTACTAGGCACTTGTGAGATACATATAACAGTGTAACAAAGTTAGTAGATATGTTCCCTGACTGTATTCATCCAATCGTATTTATTGAGCACTTACTGTGTGCAGAGCACTGTACTAAGCACTTAGCACTGTACTAAGACTACAACAACCTTACAGTCTAGAGTGGAGGTAGATGGGCAATCACTGGATGTTCTTGAGGTGTGGAGAAACATGGATGGACCTTTTTTATTTTTAGAATAATGATCCGGGCAGCAGAGGGAAATGTGGGCTGGAAAGGGGAAAAACTTATAATGCTGTAGCATAACATCAACTCTTACTGCCATCACTTTGGCCATACATTAATTTTAGACATAAAATGATTAGCTGACCTTGTCAGTGTGATGCATCCCTGACTGTCTCCTCACTTCTTGTTTTCACTAGCCCTCTATAAATATGAAGAGTAGGGAAGAAAGAGTGTGAGTAGCACTGCACCAACCGCTAGCACAGTAATCAACTCCTTCACACAGCTTCTAGTTCCCTAATTCTTTCTGCCTGGACAAAGAATAGTCCAGTGTTTATGGCTCAAGACTCCATCAACACTGGTTGGCAATTTATATAGGCTACATTTCCCCAACTGGACTGTATGCTCCTCAAGGGCAAGGATCATGTCTTTTTCTCTCTTTCATTCTACCTACAACCTAATAGTGTTCTGTGCACAGTAAACATACAATAAATGCTGGTGGGGAGAAGGAAGAGGAGGAGGAGCAAGAAGAGGAGGAGCAGGAGGTGAAGAAGAGGAAAAGGGACAAAAGGAGAAGGAAAGGACTTGCATCATCAAAATATAAGCAGCATGGCCTAATGGAAAGAGCACCCGCCTGGAAGTCAGAAGACCTGGGTTTTATTCTCAGCTGTCACTTGCCTGCTGTGTGACCTTTGGCAAGTCACTTAACTTCTCTGGACCTCAGTTACCCCATCTGTAAAATGGAGATTTAATGCCTGTTCTTCCTCTTACTTGGACTGTAAGTCCTAGTGGGGCAGGACTGTGCTTGATCTAATTATCATGTGTCTCCCCCAGAGCTTCATAGTGCTCTACACATAGTACGTGCTTAACAAATACCATTATTATTAACAAATCCTTGCAATGAAGAATTCCAGGCTGCATCATTATCCTAAAGCTACCCCTTAAACCACAATGTTAATCTTGAAATAAAAACATCTGCCTCTCCAGGCCAGCAGATGTTGATGGAGCAGGAGTGATGCTACATCTCCTGAAGGAAGTCCTGTCTGGTTCAGATTCCTCCTGTCCTCTGGTCAAAGAGCAGCAGCAATGTGCAGGTTAAGCTCTTTACAGTCCTTTCTCAGAGAAATCCTATTGAGCAAAAGCAGTCAGTGGGACGCAAATTAATAACATGAAAACATATATTCACCACACTCATGAGAATTGCAAAAGAAACACATGCACAAACACACACACACACACACACACACACGATTTCTACCAATGGCTCTGCATACCACATATGGTGAACCTTTCAAATGTGCTATGATCATTTCAATCATTTCTATGATTTACTTGGACTATATAAACACATATGCAGATATGCACGTGCACACATACATGTACACATACACAAATAGGCACACTTTCATATTCTCAATGTTTGCTACCAATGAGATGCTTGCTTCTTGTTAAGCTGCTTGGGCCAATTCTTTAACCACACTGTTCCAGATATCTTTGGGGCTATTTTCTGTGCAGTGCTTTAGAGGGTATAAATGTGGGTAAGAGTCTGATTTATGCTGTGTATCACATCTCCTCATCTAGACTGTAAGCTCCTCATGGTCAGGGATCATGTCTACCAACTGTATCATATAGAGCTCCCTAGGGCTTAGTACAGTGCTCTGCACACAGTAAGTACTCCAAGACCACTGATTGATTGATTGATCTAATTATTGTTGCCCAAAGAAAACTCTAAATAGATTTGAATGCTAACACTGTCCAACCCCTCACTGAACACCACCACTTGAAATCAGTAGTTCTCAATCACAAGTGGAATGTTCATACAAAATGTAAAAGAAGAAAGGAAGAACTAGGAATACAGAGTGGAATAAAAGACTGGAAGAAGTGGAGGCCAACAATGAGAAGGCTTTGGAGTAGCAGAAGGTGGATCTGGGCAGGAACCTGAGAAGGAGCCAGGAGAGCTGAGGGATGTAACTCTAAATGTGGTATTTGTGAAATGCTTGCTTTTTACGAAATGTTGGGGTTGATACAGGATAATCAGGTCCCACATGGGCTCACAGGTTTGGAATCCACATTTTGCAGATGAGGGAATTGAGATGCAGATAAGTTAAGTGACTTGCCCAAGGTCACACAGTAGAAAGTGGCAGAGCTGGGATTTAGAACCCAAGGCCTCTGACTCTCAGGTCCAAGCTCTTTCTACTAGTCCACACTGCCTCCCAGGCTGTGGAGTTAGGTGGGACTGAGGAGTCCAGAGAAATCATTTCCCAGAAAGTAGCAGTCTGTATTCCCTTCTCCTATTGGCTGCAGATTCAGAATAGTGAAAGGCAAGTGGAGAATTTATAAGTCATCACCATTTATTTCTAAATTTAAATTTAATTTCCAGACATTTTTCCCTGTGCGATTCTTCTTCTCTTAAATATTCCCTTTTTGGATGATAGGTCTGCTGAAAAAATTAACTTTGGGTTGTTGAATGGTATTGATACTATTATTAATAAATAATAATAATAATAATAACAATAATAGTTGTTAAGCATTTACTATATGCCAAGCACTATACTAAGTGCTGGGGTATAATGGAGTTACCTGTGATAAGTTAGAAGCCATACCAGATCCAATCCTAAAAGGATGACCTCTTGCTCCACCCCACTAAACATACTCACCAACTTGGACATCTGCTGTTTGTCATTATGACTCGTCAAAGTATCATTTCTTACCTCATGATCTCTGAAACATACTAATCAGCAGCACCTTCTAATATGCCATCTATCCCACACCCTCCCTCCTCTCAGGAACTTCAAACCCTAGACCTCTTCCCCAGGCTATCACACCCCATTTGGACTTCCTATCCAACCTCCCTGTAATAATGCACAACTCCACATTCTCCCTCATGCTCAACTCCCTCACCTCTACGCACCTTACACTTTCTATCACTTGATTTTGCACCAACAACCATAGAAAACTACCTCAAATATGGAGCACAGTTTGTAGAAATTTCAGCAGCAAGTTGACTTCAACCACATCAAATTTATGGTTACCAGCTTTAACTCTGTCCTCCCTCCTCAACAACACTACTTCTCCCATACTGACTCCCATGCAAATTGTCTGACCACTTTTTGCAAACCCTTCCTCTCTGCCTGGATCATTTTTCAACAAAAACATTCAGGACATCACCCCACTCCTCAAAAAACTCCTATGGTTGCCCATCAATCTCCACATCAAATGAAAACTGCTCACCAGTGGCTTTAAAGCACTCCACCACCTTACCCCTTTCTATCTCACCTTGCAACTCTCCTTCTATAACCCAGCCCACAAACTTTGCTCAAGTGCTAGACTTCTCACTCTGCCTCAGTCTTGCCTGTCTCACCATGAAACCCTGGCCCAAGTCCTGCCTCTAGCCTGGAACGCCCCACTTTCTCAAAGCTGACAATTAATCTCCCTGCTCTTCAAAGCCTTATTGAAGGCATATCTCCTCCAAGAGGCCTTCCCAGACTAGCTACCCCTGACCTTTTCTCTTCTCCCACTCCCTTCTTTATTGCCTTGACTTCCTCCCTTTGTTCCTCTACCCTTCAAGCCCCACAGCACTTAAGTACATATCTGTAAATTATTTATGAATTAATATCTGACTCTCCACTCTAGACTGTAAGCTTGTGGTTAACAGGGAATGGGTCTGCTTATTGTTGTATTGTTCGTTCACAAGCGCTTAGTACAGTTCTCAGCACACAGTAAGCACTCAATAAATATGATAGAATGAATGAATGAATATCCAACAGCTACCACACTGGTTCAAGCGCTCAATCAATACAACTGATGAATTGGGAGGGAGGACTTAGTCAATCTTATTGTATTGTACCTACCCCTGCATTAGGCACCGTGCTTGACCCATAGTAAAATGTTTAAAATATTATTACTATCATTATTATTGTTATTATTATTATTACTACTACTACTACTATTACTACTACTATTTGTTATATTCAGCTCAAAAGTCAGGATTGGTTGAATATATGTGCTGAAAAAAAACATTCAGATAGTTGGGGAAAGAAATCAGGAATTATGAAGATAAGGGTGAAGTTTTAGGGAAAAAAATCCATGGAGTGGGTAAAAAATACATAAGGGCAGACGGATAAGGATAGGTTACAGACCAGGAATGAACTGTGAAATTAAAGCATAATGTGACAGTGAATGTTTGGGATCTTAGTCATTGGACTGAAACTTAGGAATACTTACTACAGTAACATACCAAGAGGGAATGGAAAGAAAGATGGAACTGAAAAAAAGTGAACAAGGAACAAACTAGAAAATGTTATTTTCAGTTATTTTTTCATGTCTTCACTCTGAAATTTGAAACTGAAAAGAATGAATAATACATAATTGATCAAAATAGAAATGTGCTAACTGCCTATGTACAACAGCAAGAATTATCTTGAATATATTTTATGTTTTAAAGACATTGTAAATGCATTTTAAACTACTCTAAAATAATATAAAATAAAAATCCTATGAGGTGATTAAGCTAGTATCTGTGAATTGGCTTAAACCTGTACTGTGAAAGGTACCACAATATACCAGAAGTGGGCAGAATGGTAATTATTTAAATATGCAGGTGTGATTGTATATAAAGAAGATTTAGGGGTAAGTCCCAGGGTCAAACTCTTAAATTTTTTTAAATGAAAAAAAGGGGGAATTTACTGTTTCCTTTGGTCAGTTTACACACCTTTATAGTATTTCTCAGGGGTTATTAAATGCTGCTCCAGGGCACTTTCCTCAAGTCGGAGGACTAGGCAAACCTATCCTCACCTTGGTTTCTCTGTGAGGTCTTTATTATGTTTATATATGCTCCATAGCAAGGAATCTAATGATCCTCTCCTCAGAGAGCTCCCATAGACGCCCGGCACTCCGTTCTCGGGACGCCCGCCCGCCATCACACCGCATGGACCCCCGCTGCTCCCGGAAGGACCCTCTCCTCAGAGCGCCAGAGGGGCCCGCCATAGACGCCCGGAACTCCGTTCCCGAGAGGCCCGCCCGCCATCACACCGCGTGGCCCCCGCTGCTCCCGGAAGGCTCCTCTCCTCCGAGCGCCGCCATAGCCTCCCCCTGCCTCCACCCCCCCCACACACACACTTAAGCGACCTTCCTTATAGTGCCCCCCAACCCCCCTTCCCGGTCCGGTCCTGACTGACTCTCCCCCCGCCATCCCGGGAAAAAGGCCCTTGTTATCACCAAGTTACATTAACGACAACCTCATTCGCACCTACTCAGCCCTCCTGTCCCGCCATCGACCCACGGCCCAAGTCCTCCCCCGGGCCTGGAATTCCCTCCTTCTGCACATCCGCCAAGCTAGCTCTCTTCCTCCCTTCAAGGCCCTACTGAGAGCTCATCTCCTCCAGGAGGCCTTCCCAGACTGAGCCCCTGCGTTCCTCTCCCCCTCACCCCCCGTCCATCCCCCGCATCTTACCTCCTTCCCTTCCCCACAGCACCTGTATATATGTATATGTTTGTACATATTTATCACTCTATTTATTTTACTTGTACCTATCTATTCTATTTATTTTATTTTGTTAGTATGTTTGGTTTTGTTCTCTGTCTCCCCCTTCTAGACTGTGAGCCCACTGTTGGGTAGGGACTGTCTCTATATGTTGCCAATTTGTACTTCCCAAGCGCTTAGTACAGTGCTCTGCACATAGTAAGCGCTCAATAAATACGATTGATGATGATGATGATGATGATTTTCCTACTAATGCCCTCTGGTTCCCAGCTGACTTCTTTTATATGTTCTCCCTGAGATCTAGGAAATTTTTAATTCATCCTTACGTGCTTTTTTCCCCAAGGTTAGTCTTTCCTCATGGCCATGGAGTGTTCAAATGGAGGTGTATGTATATTTCTGATCATGTTGGGGGGGGGGGGGGGGGGAGTTGCGCTTGTGTGTGAAATGAAGTCCCAACAAAGTGGATATGATGATGAAGATGATGAGGAGGAAGATTTGGGGGGAACGAGAACCCAGGTACAGGAATTAATTACTATAGTGTTAGTGGTCCGTGCTATGTCCTTTACACGCTCTTGCTTATGCCAGTCAGATTCCACTTGCCTTCTGTGTGATCTTGGGCAAGTCACTTAACATCTGTGTGCCTCAATTTCCTCATCTGCACAATGGTAGTTGAATACCTGTTCTCTCTCATACTTAGATGTTGAGCTCTATGGTGGGCTCTTGTATCATCTTGGACAGTAAGATCTTATGGACAGGGAATATATCTATCAAGCCTACTGTATGCACTCAAGTACTTAGTACAGTGCTCTGCACACAGTAAGTATTCAACAAATACCATTAATTGATTGATTCATGAGCTAGAGTGTCAACCTTCATTGTAGACAATGGTTGTTATCTTCTACTGCTCTGGGGATGAGTTAAGCACGGTCAGTATGCTTCCTAAGGGCCCCAACTGGCTTGGAGGTGCGCCAGAAAAGGAGGGATAATTTTTAGAGGGGGGCAGCAGCTATCCACTGTCTTCAACATAAAATTGCCCACTGCCATGTTTGGGAGCATGGGAGCAGGGAGTGGGTATGTAGTGCTTGGGACATAGTAAGCGCTTAACAAATACCATTATTATTATTATTATTATCAGTGGATTTTAAGGTCTCTATCTTGTACAGTGCTAATAAAAGATCACAACAATAAGAGAGGATCAAAAATGTAATCAAGCATTACAGATAACTGTGACAGTCGAGTAAGGGACAGTCTATATCTGTGATTTGGAAGGGATTGTCCTTCACACATTGGTCTTATCACCCTCGGTCACACACACTGTTAAGATCTCATGGTCTGTGGCACATTTTTATAACCGCACAGTTAATGCTTGTGTGTTTCTCTGTCAATTCACTCTTTCTCTTGATGACTTCCTTTTTCTCTATTTCTGACTTTCCCTCTCTGTCTCTTTAATAATGACTGCAGGATTTGCTACATCCTTACTGTGTGCCAAGCACTTTTCTGAGCACTGGGTAGGTACAAGATAATCAAGATGAACACAGTCCCTGACCCACACAGATCTAACAGTCTAAGAGAGAAGGAGAACATGTCTTTCATCTCCATCTTACTGATAAGCAGACAGAGGCATGTTAGGTGACTTGCCTAAGGTCACACAGCAGCAAATGGCAGAGCAGGGGCTAGAACCTTGGCCCCCTGACTCCCAGACCTGTAATTTCCTCTGGGCCACAATGCTTCCAACTATATAACATTGCAATTTAAACAGGTTAAACATAAACATGCCCTTAATCATGACTTTCATATTTACTTATTTTTCCATCACTGACCAGTGAAACCTGGCCTACCCATCACCCCCTACCTTCTCATTCCATTTGAGATTTTTCAGTAATACAATGGCATTCACATAAAAATAAGTTTCCACTTTTGTAAGGTCACACAAGGCTAACAACTGAACAGTAAGAAAAGAACTGCGATCTCCAGGGCCATCGTAACAGCCCAACTATTTCAGGTTCATTTTCCACTTGATCTGATTGTGCTATTTTGTTATAACCTGGCTGTTTTGTTATAACCAGCCCAGTCTTTGCTCAATACAGTTGATTTCCCTCAAAGTCAGGCAATACGGTCAGGCCACTGGGGCTTTGATATGTGCCACCCGATTGAATGGTGTCCAGGCTGGCATTGTGGCTGATTGGCTAGCAGCCATGCCATCGCTCCCCTCTAATGGAGTCCTAGGAGCGTAGAGACGCTTCTGTCCTTTCCCACGCACATGGGATCACATAGGAGCCAGGCCAGGCACCCCTAAGGTGTTTCTTGGAACAAGGGAGCTTTTCTGTTCACACAGAAAGATTCCAAACAAGTAAAACAGCACAGAAGAGCTCCCGGTCACTTGGGATCTCACTGGTGGGGATCATCAGGAGGTCTGTCATCAGTCAGCAGGCCCAAGAGCCCTAGAGAAGGGGCCTGGTTCCCTGTCTTCACAAAAGATGTCAACCGAGCTGAGAGAAAAGATTGTGGCAGAGTAGTCAAAGTGCTCAGCCTCCAGGGCCTGAAGAGATCAAGCTGGAAATCAGTTGGGAACTAGCAGGCCTTTTGAACATGCTCAGTAATAGAGATTTTCTCTGTCTCACAGCTGCAGAGAGGAAACTGAAACAAGGTAAATGTGTGTCTCCTACCAATATAAATATCGTTTCTGCATATCCATAATTATATTCAGAAGTTAACAACGGGATTGAACTGTATTTCCAGGTGATAGAGTGGAGGGGAAGCAGCATGGCTCAGTGGAAAGAGCCCGGGCTTGGGAGTCAGAGGTTGTGGGTTCTAATCCCAGCTCCACCACATGTCTGCTGTGTGACCTTGGGCAAGTCACTTCACTTCTCTGAGCCTCAGTGACCTCATCTGGAAAATGGGGATGAAGACTGTGAACCCCCCAGGGGACAGCCTGATCACCTTGTATCCCTGCCAGCACTTAGAACAGTGCTTTGCACATAGTAAGTGCCTAATAAATACCATAATTATCTTCTAGACTGTGAGCCCGCTGTTGGGCAGGAACCGTCTCTATATGTTGCCAACTTGTACTTCCCAAGTGCTTAGTACAGTGCTCTGCACACAGTAAGTGCTCAATAAATATGATTGAATGAATGAATGAAGAACATCTCACACAGTGCTTGTAGGCCTCATAATAAACATGTTTTAAACCACAATTTTGAGCAATAAAAGTGTATTGGTGTGGGAGGAAATTAAGTTGTCATTTTAAGATTGATTTCCTTCTGCCAGATAAATGTGAAAAATGCTTTAAAAGGATTTTGATTTCAGTAGTCATGGTGAGTGGAATAGTGATGCCATTCACTGGTGATATTGTCCATCTTCCTTTCGATAGATCAGTTAGAGAAGCTATGTCGCCTTGTGGATGGAGCCTGGGTCTAAGAATCAGGAGATCAGTCAATCAATGGTATTTATAGAGCACTTATATGTGCAGAGCATTGTACAAAGCACTTGGGAGAGTGTAACATAACAGTTACTGGACACATTCTCTCCACACCACAAGCTTACAATCTAGAGGAGATCTGGATTCTAATCCTACTGCCACTGCTTACCCTCCATTTGACATCGTCATTTAGCGTTTCTGTGCCTCAGTTTCCTTACATGTAAAAAAGGGGAATAAGATACATGTTCTTCCTCTCCCTTAGACTGCGAAACCCACATGGGACAGAGGCTGTAGCCAACCTGCTTATGCTGTCTGTACCGGAGTGCACTGTACAGTGCTTGGCACACTACTCTCCATTCAACTACAGAGAAGTAATTGAAAGAATAGGCACTCCTTTGGTGCATGCAAGACTTTTAGACATTTAGACTGTGAGCCCACTGTTGGGTTGGGACTGTCTCTATATGTTGCCAATTTGTACTTCCCAAGTGCTTAGTACAGTGCTCTGCACATGGTAAGTGCTCAATAAATACGATTGATGATGATGATGATGATGCAAGATCAAGTTTTGAGGTCAACCCATCTAAAACAGCAGGAAATTTCAACTTTGTTTTCTGGAAACAGTAAAGATCAGAACGACACTCCTCTTTCTTTCTGCTCCTCTTTCGAGAGGCAACATGGCTTAGTGGAAAGAGCACAGGCTTGGGAGTCAGAGGACATGGGTTCTAATCCTAGCTCCGCCCCTTGTCTACTTTGTGACCTTGGGCAAGTTGCTTCACTACTCTGTGCCTCAGTTACCACATCTGTAAAATGGGGATTAAGACTGTGAACCCCACGAGGGACAACCTGATTATATTGTATCTATCCCGGTGCTTAGAACAGTGCTTGGCACATAAGCGCTTACTACTTACAAATACCATAGTTATTACAGTTATTTCTTATTCCCCAGCTCCCTGCACACTTCCCCAGAATTTCATAAAGGAGGCAACAAGCTACAAAGTGAAAATGAACAGCACACTATGGTTGTTTACCTCACTGAGAGTTCATTTCCATTTGGCTTTCAATTTCCATCAAACTTGTTTCATTTCTCGTTTCCTCCAAAAATGGGTTTTTTTCATGTCCTTTTCACCTGATGGCATTTGGCAAGAATTTTTAGCAGTAATGTGAGATTGATACTTCCTTTTAAGTGATTTAATTGCTTTGTGTTTTTTCAGAAGTTGGCATGAAAATACATTTACTACTTTCTATTTTTGAGGAAAAATCTTCACCTGAACAAGTCAAAGTTTAAATTAACCTTTAATGAGGTGCTCTGGTATAAGAAGCAGCTACAAAAGGTCCTTAGCGCCAAAGAACAGGTTAACTGCATTTATCTCTAAGTTGTGATAATAATAATGATAATGAAAATAACAATAATAATAATGATGTATTAAACCTGCAGTAGATATAAGATAATCAAGTCAGACACAGTACCTGTCCCCTGTGAGGCTCACAGTCTAGGTAGGAGTGGGGGAAAGTTTTTAATCCCCATTTTACAGATTTGGAAACTCTTGCACAGGGAAGTGAAGTAATTTACCCAAGGTCAGACAGCAGGCAAGTGGCTGAGGCAGAAATAGAATACAAATTCTCCGGTTCTGAGACCTGAGCTCTTTTTGCTGGATCACACTAAAAATCCATATTTGTAGAAGTTTTTTCAAGTACGAAATTCCTCTTGGGATAAAATTTGGCAAATTGAACCCTCCTCCCCAAATGATTTCTTATCTGACTTTGTCCCCCTCCCTGTTTCCCCCAAGTATTTTGACAATGGCCCATTTGGCTGCATGATAGGAAGCATGTAACATTTCTTCAAGTTCTTATTCTATACACCCTTCAGTTCCCATAGGAAGATTCTCTAGACAATGTCAATCAATCAATCAATCAATCGTATTTATTGAGCGCTTACTATGTGCAGAGCACTGTACTAAGCGCTTGGGAAGTACAAATTGGCATCACATAGAGACTGATATTCTAGGAGAAGCCTGAAAGAAGTGGCACACAAATTTGGCACACAGATTTTTAGCCTTCAGCTTTCTTCCCATTTTTAGCCATACTCCTCAACTGTTTTTTTTAGACTTACCACCTCCTGCAGCTTCTCTTCTCCCACTTACCTCTGGAGCTTTTACAATGTACGTTTCCATTCCCAACTCCACTGAAGCTTCTCTCTCCCCAGCGTCACCCTTGGCTTCCTTCTTGACACATCAAATGTACACTGCTCTATCCTTAACCTCCTCAATCCCTCAGCTGCCTTCAACCTTCTGGTCATAATCTTGGTTTACGGTTGTATTCTGTGGTATTGTACCCTCCCAAGGGCTTAGTACAGTGTTCTGCACATAATAAGAACTCAATGAATACCATGGATTGATTGATTTTACTGACACAGGTCTCTCCATTCTAGCTATCTTCATTTTGTTATTTTTGTTAGTTCTTTCTTTGCCTCCTACTTCCTAACAGTGGGTCTAACTTCAAAGGCCCGGTTTTGGGTCAGTCAAACAATCCTACTGATTGAGCACACACTGGATGCAGAACACTGTACTAAGTGCTTGGGAAAGTACAACGTAACAGGGTTGACAGAGCCGATCCCCTTCTCTTTTCATGTTTCGCTTTTCCCTTGGGAAGTTCGTAATATGTTTTGTGTGTGTATACCCATAAATACATGGTTAATCACTTCTTCCATCCTTGTTTCTCCTAAAAGAAAAATGCAAACCTGAGTTTCAATCCCAGCTCTGCCACTTGCCTGCTATGTGACACTGGGATAGTCACTTATCTGTCCCTCAATTTCCACATCTGTAAAATGGGGGTTCAATACCTGTCCTCTCTCCTATGACTATGAGCCATAAGCTGTATCCAAACTGATTATCCTGCATCTAGCCCAGTACTTAGTATGAAGCAAGTGCTTAAACAGTGTCACGAGCCACCGGTTCATACCAACCAGGGCCTTACTAGACCAGGAGAGCCTCAATGACACATAGTAGAAATCAAACCACACCTCTGATCACCAAGGTTCCTGTGAAAAGTTTTTTACTTAGTTTTACCACCGTGCAAGGGAGCGACACATGCACACATTCAATAAAACCACCACCCAAGGGTTCACCACTATCAGTCTGTGGCCAAAGTAGCCCTTTCTGCCAATGCTTCTTTTTTCAGCTTCTGCTGTGCTCAGAGTGCTTCCTTCTTGCTTCTTTGCATGCTTCTGCTCCTCTGCATGCTACAACAAGGTAGGTAGCCTGGTTACCTACCTGACTAATTACCTACCTCCCTGCTTTGCAATTCAAAGAAACTGCCTTTTATCTCCCTTAGGCATCACAGCTGGGGCTTTAAATGGCAGTCATTGATTGGTCCATTACCAGGTAGAACTGGGAGAGAAAGCCACGCCTCTCTCCATGCTCCCCCCCAACAGACCCACAATCACCTGCCCTCAAGTAAAGCCCATCAGTGCCTTCGCAAAACCTCTTCCTTGTTGTTGTTCCCAAGATCACAAACAGTCACTAGAAAGGCAGCTTGTTGTGGGCTCACCACAAATACCACGATAGGTTTTACCCTCCAATAGTTCAAATTTAAAATATTGAAAGTTTTGCATCTTGTATAGCTTCTTGCTATAAAGCAAGAATGAACACAGTTATCACAAACAGTCAAGTTAACAGGTTAGTGAGCCATTGACTCATTAACATTATGAATAAGAGGGACACTTTCTGGTAAAGAATAATGAGTTCTGCCTAAATCTGGCTAGAAATGAATCATTGTATGACAAGCCAGAAGCTGTCAGCTGTGGGCTGGCAGCTGACATGAAGGCCTAGTAGATAGAGCAAGGGCCTGGGAGTCGGAAGGATCTGGGTTTTAATCCCGGCTCCATCACGTGTCTGCTGTGTGACCTTGGGCTAGTCACTTAACTTCTCTGGGCCTCAGTTGCCTCATCTGTAAAATTGGGGTTAAAAGACTGGGAGTCCCATGTGGGATGGGTACTGTGAACCACCTGATTTGCTTTTATTCACTTAGTGCTTAGTAGACCGTCTGGCACATAGTAAGCACTTGGAAAAAAACAATCATTTTTATTATTATCTGATGCTATTATCTCTCCTTCTCCCCATTCATCTAATTATCAAAAATATCCTCTTATACATGATGGTTAGAGAATCGGCCTGGGAGTCAGAAGGTCATGGGTTCTAATCCTGGCTCCACCATTTGTCTGCTGGGCGACTTTGGGCAAATCACTTCACTTCTCTGTGCCTCAGTTATTTCATCTGTAAAATGGGGATTGAGATAATGAGCCCCATGTGGGACAGGGACTGTGTCCAACCTTATTTGCTTGCATCCACTTCAGCATTTAGTACAGTGCCTGGCACACAATATGTGCTTAACAAATGTCGTAATTATTATTATTATTCATTCATTTAATTGTATTTATTGAGCGCTTACTGTGTGCAGAGCACTGTTCTAAGCACTTGGGAAGTACAAGCTGGCAACATACACATTATCATTAACTCTTTGAGTAGCTAAGATAAAATTAACAGAGAGAGGTGAGCCAATCAAACAGTTAATCAGTCAATTATGAAGCAACATGGCCTAGTGGATAGAACACAGGCCTGGGAGTAAGGACCTGGGTTCTAATCCGGCTCCACAACTTTTCTGTTGTGTGACCTTGGACAAGTCACTTAACTTCTCTGTGTCTCAGTTCCCTCATCTGTAAAATGGGGATTAGGTTTGTGAGCCCCATGGCGGACAGGGACTGCTTCGAACCCTATTTCCTTGTATCCATGCCAGTGTTTAGTATGGAGCCTGGCACATAGTAAGCACTTCACAAATATCTCCAGTCAAATTTATTGAGTACATACTGTGTGCAGAGCACTGTACTAAGCACTTGGGAGACTACAAGATAGCAGAGTAGGTAGACATGTTTCCTGTCCAGAATCTTGGAGAATATTTCCTTGTGCTAAATGGCAAATGTAATTCAGCACTGTCCCAAGTGCTTAGTACAATGCATGACAGAGAATAAGCATTCAATAACTAATATTGATTGATTCTCTGTCTTTTGATTGACTTGAATGTTTGTGTGGCTGTGGGTGATGTCCAGAAATTATGAAGCTCTATCCTTGAGCAAAACTCTTCCCCTAGTCTGCCTGACCCTGAGGAATCAAACTGAGATGAGTCAATGGAATAGCAGAGTTAGGAGACAGGATAGAGGCAATGGGAGGTTAAAAAAAAAAACACAAAACCCTGAACTGCTCTTGGTGAATCTAAACAATGTTGTTATTAGGATACCCTGAGATGTACTTAATACAGAATTAACAGTGCATGTCTTCCTAGTGGTGAGATAAACCTAGACAATTGTAAAATGCCAGTCTTATAGAGTAAATAGTGTCACTCGTCTTGTTCTGAATTGTGCCTAAAACAGAAGTTTCTACCCTACTATCCACTAGAAAACAATATTGTCTTCTAGGGCAGATAAAAAAAATATGTTGCGGTTTGTTAAGATTTTATTACAGAACTCAACATAGGTGGATTCTTTCCTAGTGACAATAATCTTTGGCCAATTATGTAAGTGTAGCCTTTATCCCCTCCTAGTAGTGAACTGAATTCTTTGTCTCTATAAATGTCGTGGAAAAGAAACTGTAAATTAAGATTGCATGTTCTCTATGAGAATATTTACATGAATATGATCACTATCTTAACTGTGTGTTCAATGCTGTGAAGAACAGTTATGAGACAGATAAGATGATGAGACAAAAATGTACTGCTTTAATGGTTTAGGCAACAAAATGGATCACTTGGTCAGTTGGGGCAAGCCATTCTTCCTGTAAATATGAGTTCCATGACTGTTTTGCTGTAATTGTGTAGATGTAGCTACAGTTTCTCATATGCTATTTGGATCCTTATGCTAGTATTATGCACAAGGTATCATTTACCTAATCAAAGCTAAATTTGTTTGTAATGAGAATAAATTATCATTTAAAATGATGTGTTGACCTAGACCAAGAGGCTTAAAATGTCACCTATAGAAATGCAAATAAAACATCTGTCTCTGGTTGATATTCACTCATTGCTTCAACTTTAGAGGAGGACAGGTTACAGAATTATTTTAGAAGTATTTATAAGATGATCAGCTTCTTGTTTTTTCCCTCATGCTTTTATCATCCCAAGAACACACAGAATCAACCATAAGAAGTAAAATTTCATGCTCATTCAAAGCAAAGAGAAAGCAAGGAAGATGACAGCCATATGAAGCTGGACATTACAGGTAGAATTGTCTAAGAAATAAATGTGAAATTGGGGAGAAATAAAATATGGCAGAGGAGGAAAAATAAATATAAGACATAACTCAATGCAGAGAGATTTCAGGGGAATATAGCAGTAAAATAAATTTGAAGGATATGAACATAAGAAATTTCATTTATGTCTAATACATCTTATTTAAGGACAAGGAAGTAATGTTGAAATAAGTGAGTCAATTTATGATTGCCATGTTGGCTTGGGGACTGTTTGAATGAAACAAAAAACCAAGAGAATGAAGGTGAATAGTACCACTTAGCACAGTAAATACATGTATAAAATAAGGAAGCCTTTTCTAAAAGAAGGAAGCAATGTTGCATTTGATATGGGTTTTGGAGATCCTTGTGAAAGAGGTCAAATTCTCACATAGCTACAACTAGTAGAGTAGTGGATAGAGGAAGATATTCTAAGGAGTCAGATACTCTACAGCAAAGATAACATTAGTTGTTGCCACTTGACAATGGGGGTAGTTTATTTGGTCCACAAACAATTATAAGAAATATAAAATAATAATGAAGCTTAATGTGTTTGATTCAAAGAATCCTATGGATATACTATATGAAGAGGTAAGTCTAGTGAGTATACTCCGTTCTGCCAGGATGTGTGTTTTTACTAAGGTTTTGGGATCAAACATGATGACAGAATCAGAGGATAATCGTTGGACAGTGAGCAGCTGCTTGTATACATATAAAATATGTATATGAGCACCCTCCTTCCTCTCCCACTCCTCCCCCTCCTCATCCCCCCCACCTTACCTCCTTCCCCTCCCCACTTCAATCCATACTTCACGCTGCTGCCCGGATCGTCTTTGTGCAGAAACGCTCTGCGCATGTTACTCCACTCCACAAAAATCTCCAGTGGTTACCAATCAACCTACACATCAGGCAAAAACTCCTCACCCTCGGCTTCAAGGCTCTCCATCACCTCACCCCCTCCTACCTTACCTCCCTTCTCTCCTTCTACAGCCCCGTCCGCACCCTCCGCTCCTCTGCTGCTAATCTCCTCACTGTGCCTCGTTCTTGCCTGTCCCGTCGTCGACCCCCAGCCAACGTCATCCCCCTGGCCTGGAATGCCCTCCCTCCGCACATCCGCCCAGCTGGCTCACTTCGTCCCTTCAAAGCCCTACTGAGAGCTCACCTCCTCCAGGAGGCCTTCCCAGACTGAGCCCCCTCCTTCCTCTCCCCCTCCTCCCCCTCCCCATCCCCACCACCTTACCTCCTTCCCCTCCCCACAGCACCTATATATATATATATAATGTTTGTATGTATTTATTACTCTATTTATTTATTTATTTTATTTGTGCATATTTATTCTATTTATTTTATTTTGTTAATGTTTTGTTTTGTTGTCTGTCTCCCCCTTCTAGACTGTGAGCCTGCTGTTGGGTAGGGACCATCTCTATATGTTGCCAACTTGTACTTCCCAAGTGCTTAGTACAGTGCTCTGCACACAGTAAGCGCTCAATAAATACGATTGAATGAATGAAAAAAGACAACACTGACGATGGTGAGATTTTACCACTTCCTTCTGCATCACCCTGACTTGCTCCCTTTGTTCAACCTCCCTCTTCCCGCCCCACGGCACTTATGTATATATCTGTAATTTTTTTATTTATATCGATGTCGGTTTACTTGTACTGATGTCTGTCATCCCCTCTCTAGCCTGTAAGCTTGTCATGGGCAGGGATTGTCTCTCTTTATTGCTGAATTGTACTTTCCTAAGTGCTTAGTACAATGCCCAGAATGAGTCCTCTCCTTCCTCTCCCCCTCCCCATCCCCCCAGCCCTACCTCCTCCCCCTCCCCACAGCACCTGTATATATATTTGTACAGATTTATTACTCTATTTATTTTACTTATGCATATTTACATATTCTATTTATTTTATTCTGTTAATATGTTTTGTTTTGTCGTCCATCTTCCCATTCTAGACTGTGAGCCCGCTGGTGGGTAGGGACTGTCTCTATATGTTGCCAACTTGCACTTCCCAAGTGCTTAGTACAGTGCTCTGCACACAGTAAGCGCTCAATAAATATGATTGAATGAATGCTCTTCACACAGTAAGCACTCAATAAATATGACTGAATGAACGAATGAATCCAGTCCCATAAAAACAAGCATGACAGGTGAGAAGAGTACAGCCTGTGGTTACAGAACAGATTATTTTGAAGACCTCAACAGCAATAGATACAACTGCAGCCTCATTCACAAAAGTTATTATATTTGAAGTGGCTTGAGTAAGGGATTATGGAATCTTTTCCTCTTCCTTGTAAAAGCAGTAAACAAAGAAAAAAAAAACAAAACAAAATAGGGAACAACAGCAACAACAAAGTTATGTATGTATGGTTGTCCTCTAGGTAAATAGACCTGAGTAGGAAAATAGCAAGAACATATTCAGACAAAAGTAATTGTTTAAGGGGGGAAAGAAAGCATCACCAGGTAGCCACTTCTGTTCCTGGGTATATTTGGAAGCACTGTTCTCAGTAATGGATTAGAAAGTCATCCCCTGACTGTCACAGCTGGTGAGGAAAGATGTCTTTAAACCAAGGTGTATCCACCAACTACCTTCACAAGCCATCCTTCATCAGGGTGTACAACCATATGAGGGCAGTAGAGTTTGAGGTATTGATGAAATGATCTGGAGGCAGGTGGAATGTGGGAGTATAGATTAGGTGAGTGGTTGGGGATAAGAGGTATACTGGGCATTCATCCATGTAGAGCTGTAGTTAGAGCCATAAGAGCCATTAAGCTCACCAAGAGAGTAAGTGTAGAGTGAGAAGGGTAGGGGACCCAGAAAAACAAAACAAAACAAAAAACTGTTTGAAAACCCACAGAGTTGGAAGAAGAGCCAATGAATGAAATTGGGAAGGAGCAGTTGGTAAGGTAGGAGAAGAACCCACTGTCCCTGCCTCCCCTACCCCTCACCCCTAATGAGCTGGCTAGAAACAGTCTTAATTTTATTGAGAAAATTGAAAGCATCAGGTGTGATCTCCCTAAAATCTTCCATCTTCAACTCTCCCACCTTTCCCAGCAGTATCTCAAGAGATCGCCTAACTTCTCACAAAATCATCCCCCTCAATCAATCAATCAATCAATCGTATTTATTGAGCGCTTACTATGTGCAGAGCACTGTACTAAGCGCTTGGGAAGTACAAATTGGCATCACATAGAGACAGTCCCTACCCAACAGTGGGCTCACAGTCTAAAAGGGGGAGACAGAGAACAGAACCAAACACACCAACAAAATAAAATAAGTAGAATAGAAATGTACAAGTAAAATAAATAAATAAATAGAGAAATAAATATGTACAACCATATATACATATATACAGGTGCTGTGGGGAAGGGAAGGAGGTAAGACGGGGGGATGGAGAGGGGGACGAGGGGGAGAGGAAAGAAGGGGCTCAGTCTGGGAAGGCCTCCTGGAGGAGGTGAGCTCTCAGCAGGGCCTTGAAGGGAGGAAGAGAGCTAGCTTGGCGGATGGGCAGAGGGAGGGCATTCCAGGCCCGGGGGATGACGTGGGCCGGGGGTCGATGGCGGGACAGGCGAGAGCGAGGTACAGTGAGGAGATTAGTGGTGGAGGAGCGGAGGGTGCAGGCTGGGCAGTAGAAGGAGAGAAGGGAGGTGAGGTAGGAGGGGGCGAGGTGATGGAGAGCCTTGAAGCCCAGGGTGAGGAGTTTCTGCCTGATGCGCAGATTGATCGGTAGCCATTGGAGGTTTTTGAGGAGGGGAGTAATATGTCCAGACCGTTTCTGGACAAAGATAATCCGGGCAGCAGCATGAAGTATGGATTGAAGTGGAGAGAGACACGAGGATGGGAGATCAGAGAGAAGGCTGGTGCAGTAGTCCAGACGGGATAGGATGAGAGCTTGAATGAGCAGGGTAGCAGTTTGGATGGAGAGGAAAGGGCGGATCTTGGCAATGTTGCGGAGCTGAGACCGGCAGGTTTTGGTGACGGCTTGGATGTGAGGGGTGAATGAGAGAGCGGAGTCGAGGATGACACCAAGGTTGCGGGCTTGTGAGACAGGAAGGATGGTAGTGCCGTCAACAGAGATGGGAAAGTCAGGGAGAGGACAAGGTTTGGGAGGGAAGACAAGGAGCTCAGTCTTCGACATGTTGAGCTTTAGGTGGCGGGCGGACATCCAGATGGAGATGTCCTGAAGGCAGGAGGAGATGCGAGCCTGGAGGGAGGGGGAGAGAGCAGGGGCAGAGATGTAGATCTGGGTGTCATCAGCGTAGAGATGATAGTTGAAGCCGTGGGAGCGAATGAGGTCACCAAGGGAGTGAGTGTAGATTGAGAACAGAAGGGGACCAAGCACTGAACCTTGGGGAACCCCCACAGTAAGAGGATGGGAGGGGGAGGAGGAGCCTGCAAAAGAGACTGAGAAAGAACGACCGGAGAGATAAGAGGAGAACCAGGAGAGGACGGAGTCTGTGAAGCCAAGGTCAGATAACGTGTTGAGGAGAAGGGGGTGGTCCACAGTGTCAAAGGCAGCTGAGAGGTCGAGGAGGATTAGGACAGAGTATGAGCCGTTGGATTTGGCAAGCAGGAGGTCACTGGTGACCTTTGAGAGGGCAGTTTCTGTGAAATGCAGGGGACGGAAGCCAGACTGGAGGGGGTCGAGGAGAGAGTTGGTGCTGAGGAATTCGAGGCAGTGCATGTAGACAACTCGTTCAAGAAGTTTGGAAAGGAATGGTAGGAGGGATATGGGACGATAACTAGAAGGTGAGGTGCACATACCTGCACCTCCACCCTCCACCCTCCACCCTCCACCTGCACATACGATCCCATCCCTTCACACTTTATCAAAACTCTTGCCCCCTCCCTGTTTACCACCTTCAACTCTTCACTTTCAAATGGCTTCTTCCCCACTGCTTTCAAACATGCCCATGTCTCCCATATCGTAAAAAAACCCCACCACCCGTGACCCCATGGCTCCCTCCCATTATCGCCCCATCTCCCCTCTACCATTTCTCTCCAAAGTCCTTGAGTGAGTTGTCTACACCTGCTGTCTCAAGTTCCTCACCAATTTTCTGCTTGACCCCCTCCAATAGGGCTTACAACCCCTTCACTCCACAGAAACCACCCTCTCAAAGGTCTGCAGTGATCTCCTTTTTGGCAAATCCAATGGGCTCTAATCCATCCTAATACTCCTTGACCACTCAGTTGTCTTTGACACTGTCTAGCATCCCCTTCTCCTGGAAACATTATCCAATCTTGGTTTCACTGACACTGTCCTCTCCTATTCTCTTCCTATCTCTCTGGCCACAGCAGACGGGTGGGTGGTTGGTCCGGATGGGCCCATCCCAGGGAATAATAATAATAATACCAATGGCATTTGTTAAGTGCTTACTATGTGCCGAGCACTGTTCTAAGCACTGGTAGGGGGTACAAGGTAATCAGGTTGTCCCACATGGGGTTCACAGTCTTAATCCCCATTTTACAGATGAGGTAACTGAGGCACAGAGGAGTTAAGCCATGGCTGGTCCCCAGCTTGAGCCCCATGCAGGACAGGGACTGTTTCTGGCCTAATTACCTTAGACCCACCCCCAGTGCTTGGAGCAGTATTTGATACATTGTAAGACCCACATTCCTACCTCTCGGTTCTTTCCATTCTCCTGAGTCGTTGATGGTTTCACAATCCACCACTTCCCTGCCACTTGTTCTGGAAAGTTTCTACAGAAGCAGCATTCATTCATTCATTCAATCGTATTTATTGAGCACTTACTGTGTGCAGAGCACTGTAGTAAGCGATTATGGCCTAGTGGATATAGCCTGGGCCTGGGAGTCTGTATGACCTGGTTCTAATCCCAGCTCCACCACTAGCCCACTGGGTGACCTTGGGAGAATCACTTCACTTCTCTGGGCCTCAGTTCCCTCATCTGTAAAATGGGGATTAAGACTGGGAGTCCCATGTGGGACAGGGACTGTGATCAAATTGATCAGTTTGTATCTATCCCAGCATTTAGTACAGTGTTGGCCCATAGTAAGTGCTTAACAAATACCATTTAAAAAGAGACAATAAATAGCAGTCAGTCAAAGCTGTTTTCTCTTCACTAGTCTTGCTTGCTTGAGCAGCTCGTATCCTCTGATGTAGAGCCTGGTTTCCAGTCCTGATTGCCTGTCCATCTTGAGAGCGAAGGGAGAAAGCACTTACTACAGTGCTGTGCATGCAGTAAGTCCTTAATAAATATGATGGAATGAAAGGAAGCCTCATTCACAGGAAATGCCCCAGTAGAGAAAGGAACCAGTGTCATTTTGGGCACAGAGCTCTGATCTCAAGGGATGGTGAGAAGGAAAAATGTCCATCATATGTAACCCATGAGAAATCTGGTTTGTACCCTGGGCCACTTTCAGAAACCTTTCTTCCAACTCTCATGGGACGCAGTGTGGTCCGCTGGAAGGAGCCTGGGAATCTGAGGACCTGGGTTCTAATCCCAGATCTGCCTTTGTCTGCTGGGTGACCATGGAGCCAAGTCACAACCTCTGAACTTCCATCTCTTCACCCATTAAATGGGGATTCAAGGCCCATTATCCCTCTTCTTTAGACTGACAGGGACTGTATCTGACCATGTTATCTTCTATCTCCCCCAGCGCTCAATACGGAGCCTGGTGCAAAGTGGTTAACGAATACCAGAGTTAATATCATTTTTATTATTTGAAACAAATGGCTTGCTCTGCCATGGACTTCTCTTGACATTGCTGGTATTACTGTGGACAGGGTTAGCAGTGCTCCTTCAGCTTCACATTTGTTCGGGTTTTTTGGAGCTTTTTTTTTTAATGATATTAATAAATTGCTTACTATGAGCCAAGCACTGGACTAGGTGCTGGGATAATTACAAGCTAATCAGAGTGGACACAGTCCGAGTCCCATGCAAGGCCAAAAGCCTTAGTTGCAAGTGACTTGCCCAAGGTTACATGGCAAAAAAGTGGCAGAGGCTGGATTAGATCTCGGGGTTCCTCTGACTCCTAGGCCCAAGTTGTTTCCCCCAGGTCCTGCTGCTTCTCTCTTTGTCCACATGGTTCTCTCTGAAAACTTGAACGTGTTTGGACAGTGGTTAGGGAACTTTTTCAAGTGAAGGGATCCTTTCTGACCATAATATTGGTTGTTGCTAACCTTAGCGCTGGTCTGTCAGAGTGGCTTAGTGGAAAGCACATAGACTTGGGAGTCAGAGGACATGGGTTCTAATCCTGGCTCCGCCACTGGTCCTGCTGTGTGACTTTGGGCAAGCCACTTAACTTCTCTGTGCTTCAATTACCTCATCTGTGAAATGGGGATTAAGACTGTGAGCCCCACATGGCACAACCTGATCAACTTTTATCTACCCCTGTGCTTAGAACAGTGCTCCTCACTGTACCTCGCTCTCGCTCTCGCTCTCGCCTGTCCCGCCATCGACCCCCGGCCCACGTCATCCCCCGGGCCTGGAATGCCCTCCCTCTGCCCATCCGCCAAGCTAGCTCTCTTCCTCCCTTCAAGGCCCTCCTGAGAGCTCACCTCCTCCAGGAGGCCTTCCCAGATTGAGCCCCTTCTTTCCTCTCCCCCTCGTCCCCCTCTCCATCCCCCCGCCTTACCTCCTTCCCCTCCCCACAGCACCTGTATATATGTATATATGGTTGTACATATTTATTACTCTGTTTATTTATTTATTTATTTATTTTACTTGTACATTTCTATCCTACTTATTTTATTTTGTTGGTATGTTTGGTTCTGTTCTCTGTCTCCCCCTTTTAGACTGTGAGCCCACTATCGGGTAGGGACTGTCTCTATGTGATGCCAATTTGTACTTCCCAAGCGCTTAGTACAGTGCTCTGCACATAGTAAGCGCTCAATAAATACGATTGATTGATTGATTGATTGATTGCTTGGTACATGGTAAGCATTTAACAAATACCATCATTATTATTATTATTTCATGATCTCCCCCTCTGCCTCCCACCTCCTAACTGTGGGGGATGCCTCAAGGTATAGTTCTGGGTCCCCTCTTATTCTCCATCTATGAGCGAGAAGTCAATCGCTCACATGGCTTCAACTACCACCTCTATGTGGATGATACCCAAATCTACATCTCCAGCCCAGATCTCTCACCCTCTCTTCAGTCTTGCATTTCCTCCTGCCTTCAAGACATTTATACTTGGATATCCCACAGTCACCACAAACTTAACATGTCTAAAACAGAAGTCTTTATCTCCCCACCCCAACCCTGTCCTTCCCCTGACTTTCCCACCTCTGTATATGGCACCACCATCTTTCCTGTCTCGCAACCCTGTAGCCTTGGTGGTATCCTTGATTCTGCTCCCTCAGTCAACATACATATTCAATCCATCACTAAATACTGCCAGTTTGACCTTCAAAACATTGTTAAAATTCACCCTTTCCTCTCCATCCAAAATGATATCACATTAATCCAAGCACTTATTCTATCCTGCCTTGATTACTGTATCAGCCACCCTGATGCTCTAGGCACTTAGTACTGTGTTCTGTACACATTAAGCACTCAATAAATAGGTCTGAATGAATGAATGACCTCCCTGCCTCCTGTCTCCCCACTCCAGTCCATACTTCACTTTGCTGCCCAGATCATTTTTCTACAAAAATGTTCAGGCCATCTTTCCGCACTTCTCAGGAACCTCAAGTGGTTGCCCATCCACCTTCGTATCAAATAGAAAACTCTTACATTGACTGTCAAGCACTTAATCACCTTGATCCCACCTACCTCACCTTCCTACTCTCCTCCTACAACCCAGCCTGCACATTTGGCTCTTTTATTGCTAACCTTCTCACTGTATGTTAATCGCCTCTATCTCACCACCGACCCCACACCCACTTCTTGCCTCTGGCCTGGAACGCCTTCCCTCTTCATATCTGACAGACAGTTACTCTCCCCACCTTCAAAGCCTTTTTGAAGGCACATCTCCTCCAAGAAGCCTTCCCTGCCTAAGCCCTCCCTTCCTCTTCTCCCACTCCCTTCTGCACCACCTTGACTTACTCCCTTTGTTCTCCCACCCCCCAGCCCCTCGGCACTTATGTACATACCTGTAATTTTATTTATTTATATTAATGCCTGTCTCCCCCTCTAGACCGTAAGCTTGTTGTGGATGGGGAATGATGTGACTGTTATACTGTTATATCATACTCTTCCGAGCACATAGTATAGTAATTTGCTCAGTCAGTGCTCAAGCATATAGTAAGCACTTAACAAATACCATCATTATTATAAATATGATTGGCTTACTGACTGACTGAGAAGGGCCAGGTAAGAGTGTCATTGGCAAAAACAAGGTTTCAACGTGTTTCAAGGAGGGTGAAATGGCCTACGGTGTCAAAGGCAGCAGAGAGGTCAAGAACAAAGTAGAGCCCATCAGACATGACTCTTAGGAAATCTCTGTAAACTTTGGAGAGTGTGATATCAGTGAAGTGAAGGAGATAGGCCCAGATTGTTGAGCACCAAGAAGAGAGTTGTTGGGCTGGAAGTGAAGCTTATGGGGGCATTCAAAGAAATAATTTACCTGATTCAAGGTCCTCAACCTGATTCAAATTTATCTAGTACTATTGCATGAGATTCTCATTACTGATATTCAAATAATTCACAATTAAAGGGTTTAGGAATGGGAGTACTAGGTTTAGATAATAAAATGTAGAGTCATAGCGTATTCAAATCAACCCCAGCAGATGGGGTAGCAACGCCAATATGAGAGCTAAGGACATGCTCAGGTGTTCCTCCAAAGGTATTCAGCCTCCCCTTTTCCCACCTGTATACTAGCAACATACCAGGTTAAGTATTTCCAATTAGTTGAGTCCAGAAGAGCATGGGTTTGGGAGACAGAAGCTGTGGGTTCTAATCCCAGCTCTTCTACTTGTCTGCTGTGTGACCTTGGGCAAGCCACTTCTCTGTGCCTCAGTTACCTCATCTGTAAAATGAGGATTAAGACTGTGAGCTCCTCGTTGGACAATCTGATTACATTGTATCTACCCCAGTGCTTGGAACAGTGCTTGGCACATAGTAAGCACTTAAAACCATAATTATTATTATTATTATGGTTCAATCCCACATTCTCCTCTCTAGCAAGATCCAGTTATTAAATCAATCTTATTTATTGAGTGCTTACTGTGTGCAGAACACTGTACTAAGCACTTGGAAGAGTAAAATATAACAGTTGGTAGACATATTCCCTATCTGCAATAAGCTTACTCTTTCAAAGGGGAGAGAGAAATAAACATAATAAATTCTGGAATATGTACGTAAGTGCTGTGAGGCTGAAGGGTAGTTGAATAAAGGGTGCAAATCCAACTGCAAGTTGATGGTACAGACGGGAATGAGAGAAGAGGAAATGAGGGCTTAGTCAAGGAAGGCATCTTGGAGGAGATGTGCCTTCAGTAAAGCTTTGAAGGTGGGGAGAGTGATCACCTGTTGGATAAGAAGTGGGAGGGAGTTCCAGTCTAGAGGCAGGATGTGGGTGAGAGACTGGTGGCAAGATAGACGAGACAGAGGTACAGTGAGTAGGTTGGTATTAGAGGAGTTAAGTGTGCAATCTGAGTCGTAGTGGAAAATCAGAGAGGTAAATTAGGAAGGAGCAAGGTGACAGAGGGCCTCAAAGTGGATGGGCAACCACTGGAGATTCTTGAAGAGTGGACAAATAAACTGAATGGATTTGTAGGAAAATGAGAAGCAATCTTGCCTAGGGAATAGAGCCTGGCCTGGAAGTCAGATGGACCTGGGTTCTAACCCTGGCTCCACCACTTGTCTGCTGTGTGACCTTGGGCAAGTCACTTAACTTCTCTGGGACTCAGTTACTTCATCTGTAAAATGGGGATTAAGCCTGTGAGCCCCATGTGGATCAGGGATTGTGTCCAACATGATTAGCTTGTATCTACCCTAGCACTTAGTACAATGCCTAGCACACAGTAAGCGCTTAACAAATATCACACTCACACCACATAAACACAAATGATCTGGGCAGCAGAGTGAAGTATGGATTGAGATGGAGAGAGGCAGGAGGCCTGGAGGTCAATGAGGAGGCTGATGCACTCATCAGAGTGTTATAAATGCTTGGATTAACATGGAGGCAGTTTGGAGAGGAAAGGGCAGATTTCAGCAATGTTGTGAAGGTTGAACTGACAGAATTTGGTGAGAGATTGAATGTGTAGGTTGAATGAAAGAGATGGATTGAGAATAACACCAAGGCTATAGGCTTATGAGACAAAGAGGATGGTGGTGCTGTCTATAGTGCTGGGAAAGTCACGGGGAGGACTGGGTTTGGGTGGGAAGATGAGTTGTTCAGTTATGGACCTGTTTAACTAAACTGTTAACTTAAACTCTAGCCAGTGATCAAAATTGATATTTAATCAGTACCACAAATTGGAAAAGATAACATCATAAAATAACTAGGTCTAGGTAAATTAGATAGTATTTAGGACCACTAAGATTTAAAATTACCATGACCAAAGTGATGACCACACTAACAGCTTGTTTGAGGAAATAGCTGGAAAGAGAATTTAGTATAAGATAGGCCATAAATTAACTCACCCTAGCTTCCCTTTTATCCAAGGTATAGCCTAAACCAAGAGAAATACTTAACCATGTAGACTATTTTCAAGTTGGGTTTTAAGGGAGATCCCACCCCCATCCCACCTAGTCGTTCTAATTGTTACATGAACAAAAGGACTATTTACTCATCTTTTTGCCAACACTGTTGTTTTACCCTCACTGTTTTGTCTTTGAGAACAGAAACTGAATGGGTGTGCTCAGTGATGTAGTCATGACCTGCTGTTTATTAACCTTTTAAAATGCCATTTCAAAAAAAGGGTGTGTGTGTGTGTGTGTGTGTGTGTGTGTGTGTGTGTGTGTGTGTGTGTGTGTTTTCTACCCTTTGGAAACAACACTAGATCTGCCCATCTCCCCTAATGGAAACATTAAGATTCTCAGCTACTCTCAAATGTAGTTTTTATCGCGGCCAAGCTAAATTGGAGCATATTAGTTCCTTCTTCCTCTACATTCTCAATTTAATGCTCTCCAGCATATGAATTGGCATAGGAGTAGGTTAAAAACAGAGATGAGAAAAAACAATTGGGAATTCACAAGAATTGGTATTTCAAAGTTTACGGAGTGATGTACTTTTCTTCATGCTTGAGAATAGCCCTCACTCTCACTATTCCTTTTCCTAGGTTTGAGGGGGATGATTTCTTTCTTCATCCACCAAGGGCTACTGCAGCAACACTAATGTTCTTTTTACAAATCCTACCAAAGGTACAGTTCCCACCCTTGTTTTTGTACCCACTTGATCCTTGTTTTTCTTCCTAATACAAAGGGAAGTCCTAGATTCAGATAAAGGAGATTCTCATCTGAACTTGACTCTTTCAATAATTTTCACTTGTTGATTTTTTTCTATTGATTATTTCTGAATTAATCAAAAAATCAAAGGTATTAAGTGAGTGTGTACTGAGTGTAAAGCCCCGAAGTAGGTGCTAGGGAGAGTACATATAATCACCAAATAGATTTGTTTACAGAAATGATATACCTCTGAATCATATTTCATTTCAGACTGCCAATGTTAATTGGTATCACCTTCTTTAAATTCCCCTAGATAAAGACTATTTCCCAGGTTAGTAAACTGAGCTGCAGAAGTGTCCACTTAATAATAATAATGGCATTTAAGTGCTTACTATGTGCAAAGCACTGTTCTGAGCACTGGGGGATACAAGGTGATCAGGTTGTTCCATGTGGGGCTCACAGTCTTAATCCCCATTTTACAAATGAGGTAACTGAGGCTCAGAGAAGTTAAGTGACTTGCCCAAGGTCACACAGCAGACACGTGGTGGAGCCGGGATTAGAACTCATGACCCCTGACTCCCAAGCCTGTGCTCATTCCACTGAGCCATGCTGCTTCAGTGCAACTTGGCCTTGGCCTTCCAAAACCTGTGCCCAAAAAATAGAGACCCCAGGATACTTCCATAAGGGGTTTTATCCCATAGAAATGTAATCAATCAATCAATCAATCAATCAATCAATCAATCGTATTTATTGAGAGCTTACTATGTGCAGAGCACTGTACTACGCACTTGGGAAGTACAGATTGGCAACATATAGAGACAGTCCCTACCGAACAGTGGGTTCACAGTCTAAAAAGTAAAATGTAAGGTAGATCCCTTAGAACACAAAATCTCCTTGGATACCTGATTTCACCATTCATGAAATGTGACCAGAATGGTATTGGGAGGCACATTCTTTAAAATCAATCACTGTCCTGAAAGAAAAATCGTAATGAAATTCTGCCATAGACGGTGAAGTGGTTTCTAGATGCTGATGAACCATGTTAGTCCCTTTCAACTGTACGCTCACTGTGGGCAGGGATTACATGTTTATTGCTATACTGTACTCTCCAAAGGGTTTAGTATGGTGTTCTGCACACAGCAAGTACTCAATAAACATAATTGAATGAATGAATGAATAAATAAATAAATGAATGTTAGGGTTTGCAGCTTCACACGAACTGCAGAGAAATGCTCTGTTCACAAAATGCCAAATGTATGTGGACTATTAGGATGAATGTGACAAAGATCAAGGTTAATGTTTTGGCTTGTAGGTAGGCTGCACAGTAAATTATGGGTATAGTGTGACCTTTGGCCAGGAAAAAAAGAATGTTGTTTTACATGCAGCAACATTTCTGTACTACAGTAAGTAGGGATCTAATAGAGCTAATGGTTTGGATTTAAATTAATGAAGCATGCAGGATGTGACTGGGATTTTATATACCCTGTTCTTGAAATACTTGTCAATATTTGCTTGAGATTTTTGTGCACACTGCAGCAGTCTTAGCTGGGACGATAGATGCCAGCCTACATTCTGCAGAGGGATAATGAGTAGAGATGTTTTTAATTTATTTGGAATTTTTAGCAAACAAATAGCTTTCCAATGTGTTGTTTGCTAGCTTTCAAATGGCGATGGATAGTTTTAGCGATTACTTCAGTTTCTCTATTTATCCAGCACATGCTGAATAGAGGCAACAGCACCATTTGATATTTACAAAGTGCTCTTTTTCAATACATTTTAAGATTTTAAGATTTGGTAGTTAACATTAAGAATAATTGGGAATGCAAAAAAATGAAAATACCATATCCAGTTAGCATGTGTTAAGGGTGGTAAATGTTCTGTAAAAACTTTGCCTTGAGGATCATGAAGTCAACCCGCGAGCAGAAAAATATTGAATCTTGAGTGTTCTCATGGTAAAGCAAAAAAGTCCTGGATTACTACCCCCCACCCAAGTATATTTTTACTGTCTGTTATCAATTTTATTTGTGCCCAAATCTATTTCTTCCAGTATCTCCCTTCTGAGACCAATCAATCAACGGTGCTTATTGACACCTTACTCTCTACAGTGCACAGTTCTAAGTGCTGGAAAGAGTACCATACCACAGAGTTAGTAGAGATGTTCCCTGCCCATGAGGATATTACAGCCTAGGGCAGGAGATAGGCACTAAAATAACTAAAAGAAAATAATAATAATAATAATAATGGTATTTCTTTAAGCACTCACTATGTGCAAGGAACTGTACAAAGCACTGGGTGGATAGAAGCAAATTGGGTTGGACACAGTCCCTGTCCCAGGTGTGGCTCACAGTCTTAATCCCCATTTTACAGATATGGTAACTGAGGCCCAGAGAAGTGACTTGCCCAAGGTCACACAGTAGACAAGCGGCAGAGCTGGGATTAAAACCCATGACTCCCAGGCCCATGTTCTATACACAGATGCTGTGGGGCTGAGAGTGGGGTGAATATCAAGTGCTACAAGGGTACAGATGTCATCATCAATCGTATTTATTGAGCGCTTACTGTGTGCAGAGCACTGTGTTATCCTCAACTCTGCTCTCTCGTTCACCCCTCACATCCAATCCATCACCAAAACCTGCCGGTCTCACCTCCACAACATTGCCAAGATCTGCCCTTTCTTCTCCATCCAAACTGCTACCCTGCTGGTTCAGTCTCTCATCCTATCCCGACTGGATTACTGCATCAGCCTCCTCTCTGATCTCCCATCCTCCTGTCTCTCCCCACTTCAGTCTATACTTCATGCTGCTGCCCAGATCATCTTTGTGCAGAAACGCTCTGAGCATGTTACTCCTCTCCTCATAAATCTCCAATCGCTACCAATCAACCTACGCATCAGGCAAAAACTCCTCACTCTCAGCTTCAAGGCTCTCCATCACCTCACCCCCTCCTACCTCACCTCCCATCTTTCCTTCTACAGCCCAGCCCACACCCTCCGCTCCTCAGCCGCTAACCTCCTCACTGTACCTCGTTCTCACCTGTCCCGCCGTCGACCCCCAGCCCACATCCTCCCCCTGGCCCGGAATGCCCTCCCTCCGCACATCTACCAAGCTAGCTCTCTTCCTCCCTTCCAAGCCCTACTGAGAGCTCACTTCCTCCAGGAGGCCTTCCCAGACTGAGCCCCCTCCTTCCTCTCCCCCTCCTCCCTCTCCCCATCCCCCCTGCCTTGCCTCCTTCCCCTCCCCACAGTACCTATAGATGTATATGTTTGTACATATTTATTACTCTTTATTTATTTTACTTGTACGTATTTATTCTATTTTATTTTGTTAATGTTTTGTTTCGTTGTCTGTCTCCCCCTTCTAGACTGTGAACCTGCTGTTGGGTAGGGACCATCTCTATATGTTGCCAACTTGTACTCCCCAAGCGCTTAGTACAGTGCTCTGCACACAGTAAGCACTCAATAAATATGATTGAATGAATGAATGAACACAGATCCATGTGGAAGATTAGGTTTAACTCTCCAGTTTTCTCCTAAGTTCTTAAAAGTGAAATAATTCTGAATCAGCAAATTTAAACCTGACATGGACACAGGGAAAGGATCTATGGTAGTTTTTTTTTTTCCCTCAAGCTGTTTCGGGGTCACAGATCCATCTCCATGGGGTTGGTGATGCTTATTCTGGACCAGTAGGTCACACCTTCTATCTAGCAAACTTTTTAGTCAGCAGAAGGTAAGCAAGATAAGTGGGCATATAAGTGGTGAGGCTTGAATCCCTTTTTCCACATCCTCAGCATCAGAGTGAGCAATGAGGAGAAAGGTGTCCAATCCAGGATCTCCACAACAATGGAGCTGTGATGTAAGATGTAATTCCAACCAAGTTCCCACCAATACCCCAGGAGAATTTTCCATTGCCACTGCAGGCTGAGTGGGGAGGACACAGCTATGTGATTCAAGATCCCCTCAATGATGAAAATCTCAATAATGGTAATAATAGTCATTCATTCATTCATTCAATCATATTTATTGAATGCTTACTGTGTGCAGAGCACTGTACTAAGCGCTTGGGAAGTACAAGTTGGCAACATATAGACACGGTCCCTACCCAACAGCGGGCTCACAGTCTAGAAGGGGGAGACAGACAACAAAACAAAACATATTAACAAAATAAAATAAATAGAATATTAAATATGTACAAGTAAAATAGAGTAATAAATATGTACAAATATATATACAGGTGCTGTGGGGAGGGGAAGGAGTTAAGTAAGGGGGGATGGGGAGCGCGAGGGAGAGGAAGGGGGGGCTCAGTCTGGGAAGGCCTTCTGGAGGAGGTGAGCTCTCAGTACAGCTTTGAAGGGAGGAAGAGAGCTAGCTTGGCAGATGTGCGGAGGGAGGGCATTCCAGGCCAGGGGGAGGACGTGGGCTTGGTCGATGGTGGGACAGGTGAGCACGAGGCACAGTGAGGAGGTTAGCGGCAGAGGAGCAGAGGGTGTGGGCTGGGCTGTAGAAGGAAAGAAGGGAGGTGAGTTAGGAGGGGGCGAGGTGATGAAGAGCCTTGAAGCAGAGAGTGAGGAGTTTTTGCCTGATGCGTAGGTTGATTGGTAGCCACTGGAGATTTTTGAGGAGGGGAGTAACATGCCCAGAGCGTTTCTGCACAAAGATGATATGGGCAGCAGCATGAAGTATAGATTGAAGTGGGGAGAGACAGGAGGATAGGAGATCAGAGAGGAGTCTGATGCAGTAATCCAGTCGGGATAGGATGAGAGATTGAACCAGCATGGTAGCAGTTTGGATGGAGAGGAAAGGGCGATCTTGGCAATGTTGCGGAGGTGAGACCGGCAGTGTTTAGTGATGGATTGGATATGAGGGGTGAACGAGAGAGCAGAGTCGAGGATGACACCAAGGTTGCAGGTTTGTGAGACGGGAAGGATGGTAGTGCCGTCAACAGTGATGGGAAAGTCAGGGAGAGGGCAGGGTTTGGGAGGGAAGATAAGGAGTTTAGTCTTGGACATATTGAGTTTTAGATGGCAGGCAGACATCCAGATGGAGATGTCTTGAAGGCAGGAGGAGACACGAGCCTGAAGGGAGGGAGAGAGAGCAGGGGCAGAGATGTAGATTTGGGTGTCATCAGTGTAGAGATGATAGTTGAAGCTGTGGGAGCGAATGAGTTCATTGTCATAACTATGGTATTTCTTAAGCACTTACTTTGTGTCAAACACTGTACGTAGTCTGGGGTAGATACAAGATAATCAGGTCTCACATGGGGCTCATAGTCTAGTAGGATGGAGAACAGGGATTGAATCTCCAATATGGGCAGATGAGGGAACTGAGGCACAGAGTAGTTAAGTGACTTGACCAAGATCACACTGCAGGTATGAAGTAGAGTCAGGATTAGAACCCAGGTCCTCTGAGTCCCGTGCTCTTTCCACTAGGCCACACTGCTTCTCTAAGGATAGTATGGGCTGGTGAGCTCTCAGACCTGACCCCGCTTGCCCTTTCATCCTGATCCTAGAAAAGAGGAGACAAGCCTCTTTCAGCCACAGGAAACACAAGGTAGCAGTGAACCTGTCCATTGGTTGGAAATAAGGGAGTTCAGTGTGAATCTTGGCAAGCTTTTGCCCTTGTAAGACCATTTTTGAAATGTCTCATTAGTTGTTACTGTTAGAACATAAGCTGCTTGTATGAAGCGAATGTTTCACTTATTCTTTACTTCTCAAACATCTAGTACAGTGCTCTAAACTGGCCATTCAATAAATGGCACTGCTAATACTATTATGTTACTATGAACTTGGTCAATTTTCAAATTTTTTTGCCATTTATTAGCTATGAGGAAAGAAATGCACTAATCACTGTACGTATGCACTTAAATAAACAGTTGTGATGATGACTGAAAATCGTCAAGGCCATTCACAGCTCTCGCCTATCTTTTACTATGTCAGCCATTTCTGACACACACTTTCCAACCTACCTACTGCTCTTTTTGTTGTCATTGCATAGATTATTCTCTTGCCCTAAACACCCTTCCCTTCCTCCTTTACCAAATATCACCCTTCCCCTTCTGTGAAGGTTCCCCAAAATCCTACCTCCTGTTTGAAACTGTCCCAATCGATCAAGGATATTTATTTATCCCTTATTGTGTGCAGAAAAACTTGGGAGAGTAAATTATAGTCGAGTTGGAAGATTCTGTGATCACAAGGAGCTAGTCTGGAGTCTAGCTAATGCAGTTTTAAGCCAGGTTATTCTATTAACAGGACCAGCTTCCAATGGTAAGAAAACAAAATAATTGTCTCAGAATACACAGTCAAGAAGAACAACAGGGAGTCAAGTCTTAAAATGGCCATAGTGCAGTTCTGGTTGAAAGTTTGAAAGGACCCAGCTCAAGTGAGAAGCATAATGGGTATGAGGGACAGTAAATCAATGACTCTGGAGCAAGTGGAGGGCTAGGGGTGCCCTCGAAGAAACATTCTGTTTTCAGGAGTTTGAACAAACCTTCACAAGACACCATATGGTACAGTGCAGGCTAGTGAGTGGGTGGGAGGGAGTACATTTTTTTCCTGCCCTCAGATCAACCAGAAATCTGCACTCCAACCCTGCCCTTGGTAAATCCTGTGTACAATGTTTCTGGTCTTTATACCTTCCAAGACATAGGCTCCTTGGGTGCTCTTTTGGTACACAGACAGGAAGCAGTATGGCACAGTGGAAAAAGCATGGGCCTGGAAGTCAGAAGACCTGGGTTCTAATCACAGCTCTGCCATTTACCTGCTGAGTGGCCTTGGACAAAGCATTTAACTTTTCTATATTTCAGTTCTCTCATCTGCAAAATGGGGGTTCAATACCTGTGCTCCCTCTTATTGGTCTGTGAGAACCATGTGGAACCTGATTATCTGGTATATACCCCAGCATTTAATACAGCATTTGACACATAGTAGGTGCTTAACAAATATCACAATTATTATTGCATTTTTCCATTAGTTTGACCTGGCCCATTTGAATGTAAGCTATTTTCCTTTTATAATTCTCCCAAAATTTCCATCTCAGTGACTGTTTCTGAAGTAGGTGCTCAGTATATTCTGATGATGTTCATGATTATAAGGTCTTAATTGGAATATAGTAGGTGCTTAACAAATATCACAATTATTATTGTATTTTTCCATGTTTGACCTCGCCCATTTGAATGTAAGCTATTTTCTTTTTATAATTCTCCCAAAATTTCCATCTCAGTGACTTTTTCTGAAGTAGGTGCTCAGTATATTCTGATGATGTTCATGATTATAACGTCTTAATTGGCACATAGTAGGTGCTTAACAAGTATCACTATTATTATTGTATTTTTCCATTAGTTTGACCTGGCCCATTTGAATGTAAGCTATTTTCCTTTTATAATTCTCCCAAAATTTCCATCACAGTGACTTTTTCTGAAGTGGGTGCTCTGTATATTCTGATGATGTTCATGATTATAAGGTGTTAATTGGATTGAAAACTCTTTGATGGAAGAAATTGTATCTACCAAATCTACTGTACCGCATTCTCCCAGGCACTCAATTCATTCATTCATTCATATTTATTGAGCATTTACTGTGTGCAGAGCACTGTACTAAGCACTTGGGAAGTACAACACAGTGCTCTTCTCAGAGGTAACTGGTCAATAAATACTATTGATCGATTGATTGAAGTTGATGCTATCACTGACCTAAATACATGTTTATACTGTTGAGATGTAAATTGTACATTTCCCATTCAGACCTTGGGTATTACCACAGTCATGAGTGTTCTCAAATTCACAGCTACCACCTCCAACCTCTATGACCTATTTAAGAATCACAATCAGTGAATATTTCCCATTCTTCAATCAGTGGGTGTTTCCAAAAGATTCCAATATTTATAAGCTGGGAGAGACACCACCATGTACCACTTTCATACCAAACTAATTAAGGCTAATAAATGGTAACAGTGTTACTAATAGCATTGGTCATTAGTATTTACTGAGCTGCCTGGGCATTCTGAGAGTATGATGTTCATGTAAGGAGGAGGGTTACAATAATAACCCCCACTTTAAACAGAAACAAGAAAAATAACTCTGTTCTTCACGCTAGCAGCTATTTATTGTAGTGTCTGTCTCTTCTGCTAAATTGTGAACTCCTTGAGGGCAGACTGTAGCTCCCTGTGGGTAGGGTGCATACCTACTAATTCTGTTGTATTATACTCTCCCAAGTGCTTAGTACAGTGCTATGCACATAGTAAGAGCTCAATACATACCACTGATTGACTGATTTATCATATCTAATCAACTTTATTTCAGTCCCCCGAGTGCTTAGTTCAGTAGTCTGCACAGTGGGGTCACTCAGGACTATTGACTGAAAATAACTTTCTACTCCTAGTGACCACTTAGAAGAGAAATGGCCACTCTGTGGTAATAGCACTGGAAGATGATATCTCAACTTTTGATATTTTTGAGCACTGTACTTAATTTTTTTCCTCTCATGACATAGATAAAAAAAAAGGCTTCTGCAACATGGAAGTCAGCACCACCATGGACTTAATTATATAATGAAACCTATTCTAGAAGCCTTCAATTAGATCATCGATGCTTGGTGGGAAAGGCATTACCTAGCAACAGCCACTAACAAATTGCAAGAAAAATAATAGAGATTATACACTACATCACTCTACTGAGTCAAAATTGATAGCAAATTGTATTTGATTTCTCATTTCATGTGAAAAATCTATTGTTTACAGGAAAAGGTATAACAGCTGTCCTTCTGAGTGAATAGACATCTTGCTCTTGGTTAAAAATAATCTTTGGAAGAAAGAGAAAAAAGTGAGTGCCACTAATACCTTCTACCAAATGTTACACCCAAAAGATACCAATGCATTAAAGAAGGATTATGGCCAGAACAATGGGTATTTGAAAATGACACCTTCTGACAGTTCATTGATTCCCTGGGCTTTTCTGAGTTCAGATGCTTAATTTCCCCGCAAAAATATACTTTATAGTCTGGCAGAGTTAACACTGATGCCAAATTGACAAACCAAATCCACTGTGCATCACAATTTGGCAGTGAAATGACCAGTTCAGTTCTGATCACAAAGAAAACTTTTTTCCTATTAATGGCAGAGGACACAGTACAATCATAGCTGGATAATTCCAGTCCCTAATTGGAGTTTGCCATGCGGGCAGTGAGTAGAATCACTCTGTTGCTTGTCAGCTAACCAATCACAATATGGAAGCCATGGGAAGAGAATAAGCATGGAGCCCCATGATGTCATTTTTAAGGAAATCTCTTTCAGATGATAATTGTGCTGAGGATACTATTAGCCCATTCATATAATAGAATTGGTAAAATATAGGTGGAATTTGCCAAGGAGGCACAGTATGTTTGTAGGAAAGTACAGTAGCCAACATTTTGAATAACAGCAATAGGTTATTCATTTATCCCTATTCAAAAAGCATCTTTATTCAGGGAAAGGTAGCTACTCAGAAGGTGTCCAAATATATATAATTGAGAGTTCAACAATTGAGATGATCACACACAAAAGTGAAAGATTTTGAAACTATTAAGGACAGTTTTTTAGAAAAACGCAAAAGGCAAGGCAAAACTGAAACTTGAATAACCTGTATTTCTCCTGTTTGATATCCCTGTTTTCTGACACTTTAATATTCAACTTCATTAGTAGCGAAGAATCTTGGACAGCTGCATAAGCAATGTAGTTTAGCACAACCAAATACCTTTTCATATTTTTTAATGTTCTTTCTAACACTTGGGGATTTTCCTGTTTTATTAAAAAAAAGTTAATCTGATGTCCTTAAACTGATGACATTCTAACCTTCAAAAGCATGTGTTTATCATGAGCTTTTGCCTCCTCAAATAGTTTTGACCTGAGGTTACAAAGCAGGCTCAGACTATTTCGAGGGGGTAAAATGAATGATAAGCAAACACTTCATTACAAAGTCTCAGTTGGTCTACGGCAGTCCAAATCCCCAAGAAGATTTTTCAGCATATCTGGCCAGTGGGGGAGAGTGCTTTAGACCTATGGGGTAAATCAATCAGAAACCTGATGTCCTTTAACAAATATCAAGCTGACTGCTCCTTGCATCATCAGTTTGCTGAGACTTTGGTCAGCTTCAGCTATTAGAATAGTTGAAATCCCACACAAGGTGATGCATCACCAGAGTTAAGATTTTAAGTCTTAATTGAAAATGCTCACCTCCTGTACTAGAGTCTCTGCCCTTTTCATCATGTAGCTCCTAAGGAAAAGAAGGGGAGGAGAGAGAGAGAGGAGGAGGAGGTAAACACTCTTTTTTTAAAAAAAAAAAAGTATTATTGGGTTGTTTGAGAATCCGGTGCATCTCTGATTCTGAGGCCGTGTTTTTCTACTATTGGGAGAACTGCAGCTTCACTGAGATGAGAAAGGAGCTTTAACTTTCCAACTAAAGCTGCTGTTTTTCCTAAAAAGGTAAACCACTTTTTAACCTTGGACTGCCACCTCAGCATTTCCGTGACACATTTGGCTACTTACACCCTCTCCCTCCAGTAGTACATGCCCAGTGGTACAAGGGTGGCTTTTATATGGTATCTCTTTTTTCAATCAATCAATTCCCCTCACTGTCTGGCTCCCCTGCTATATTTTGAGCTCTTTGAGGGTGGGGAATCATGCCTTCAAGTTCTATTGTATTCCCCCAATTACTTAGAACTGTGCTTCACAAGCAGTAGGTGTTCCAAAATACTTTTGATTGATTGACTGTGAGGAAAGAAATGATCAGAAAGGGTTTGCAATCTGTCATTTCAAATCTGAATCCTCTCAGAGAGCTCTGGTTCCAGTACCCAACTACTGTGATTTATCTACTGCTTGTCAGCAATACTGAAGAAAAAGATGGTGGAAATGCTCAACAGCATGGAAGCAGACCCATTTTACATATGGATTAAACTGAAGGGATGACAATCAGAATTATGAAATGAGGGTCTTGTATTTCACACACTTGCAGACAGTTACCTCTCTGCTCATTGGCTGTCCCTTCTCTTGACTACAAGCTTAATGGCCCTGTGCAATTTTAACACAAAAGCCTGTGCCTTTTTCAGAGGGTCAACTATATGAACACAGATGATTCCCACATCCTAGTTCCCCTTTCAAAAATATCCAGGAGGAAATCTAATTATGCTTTGCTAAGTAGGAAATGTCCTTCTATTTACCAGATGCTGGGTCCCTACTTTGACCTAACACTGAATGTTTCAAGCAAACTGCCAGCAGTCTCATCAGACTGTTGTGGGAAATTTGGAGTATGAAATGTGCTAAATTATTCAAAGGGCTGAATAAGCATAAACAGTCAGTACAACAGGAGAGATATGCATACCCAGCGATGCTAGTATGACATTTCATACATCATATTAGCATGCCTGTTAGTACTTCACTGTGTTTTGTGTGTACACAAACAGAACATGATAGAGTTTTAGTCTCCTGTCACTCTATTGCATTAACTCCTTCCCTTCTTCATGCAGTTCATTCAAACTCATACGGCTTTCCCTCCCCTCTCTAAGTGCACGTTTACTGCTCTGGATTATCCAAGGAAAGAAATTAAAAAGTGTCACTGGAAAAATAAAAAAAGGACATGCCATCTTTACCAATGTATTTCCCAATCTTATCCTGAGCTACAGTAATTGTACAAGGTGCAGCACCAACAACAAAAAAAAGTAGAATTTGCAGATGTGAGAAGTTGGATCCATCCCTCTTTAAGTCACAAATGGGAATATACTCCAGAAATCCAGAAACCTTTAAACTGGGAGACCATTAGGTACAGGGATGTGAGCAGAAGCAACTATGAGATCAAACAGGAAGGATACAGTCAAGATCACCTGCACCCTTTCCAGTAGTTCACAATATCACCAGTGTTATCTTCAGATACAAAAAGGTCCTGGGACAAAAGTCTCTTTCACCTGGATAATCTCTGTTATTTTTTGTCCTTAGAAACAAAGGGTATTTCAGGTTACAGAGTAGTTTTGAAATCGGAAGGGAATCAGAAGGGATAAGTTTGGGGGATGAAGGAGTTGTTTTGCTAGACAAGGATTTGTGATACTTTTTTCTCCTACTTCAGTTTGAAAGCTCTCCCAGTTCCACAACAATCTTAGATTTGGCCAATTTAGGGGCCAGAAAATGATTCTCTGTGTTTAGCTGCTCGATTAAAAAAAAAAAAAAAACCTTCCAGAATACATATAGTGAATTCATTACCCAGAAATGGTAAAGGGAAATGGTGGCAGTCCTCTCCTTTATTTATTAAAAAGTGGCTGATCCCAATGCTTGGAGAAGCCTTCAGGGAACTGATGAAAAAAGAATGTGTTAGGGAATCTATCAATTTGGAATTAAAGCAACTGGCAAAAAAAAAAATGGAAAAGGACCATTTAGCCTTTTAGATCCTTTGACATCCAATTTCAGATCATTTGTCGTTTGTTTGGCACGTGCCATTTTTGGGGTTTGATTCTCCCAGCCATCCTCCAGAGTTGGCAATCATGTGGAGAGGAACAAAAAATCGAAAACTCTCCCTTTTCTCACCCCAAAATTATTCCCTGGATCTCATAAACCACTGACTCCACACCTTCCCATGTCATTGCAGTAGCAGCTTAGCTGCTGCTAGGTCAGGGCAGGGAAAGAGTAATTATAGGTACACATGGGAAGACTATCTGGTCATTCATGCCTCTGGACATCACTGTGGGTCTTTCCTTGTCTTGTGCCATTGAGTCATCTCCAACCCATAGTGACGCCATAGTCGCAGCTCTCCCAGAACACCCCACCTCCATCTGCAATCGTTCTGGTTGTGCAGCCATAGGGTTTTCTTGGTAAAAATACAGAAGTGGTTTACCATTGCCTTCTCATGCCTGGTAAACTCGACCCTCTCCCCTGCCACTACTGCCCAGCACGGGTGAGTTTTGAGTTGTAGCAGATGGCCTGCCACTGGCTAGCCCCTGCCCAAGCTGAGAATGGAATGGAATGGGTGGGCCTCTGCCTGACTCTCCCTCCCATAGCCAAGAGTGGGAGAGGACTGGAGTACCAAGAGGGCCATCAACGTGGGGCTTTGGGGTAAATTACAGCACTGAGTACAGGCTGGGAGAGGGGAGGGAAGGGAGCTCTGGCTCCAGGACCTGAACGAGCACCACCAAGCCCCACTGGGCTCTAATGGAAAGAGGACAGAATGGGAGTCCGTTGACCTAGGTTCTCAGTCCATCCTTCTCTCTGTCCATCCATCCTAATGTCCGTCTGCCTGTCCAACTGTCTGTCCATCCGTCCTAATGTCTGTCTGTGCGTCTGTCTATCCAAGTGTGCGTCTGTCCATCTATCTGTCATAATGTTCATCTGTCTGTCCATCCATTCGTGTGACCTAATGTCCATCTGTCTGTCCTAATGTCCGTCTGTCTGTCCATCTATCTGTGTGTTCTAATGTCTGTCTGTCTGTCCGTCTGTGTGTCCCAATGTCTGTCTGTCCCTTTCAGTGTCTGTCTGTCCATCTATGTGTCCCAATGTCCATCTGTCTGTCTGCCCATCCGTGTCTCCTAATGTCTGTCTGTCTGTCCGTCCATGTGTCCCAATGTCTGTGTATCCGTCCGTGTGTCCCAATGTCTGTCTGTCCATCTGTGTGTCCCAATGTCTGTCTGTCCATCCATGTGTCCCCGTGTCCATCTGTCCATCTGTCCGTGTATCCCAATGTCCATCTGTCTGTACATCTAACTGTCCTAATGTCTATCTGTCCATCTGTCCCAATGTCCATCTTACTCTCCGTCCACGTGTCCCAATGTCCCTTTGCCCATCCATGTGTACCAATGTCCATCTGCCTGTCCCTCTGTCCATCAGTCTGTCCTAATGTCCATCTGTCCATCTGTACATTTGTCCTAATATCTGTCTGTCCATCTGTCTGTCCCAATGTCCATCTGTCAGTCCATGTGTCCCAATGTCCGTCTGTCTGTCCATCTGTCCTAATGTCCATCTGTCCATCTGCCTGTCCCAATATCCGTCTGTCTATCCATCTGCCCGTGTCCCAATGTCCGTCTGTCTGTCCGTGTGTCCCAATGTCTGTTTGTCTGTCCATTTGTCCATGTGTCCTAATGTCCACCTATCTGTCCATCTACTTGCCTGTCTGTCCATCTGTCTGTCCATCTGTCTGCTGTACTATCCGTCCTAATATCAGTCCATCTGTCCGTGCGCCCGTCTGTCCTAATGTCCATCTGCCTGTCCGCCTGTCCATCCATCAGTCATAGTGTCCATCTGTCCTTCCAACTGTCCATCTGTCCATCAGTCTGTCCTAATGTCCATCCATCTGTCCCAATGTCCGTCTGTCTGGTCGGCCATCCATGTGTCTAATGTCTGTCTGTCCGTGCGCCCCAATGTCCATCTGTCTGTCCGTCCGTCTGCCCGATACCCATCTGTCTGGCCGGCCATCCATGTGTCTAATGTCCATCTGTCCGTGTACCCCAATGTCCATCTATCTGTCCATTGGTCCATCCGTCCATCCATCCATCCTAGTGTCTGTCAGTCTGTCCCTGTGTCCCAATGTCCATCCATCTGTCTGTCCATCTGAACTTCTGTCCCAATGTCTGTCTGTCAGTCCGTCCGTGTGTCCTAATGTCTGTCTGTCAATCTGTCCATGTACCCCAGTGTCCATCTCTCTGGCCGTCCATCTGCCAGGCCATCCATCCCAATGTCAGTCCATCAGTCCGTCTGTCCTAATGCCTGTCTGTCTTAATTTCCATCTGTCCTAATGTCCGTCTGTCTGTCCGTTCATCTGTCCCAATGTCTGTCTGTTTGTCCATCTACCCGTGTGTTCTAATGTCCATCTGTTCATCCTCATGTTCATCTGACCGTCCTAGTGTCCATCTGTCCATCCATCTGTCTTTCCCAATGTCCGTCTGCCTGTCCGTCCTTCCATGTGTCCTAATGTCCGTCAGTCCAGCCACCCACCCTAATGTCCGTCTGTCCATCCATTTGTCTGTCCCAATGTCCATCTGTCCATCAGTCTGTCTGTCCATGTGTCCCTTTGTCCATCTGTTCATCCATGTGTCCCAATGTCTGTCTGTCAGTCCATCTGCCCTAATGTCCATCTGTCCATCCATCCGTCCATCTGTCTGTGGGTCTCAATGTCCATCCGTTCTGTCCATCCGTCTGCCCCAGTGTCCGTCTGTTTGTCCATCCATCCATGTGTCCTAATGTCCGCATGTCCATCCTAGTGTCCATCTGTCTGTCCATCTGCCCTTCCATCTGTCCCAATGTCCATCTGCCTGTCCACCTATCCACGTGCCCCAATGCCCATTAGTCCTTCTGCCCATCCTAATGTCAGACATTAGAACAGAAAGATTGGGACAGACAGACAGACAGACATTGGGACACGTGGATGGACAGATGGACATTAGGACAGATGGATGGACAGACGGACATTAGGACAGACGGATGGACATTAGCACAGACGGATGAACATTAGGACAGACAGACGGACAGACGGACGGACATTGGGACAGATGGATGGAGAGATGGATGGACGGACATTCGGACAGACAGACAGACATTAGAACAGACAGATGGATGGACAGACATTGGGACACGTGGACAGACAGATGGACATTAGGACAGATGGATGGACAGACGGACATTGGGGCACATGGACGGACAGACAGATGGACATTAGGACACATGGATGTACAGACAGATGGACATTGGGATGGACAGATGGACAGATGGACATGAGGGCCATCCATCTGTCCCAATGTCCGTCCGTCTGTCCGTCTGTCTGTCTGTCTGTCCTAATGTCCATCCGTCTGTGCTAATGTCCATCCGTCTGTCCTAATGTCTGTCTGTCCGTCCATCTGCCTGTCCTTCTGTCCATTTGTCCTTCTGTCCATCTGTCCATCGGGGAAGAGAAAAGGGATGCTGTGTGACCTTGGGCAGATCACTGCACTTCTCTGTGTCTCTGTTACCTCATCTGTGGAGTGGAGATTGAGACTGTGAGCCCCACATGGGACAGGGACTTTGTTCAACTCGATTTGCTTGTATCCACCCTAGAGCTTAGTACAGTGCCTAGCACGTAGTAAGCACTTAAATGCCATCATTATCATTATTATAAAAAATAAAATTACAGATATGTACACAGTCATAATAACAATGATAATAATCACAACATCAATAATAATCACAACACTTCAAGTGATAACCACTGCCACCTCGCCCCCTCCTACCTCAACCTCCCTTCTTTCCTTCTCCAGCCCAGCCCACACCCTCCACTCCTTTGCCGCTAACCTCCTCACTGTGCCTCATTCTCATCTGTCCCACCATCGACCCCCAGCCCACGTCCTTCCCCTGGCCTGGAATGCCCTCCCTCCATACATCCTCCAAGCTAGCTCTCTTCCTCCCTTCAAAGCCCTACTGAAAGCTCACCTACTCCAGGAGGCCTTCCCAGATTGAGCCCCCCCCTTATCCTCCTCCCCTCCCTATCGCCGACTTGCTCCCTCTGCTCCACCCCCTCCCCACCCCACAGCACTTGTGTGTATATGTACATATCTATAATTCTATTTATATTAATACATGTTTTACTTGTTCTGATGTGAATATGTATCTAATTCTAACTATTTATATTCATGCTACTGATGCCTGTTTACTTGTTTTTATGTCTGTCTCCCCTCTTCTAGACTGTGAGCTCATTGTGGGCAGGGATTGCCTCTCTTTGTTGCTGCATTGTACTTCCCAAGTGCTTAGTCCAGTGCTCTGCACACAGTAAGTGCTCAATAAATACGATAGAATGAATGAATGAATAAAGGAGGGGAAGAGAGACAGAGACATCGATACAAATAAATAAAACCGTTGTTGGGTAGGGATTGTCTCTATCTGTTGATGAATTGTCAAATCTACATCTCTGCCCCTGCTCTCTCTCCGTCCCTCCAGGCTCGCATCTCCTCCACCTTCAGGACATCTCCATCTGGATGTCTGCCCGCCACCTAAAACTCAACATGTCCAAGACTGAACTCCTTGTCTTCTCTCCCAAATCCTGCCCTCTCCCTGACTTTCCCATCACTGTTGACGGTACTACCATACTTCCCGTCTCACAAGCCCGCAACCTTGGTGTCATCCTTGACTCCGGTCTCCCGTTCACCCCTCACATCCAAGCCATCCCTAAAACCTGCCGGTCTCACCTCTGCAACATTGCCAAGATCCGCCCTTTCCTCTCCATCAATCAATCAATCAATCAATCGTATTTATTGAGCGCTTACTATGTGCAGAGCACTGTACTAAGCGCTTGGGAAGTACAAATTGGCATCACATAGAGACAGTCCCTACCCAACAGTGGGCTCACAGTCTAAAAGGGGGAGACAGAGAACAGAACCAAACATACCAACAAAATAAAATAAGTAGGATAGAAATGTACAAGTAAAATAAATAAATAAATAAATAGAGTAATAAATATGTACAACCATATATACATATATACAGGTGCTGTGGGGAAGGGAAGGAGGTAAGATGGGGGGATCCAAACTGCTACCCTGCTCGTTCAAACTCTCATCCTAACCCGTCTGGATTACAGTATCAGCCTCCTCTCCGATCTCCCATCCTCCTGTCTCCCCCACTTCAATCCATACTTCACGCCCCTGCCCGGATTGCTTTGTCCAGAAATGCTCTGGGCATGTTACTCCCGTCCTCAAAAATCTCCAGTGGCTACCAATCAACCTACACATCAGGCAAAAACTCCTCACCCTCGGCTTCAAAGCTCTCCATCACCTCTCCCCCTCCTACCTCACCTCCCTTCTCTCCTTCTACAGCCCCACCCACACCCTCCACTCCTCTGCCGCTAATCTCCTCACCTTGCCTCGTTCTCACCTGTCCCACCATCGATTTCCAGCCCACGTCATCCCCCTGGCCTGGAATGCCCTCCCACCACACATCCGCCAAGCTGGCTCTCTTCCTCCCTTCAAAGCCCTACTGAGAGTTCACCTCCTCCAGGAGGCCTTCCCAGACTGAGCCCCCTCCTTCCTCTCCCCCTCCTTCCCCTCCCTACCCCCCCACCTTACCTCCTTCCCCTCCCCACAGCACCTGTAAATATGTATATATGTTTGTACGTGTTTATTACTCTATTCACTTATTTTATTTGTACATATTTATTCTATTTATTTTATTTTGTTAATATGCTTTGTTTTGTTCTCTGTCTCCCCCTTCTAGACTGTGAGCCCACTGTTGGGTAGGGAGCGTCTCTATATGTTGCCAACTTTGTACTTCCCAAGTGCTTAGTACAGTGCTCTTCACACAGTAAGCGCTCAATAATTACAATTGAATGAATGAATTAATTGTACTTTCCAAGTGCTTAGTAAAGTGCTCTGCCCACAGTAAGCACTCAATAAATATGATTGAATGAGTAGTAAGTACTTAACAAATGCCATTAAAAAATACGCAAGTGGATTCTAGAAGGTTCTAGGAAACATGGTGAATCTCTCCTCTCTCCATGTCCATCAAGCATCAGACTAAGGTAGAGCTGGAGAAAACATAAAAATTCTACTATTCTGGATTACCAACAGCCATCTACCTGCAGAACAGATAATCAGGTTGAAAGTGCTTGTGAGGGAGTCGTGATGGGTTCTTTTTTGGTTTTTCTGCTGATCTCCGTACACTGAGATCCAATATGTGGCCTATAATCTTATAGAATGTATTCCTTCAATCAATTAATTGTATTTATTGAGTGCTTACTTTGTGCAGAGCACTGTACTAAATGCTTGGGAGAGTACAATACAAAGAGTTGGTAGACATGTTCCCTGCCCACAACAAGCTTTCTATTTGAGTAAATGTTCTCCTCCTTGAACATTTGTTCTATATTCTAGTTCTTACTAGCTCCTTGAAGGCAGGGATGTTGTCAACCAACTTTACAGTATTGCACTCTTCAAAGTATTTAGTATGGTGCTCAGCACATGCTAAGTGCTTAATTATTAACAATGAATAATTGATTAATTCTGTAAGTTTTCTATCACTTGCTTCTAGGGTAAAAGCAAAAGTGCTCTTTCATCAGACATGTCTGGATAGCAGTGGCATCAACTTCCTTTTCACTCTTCCCATGGGAAAATAACTTCAAGTCCTTTGACTGGATTTGATCTCTTGACTAATTTAGTCCCACCATGAGACCATGAGATTGGATTTTTGGATTCCCATCAATCAATGGTATTTTTTGAGTGCTGACTGTCTCCCCCTTCTAGACTGTGAGGGACCATCTCTATATGTTGCCAACTTGTACTTCCCAAGCACTTAGTACAGTACTCTGCACCCAGTAAGTGCTCAATAAATACAATTGAATGAATAAATGAATGCAGATCACTGTACTAAGCACTTGGGAGAGTACAGTACAATAGAGTTGGTAGACACATTCTCTGCCCAAAATAAGCCATCAACTCTTTGTCAGTCAGTCCATTGTATTTATTGAGCATTTGCTGTGTGCAAACCACTGTACTAAGTGTTTGGGACAATACACTATAACAATGTAATAGACACATTCCCCTCCCACAATGAGTTTATAGTCTAGAGAAAAGCAGTGAAACAATATTAAGACAAACAGTAGACTCTGTTGAATCAGACTCTACTATTGACTAGGACACGCTCAAGCAAATTGTCTAATCGCCCCTCACTCAGCACTCCCAATCAATTAATCGATCAGTGATATTTATTGAAGGACTGCTGGGTGCAGAGGATTGTACTAAATGATCAGGAGAGTACAATAGTGTTAGAACAATCATCTATATCGCTTTCCTCATATCTTTCCTCTGCCATCAATCATCATATTTATTGAGTGCTTATTGTTATTATTATGGTATTTGTTAAACACTTACTATGTGCCAGGCACTGTACTAAGCGCTGGGGTGACTACCAGCAAATCAGGTTGGACATAGTCCTTGTCCCACAAAGGATTCACAGTCTTAATCCCCATTTTACAGATGAGGTAACTGAGGTACTGAGAAGTCAAGTGACTTGCCCAAGGCCACACAGCAGACAAGAGGTGGAGCTGGGATTAGAACCCATGACCTTCTGACTCCCAGGCCTGTGCTCTATCCACTACAATATGCTGCTTACTATGTGCAGAACACTGTACTAAGTGCTTGAGAGAGTACAATTGGAAAAGCAGTGTGGCTCAGAGGAAAGAGCCCGGGCTTGGGAGCCAGAGGTCATGGGTTCTAATCCCGACTCTGCCACTTGTCAGTTGTGTGACTTTAGGCAAACACTTAACTTCTCTGTGTCTCAGTTCCCTCATCTGGAAAATGGGGATTAAGACTGTGAGCCCCATGTGGGACAACCTGAGTACCTTTTATCTCCCCTAGTGCTTAGAACAGTGCTTGGCACATAGTAAGCGCTTAACAAATGCCATCATTATTATAACAGAATTGGTAGGCATTTTCCTTGCCCCCAAGGAGTTTACAATCTAGAAGGGGAAACAAACATTAATATAAATAAATTATTGGCATCTACATAATAATAATAATGATAATGATAATAATTATGGTATTTGTTAAGCACTTCCTAAGTGCCAAGCACTGTTCTAAGTGCTGGGGTAGATACAAGGTAATCAGGTTGTCCCACATGGGGCTCACAGTTTTAATCCCTATTTTACAGATGAGGCAACTGAGACAAAGAGAAGTTAAGTGACTTCCCTAAAGTCACACAGCAGACAAATGGCAGATCCGGGATTAAAACCCACATCCTCTGACTCCCAAGCCCATGCTCTTGCCACTAAGCCATGCTGCTTCTCCGAAGGTGAAGTGAATAAAGGGTGGAAACCAAGGGCAAGGGTGATTCAGAAAGGAGAGAGAGTAGGGGAAATGAATGTTAGTTGGGGAAGGTCTCTTGCAAGAGCTGTGATTTTAATAAGGCTTTGAAAATGGGGAGCATGATCGTCTGTTGGTTATGAAGTAAGAGGGAATTCCCGGCCAGAGGCAGGATGTGGGCAAAGGGTTGGAGGTGAGACAGATGAGATCTAGTGTTTTGTTTTGTTGTCTGTCTCCCTCCTCTTCTAGACTGTGAGCCCATTGCTGGGTAGGCTTTGTCTCTATCTGTTGCCGAATTGTACTTTCCAAGCGCTTAGTACAGTGCTCTGCACAAAGTAAGTGCTCAATAAATACGATTGAATAAATTAATGAATGAATGTTCACGTCACTCCTATTCATTCAATCATATTTATTGAGCACTTAGTGTGTGCAGAGCACCGTACTAAGCACTTGGACAGTACAATTCAGCAACAAATAGAGACAATCCCTGCCCACAACAGCCTCACAGTCTTGAAGGGGAGAGACAAACATCAAAACAAGTAAGCAGGAATCAATAGCATCAATATAAATAGAGTTATAGATATATTCACATCATTAATAAAATGAATAGAATTATAAATATATACATATATACACACAAGTGCTATGGGGCGGGGAGGGGGGTGGAGCAGAGGGAGTGAGTGGGGGTGATGGGGATGGGAAGAGAAGCAGAGGAAAATGGGGGCTTAGTCCGGGAAGGCCTCCTGGAGGAGGTGAGCTTTCAGTAGGGCTTTGAAGGGGGGAAGTGTGCTAGTTTGGTGGATGTGTAGAGGGAGGGCATTCCAGGCCAGGGGAAGGACGTGGGCCAGGGGTCAACGGTGGGACAGGTGAGAACGAGGCACAGTGAGGAGGTTAGCGGCAGAGGAGCAGAGGGTGCGGGCTGGGCTGGAGAAGGAGAGAAGGGAGGTGAGGTAGGAGGGGGCAAGGTGATGGAGAGCCTTGAAGCCAAGAGTGAGGATATTTTGCTTGATACGGAGCATAGTGGGTTGTAGCAGAAAATCAGAGAGGAAAGATAAGAGGGGGCAAGGTGATTGAATGTTTTAAAGTCAATGGTAAGGAATTTCTATTTGATGCATTAGTGGATAGGCAACTACGTACTGATTTTCTTTTTTTTTCTTAGAAAAATGATCTATGCAGCAGAGTGAAGTATGGACTGGAGTGGGGAGAACAGGAGTTTGGACAAGCAGTGGGTCAGTGAGAAGGCTGATGTAGTAGTTAAAGCGAGATAGCCTAAATGCAGGGAACGAGTCCACCGACTAACTTTGTTGTATTGTACTCTCCCAAATATTTATTACAGTGCTCTGCACACAGTAATGCCCAATTAATACCACTGATTGATTGATTGATCGATCAACATGGTATCAGTTTGGATGGAGAGGAAAGGGAGGATTTTAACAATGTTGTCTTGTGAGCAGGGATTGTCTCTATTGCTGTGTTGTATTATCCCAAGTGTTTAGTTCAGTGCTCTGCACAGAGTAAGCGCTCAGTAAATACGACTGAATGAATTGAATGCAATGTCTCTCCCCCTCCTTCATACCCAACTGAAAAGCCACCTTTCTTCTAAGAAGCATTGCCTGATCAGTCCAGACCTTTCTGAAACCACTATTTTCAACTCATGACATCTCTCCTTAAAGCTCATGCACTCCTCATTTCCTTTTCTCATTGATTTATTCCTTCATGTCTTTTCCCATTGTCAAACACACGGCCCAGCATCCAACTACAGCAGATATTACCAAAGCAGTCAGAACTGTGGAAAACGGCAAAGCACCTGGAATTGATGGTCAAGCCAATGAGACTTACAAATATAGAGGAGACACCCTGTTCAAACATTTATGCAAGTTCTTCTTCAGTATGTGGAACACCAAAGAGATGGCTGATGGTAAACTGACCCCTCCTCCAAAGTAACTACCTTGCTGAGTAATATTTTCTTAAGGGGAGGTATAAATCCCACACAGAGTTCATGCACATACACACACAAACATACGCAGTCAGTCAATCATATTTGTTGAGCACTTACTGTGTACAGAGTACTGTATATGTGCTTGGGAGAGTACAATATACCAATAAACAGACACAGTCCCTGTTCACAATGAGTTTACAGAGCTCTCTCTCTCATGCACACTTCCTCCCTTCAAAGCCCTACTGAGCTCACCTCCTCCAGGAGGCCTTCCCAGACCGAGCCCCCTCTTTCCTCTCCCCCTCCCCATCGCCCCCGCCCTACCTTCTTCCCCCCCCACAGCACCTGTATATATGTTTGTACAGATTTATTACTCTATTTTACGTGTACATATTTACTATTCTATTTATTTTATTTTGTTAATATGTTTTATTTTGTTGTCTGTCTCCCCCTTCTAGACTGTGAGCCCATTGTTGGGTAGGGACCATCTCTATATGTTGCCAACTTGTACTTCCCAAGCACTTAGTACAGTGCTCTGCACATAGTAAGTGCTCAATAAATTGAATGAATGAATGAATGCACACAGACACACCCATACTTATACGGTCTGCTGAACTCATTGTGGGCAGGGAATATGTCTGCTTATTGTTGCACTGTACTCTCCAAAGCACTTAGTACAGTGCTGTGAACACTGTAAGCACTCAATAAATATGATTGAATGAATGAATGAATGAATGAACTAGATACGGTACTTCAAGGTCGGATTACAGGACCCAGACATGTTTTCTGCCCTGTCTACACTCCCAGAAGTACACCTAGACGATTCAGAGTTCCCATTCCCCTGCCATACCCACCTGAACACCTCTTGGAACCTCTTGGGCCAGTTTGCTTGGTGGGGGTGATGCCCCTCTAACACACTGAAGTGTGGGGTTAGAAAGGGTCCCTTCTATGACCATGGAGTCCTATGCTGTTTGAAGTGAGACTCCTGGTCAAGGATACCTCAAGGACCTCAGGCTTGGACAGGGTTGGGACTAAAGGCCTTGATCCCAGAGAGTCTGAAGGCGAGTTTCCAACTACAGCAGAGCAGATGACAGGGTGACCAACCAGCCAGCCCATTTTGGGTCATCCCTGCCCCTTCCTTCATAGGTTTCTGTGCATTGTCAGTGGTGGACAGGCTCCATCTCACTGGTTCAGACAATCAGTCAATCAGCCAATCATATTTATTGAGAAGCAGCATGGCATGGATAGAGCAAAGCCTTGGGAGTCAGAAGGTCATGGGTTCTAATCCTGGCTCCATGACTTGTCTGCTCTGTGACCTTGGGCATGTTACTTCATTCTCTGTGCTTCAGTTACCTCATCTGGATTGAGACCATGAGCTCCATGTGGGACAGGGATTGTGTCCACCCCAATTTGCTTGTATACACCCCAGTGCTTAGTACAGTGCCTGGTGCATAGTAAGCACTTAATACCATTATTATTATTATCATTATTATTATTATTATCAAGTACTTACTGTGTGCAGAACACTTTACTAAGCACTTGGGAGAGTACAATACAACAATATAGCAGACACATTGTGGTCTGCCCCTCCACAAATTCCCACCTACACCCAAGTCATCTTAAAGTGGCAGAGCTCTACATTCTCAGGTTTCAACTGCCTTATCCTCCCCCTCTCACGCAGGGGAGAATTGGAACTAATCAGGTTGGAAAAATAGCCTCAATTATAACCAGGTACTTATTAGTTTAGGCTTCAAGAAACTATGTGATGCAAAGCGCTGATGAGAAAATTAGAACTGTGCTTTGTTTAGCAATATGGTGCTCACTAGATTATGCTAATGTGTATGTAGGTTAAATATTGTGTCAAAATGACAGACAGTTTCTCTTTTAAGTGCCTATGTATTCCCCCCCTTTTATTTTGATAATAAAAGAAATTAGTGTTTCATCCAATATTTCCAGACGAGCATGTAATGTTCAGAAGTCATTTTTGATCATTTTTTTGGAGTGCATTTGTGTGGCTCCCTTTGATGTCTTAGGTTGGGTCTTCAAACAGAAATTCAAATTAAATGTAAATGAGGCAATCTAATTTCTCTGACCTGAGAGTGTATGCACAAAATGTGAAAGAGGAGGTCCAGTTGTTCTGACAAAGAACAACTCACCACAGTCAATCCAGGAATATAAACTAGAGACCACTAAGGCCAAAGACTCAGAAAGCTCTCGGGATAGGTTTCGATAAACCCTGCTTTCTAGCTACTTTTCTCTCTTGCTGCACTATAAATGAGGCGGTGAGCTGCCCTATTTTCAAACTCTACCTCCTATTGACCCTCCCACCCGGCCAGGAAAGCTTGAAAGACACAAAGCTCTCTTGCTTTTAAAAATAATGAGTTTAGTGTCATTTCCAGCAGGGAATATCAAATGAACAACGGCTAAGTGGCGACGCTCTATTTATGATAAGCAGAAAACATTAATGTCTGTTTCAACCAGAGTTGTAAAAGGAAATACCTTCCAATGAAAAACACAATGAATAGATGGCAAACATTTTTATGAATCCCACTGTTTTGTGTTGAATTTATTTTAAAATTGATCACTGCTTTCTTATTCCCGCGGTGCTAAGTGTTGGTGTATCTGAGCAGAATGCTTAGAGTTACTGTCTTTTAAACAAATGTATATGCAATGTTAATTGAAAATTGACAGGGACAAGAGGAGATTAGAAATGAAAGGAGAAAACACAGGAGCCTCCCTGGCACCTTTCTTGCAAGCTCTCTCCGACCTTGAACTCAAGTAGCATACTTCTGTCCCAAGGAAAAGACTATGGTGGGCAGGACAGCGATAATAATAACAATAATAATGACTTATTATGTGCCAACCACCCTACTAAGCATTGGGGCACAAACAAGAAAATCAGGTCAGACACAGTCCCTGACCCACACGGGGCCCATAGGGAAAAATGAGGGAAATTGAGGAGCAGAGAAGTCAAATGACCTTTTTATGGTATTTGTTAAGTCCTTACTACATGCCAAGCACTCGTCTAAGCATTGGAAGTAGATACAAGTTTATCAGGTTGGACACAGTCCTTGTCCCACATGGGACTCTCTGTTCATGTTGGAGGGAGGAGGATTTAATCCCCATTTTACAGATGAGGTAACTGAGGTAGAGAGGCAAATGACTTACTCAAGATCACACAGCAGACAAGTGGCATGCTGGGGATCAGAACCCTGATCCTTTCACTCCCAGGCCCATGCTCTTCCCACTAGGCCATGCTGCTTCTCCGTGACTTGCCCAAAGTCACACAGTAGGGAAGGGGCAGAATTGGGATCTCACTGCCCTTCTTCTGGTATGGAGGCTGCTGCTCTGTATTTAAGGCCACCAGTTGATCCAGCCCGACCTTCAGGGAACAGTTGATGTCAACTGTGAGCTCAATGTAGTAAAGGTTTGCAGTTGTGGGCTTCATATAAGAACGATTTAGGTCTCTACGCTATGACCACAGATCACATCTGACTTCAGCAAGGACCCCTGTGATGTATAATCAAGACACTGAGGGCCTCAATCAACAATGGCACATAAATTAGATGGGGTAACAATAGAGATTACTGCTAAAGATGACACACAGAGACGTTATGTCTTATGACCATAGACTGCATTCTTGCTTTCAACTAATGGATGCAAGAAAAGCAGCATTGCTAAGTGGAAAGAGCACAGGCTTGGGAGTCAGAGGTTGTGGTTTCTAATCCTGGCTCTGCCACTTGTCAGCTGTGTGACTTTGGGCAAGTCACTTCACTTTTCTGCGCCTCAGTTACTTCATCTGTAAAATGGGGATTAAGACTGTGAGCCCCACATGGGACAACCTGATCACCTTGTATCTACCCCAGAGCATAGAACAGTGCTTGGCACATAGTAAGCACTTAACAAATACCTTTATTATTATTATTATTGTTAAGAAAAGGAAAGTAGGCTAGTGGAAAGAACATGGGCCTTGGAGTCAGGGGACCTGGGTTCTAATTTTGGCTATACCATTTACCTGGTGTGTGACCTTGGGCAAATTACTTAAATTTTCTATGACACAGATTCTTTATCTATAAAAAATAGGGGTTAAATAACCATTCTCCTTCCCCGCTAGATCGTGATCCCTGAGAAGGAGAGGAACTGTGCACAACTTGATCTTTTATCTACCCCAGTACTTAGCACTGACTATGTGTCAAGCTCTGTACTAAGTGCTTAGTATAGTGCTTTTGCAAACAGTAAGTGCTCAAAAAATATGATTGAATGAAAAATAAATACCACAATTATTATTATCATTATGCAATATATGCCGTTGGTCACAGGGTCACAGGTTAGAGAAGCAGCGTGGCTCAGTGGAAAGAGTCCACGCTTGGAGTCAGAAGTCAAGGGTTCAAATCCCGGCTCTGCCAATTGTCAGCTGTGTGACTTTGGGCGAGTCACTTAACTTCTCTGTGCCTGAGTTACCTCATCTGTAAAATGGGGATTAATACTGTGAGCCCCATGTGGGACAACCTGATCACCTTGTATCCCCCCCAGTGCTTAGAACAGTGCTTTGCACATAGTAAGCACTTAACAAATACCATCATTATTATTATTATTATTAATAATAGCATCAACATCACTGTTAGCAACTCCTCCACACTGATCCCCATTTACAAGTGGCAGCAAGAGACTCCTGTAATGTGATCGTAGTTGGGTTTATCATCTGGGTACTCCCCAGATCCTTGTCCCCCAGCAGAATGCCCCTCTCTGCTGCCAAGAGCCAAAGACCAAGAGGTCCAGGACCCCAGCGCCCAAACTCCAGGGCACAAGAGCCCAAGAAAAACTTTCCCTCACTCAGACTCCATAACTCACAAGTATGTTGCCTAAAGATTGGAGCAATACAGTCACTGTCTCCTCCTCTCACACCATACACCGCACATGCTTAGGACACACTGGCACATTACATCCTCTTGACATGACCATTCAAATGAGTCTCTCAATATGTAAAAATCATCATCTTCATCATTGTGCATGTCTGGTTGCTATAAGGGGGGGCACAGATCAGCTCCCAGTTGCTCAATTCTCCTGTCTCCAATTGGTGCCAGCCTGGCAGTTTCTCTATTGTCTCAGCTCTCCTCTGCTCTCTACACACATTCTTATTGTTGTCTGAGGGAACTGGTTGCCCTAAAAATGGGAACCCTTGGCTCGATCCCAAGAGAATCACAACATTAACTTTTTCCTTCCCCAATATTCCCTCACTTAATTGTTTTATAGACAGACAGAAAGATCTACATAAGCATACCTAGATATAGACCATAGGAACCCATACAGTCTTCAGCACATCCTAAACCTGGGGTCACATCAATAATGAGCCTGCATTTTCTAGTGTATCTATCAGAGATATGATTTTTGTATTGTCACATTAGGATCTGCACTGATCAGTATTTGACCCACATAGGCACTCACAATCTAATTGGGGGGGACAGGCATATAGAAAAATGAGAATGTAATCAAAACAACAGGAAGAATGAATGAAAATTGATCAATTCAAAAGCAGCAACAGTACAATAGGCAAAAGTTAAATATTACTTGGCTGGGACAGTCTGTGAGCAAAGCCCCCTAGATAGTAATCTATTATAACTTTCCAACATTCTCAAGGCTGGACAGGTTGGCTTGTGCCTTTTGCTTCTATGTGTTAGAGTGAAGTGGCAAACCTGGTCTCAATCAATCAATTGATGGTATTTTTTTTTGAGCTGAATTGCTGAACTGTACTTTACAAGCATTAGTACAGTGCTCTGCACACAGTAAGCCTCAATAAATACGATTGAATGAATGAATGAGCACTTACTGGGTACAGAGCACTGGACTAGCCTCTTGGAAGAGTACTATATAATGGGATTGGTAGATATTATTCCTGCCCACAAGGAAAGCTGACAGTCTAGTGAGAGAGAAAAACATTAAAAGAAATTGCAGATAGAAGCAGCAGATTGTAAGGATAATAATAATAATAAATAATAATGGTGTTTGTTAAATGCTTACTTTGTGCCAGGCACTGTACTAAGGGCTGGGGTGGATACAAGCAAATTGGGTTGGAAACAGTCCCTGTCCCACATAGGGTCACAGTCTCAATCTCCATTTTACAGATGACATAACTGAGGCACTGAAATGAAGTGACTTGCCCAAGGTCTCACAGCAGATAGGTGGCAGAGTCAGAATTAGAACCCATGACCTTCTGACTCCCAGGCCTGTGCTCTAGCCACTACACCATGCTGCTTCTAATCATAAGTGCAGGGATGCTGGGATGGGGTGTCAAAGTGCCAAAAGAGTATCAAGTATATACATGATACAGAAGGGAGGGCCAATAGGGTGGGGGAAAAGGTTAGTCAGGGAAAGCTTCCTGGAGGAGATTTGTTTTTAATAGGGCTTGGAAGGTGGGGAGAGTCCTGGTCTATCAGATGACACTGGAGGGAGTTTCATGCCTGAGGGCAGAAATGAGCAAAGTGTTGGCTACTAGAGGGATGAGATCAAAGGGCAGTAAAGTAATGTGCAGGCTGGATTATAGTAGACTAGTTAAATTAGGTTCTTCTTCCTACTTAGACTGTAAGCCCAGTGTGGGGTAGGCACTGTATCCAACCTGATTAATTTATATCTACCCCAGCACTCAGAATTGTGCATGATACATAGTAAGTTCTTAGCAATTACCACCACCACAACAATAATGATTATAATAATAAGGATGATAATGACAATAATAGCAATAATAATATTAGGTAGAAAGGGAAGAGTAGATTTCAGACTGCTCCTATGACTAGGAGCTGTGTGGGCAAGGGTGAGCCAGACTGAATGACTTCAAACTGATGTCTGTTCTCCGTTTATATAGCAGGAGTACATACAGCACTTATGTACATATCTTTAAATTACAAAATGTAAATTATTCATTATTCTTAATAACTATCTCCCTCTCCAGACTGTAAGCTCATTATGGGCAGGGAACATTTCCACTAATTCTGTGGTATTGTATTCTCTCAAGCACTTAGTACAGTGCTCTGCACATAGTAAGTGCTCAATAAATATCATTGATTGATTGAAAGGAGTGGGGCTTGTCTCCATTAATGGCCAGTGTTGGATCCCATCCCTTCCAAAACACTGAATTCAGATGCATTAAGAAAATGTGTGTTCTCCTTGATAAATTAGGTGGCAATGTGATTAGCTTGAGGTATGGTGCACATGGCAATTCTTAACTTTTGTTTTTGTAAACATGTATTCATACAAGCATAGACTTGAAGTTACAGCTGTTCTAAATCTGCCCCTGTCACCCATCATCCAGGGATGGGTTCGTTTGGAAATCGATGCGGCGAGAGAGGCTGGGGATGGAAAGCCTGAGTTTAAGACAAAATTTATTCTGCAAGGTGAACTGAATTATTTAACTGTTTAGGCACAATGAATTGAACTTCTCTTTAGGGAGGAATATGATTAATTAGTAATATTAAAGCTTCCCTAATGGGAGGAACACACTCATACATTACTGTGCATGGGAAAACCCCCAGGTCCTATCCAGGTGGAATTCCCCAACAGTTTGTTTGCATGTGGTGGAGCGGCCCCCATATAGCTCTCACCCATGTGCACTTTCCACTTGGGAAGAATCCACTAGAGTTACACACACCATGGGGAAACCCCTAGTTCCCACCCACAAGCATTTTCCACTTGGAAGGAATCCATTCATGCATTCCATACCCATAGTGAAGCGCCTGGCTTCCAGCCCCACAAGCGTCCAGCAGGACGGGACCCTCCCCCATCCATCCCACGGCTCCTCACTTGGTGTAGGCAGAGTGGGCTTCTCACCCTCTGAACAGAGGTGCTCTGCAGCCCTCTGCTGCAAGTCTTGATCCTCTGTCCAGAGGGCCAGAGGCCACAGGTATTTATCACCTGTGCTCCTAGGCCATTCCAGCTCCTGGCCTCAGTTTATCCAATCTCTACCCTCCCCCCTCCTCTTTACCTAATTTGATTGACACAGGGGCAAGGGACACCTTGGCAAAAGCACAGGCTTGTGAGTCAGAGGTCATGGGTTCTAATCCCAGCTCCGTTACTTGTCTGCTGTGTGACTCTGGGCAAGTCACTTAACTTCTCTGTGCCTCAATTACCTCACGTGTAAAATGAGGAATGAGACTGTGAGCCCCACGTGGGACAACCTGATTACCTTGTATCTACCCCAGTGCTTGGGAAATAGAACAGTACTTGGTACATAGTAAGCACTTAACAAATGCCATCCTATTATTCCTGGCTTGGGCTGTCAATCTAGCAGTTTTGGTTGTAAGGGTGGTAGCCCACCCTCACTTCCGAGTTCCGCCTGCTGGCTCAGGCGGCCACAAGATAACATTTGACCTGGAGATGGCTGGTACCCCAGGGTCAACTTGGGACATACCACTCCTTAGCCTTCGCCATCCATGCCCACCTGACCTCACCCCTCCTTGCGTCCCCTCTGGGTGGCATGGTGGTGGGGTGGCACTGGAAGCCATGCCTTCCAGTGCTGTCCTTCCCCTGACAGTATGGGCTGATCTCCCCCTCCTCCCCGCCTTACCTCTTTCCTCTCCCCACAGCACCTGTATATATGTTTGTACGAATTTATTATTCTATTTATTTTATTTGTACATATTTATTCTATTTATTTTATTTTGTTAATATGTTTGGTTTTGTTGTCTGTCTCCCCCTTCCAGACTGTGAGCCCGCTGTTGGGTAAGGGACCGTCTCTATATGTTGCCAACTTGTACTTCCCAAGCGCTTAGTACAGTGCTCTGCACACAGTAAGTGCTCAGTAAATATGATTGAATGAATGAAAGCAGATCCATGGGTCGGGGCAAAGGACATTTCTTAACCCATGGCCAGAGGCAACAGAAGGTGGCACCCCACCCTTAAGGCGTGCGAGTAGGAGGTATAAGTATGCAGGTATGGACGGTGGTTGGCAGACCACCATGGTTTTTGAGGCACTGCACTGAGGTAAGGGGCCAGGGATGGTTGAAGTGTCCGCTGCACGCAGATAAGAATGGTGCAGCAGTGGAACAGATTAAAAAAAAACCCCTCCCCCACTAGCACACCTTTAGTTAATAGCAAAAAGTCTTTGCAACCCATGGATTAGGGAGCTGCCTCAGTTCTCAAAGGAGGTCTTAAAACCAGTCCCAAACTCATTCTGTGGTGTGGACTCCGTCAGCCATATGGTACATTGCCAGAGATGATCGCATCCAATTGTCCAGAATTACCGGGATAAAGGGATGAGGGGCATCGGTCATGTTAAAACAGGTGGTCTGGTAGAAACAGATTCCCCTCCCTGATGCTGTCATGTCATGGCTAAGACTGAAGACAGGCTCTCTGGGAGGCAGTTCAGTGATGATTCCTTTCCTGGAGTTGTCTGGAAGTCAGGCAATCCTAACCATAGAATTGTGAGGCAGAAAAGTACCCAGGAGTATCATATAGCCAGATACAATTGATAAAGTTTGAAATAATAGCTTTTTCTTAATAATATTTAGCAATTATTCTTAACTCATTCTAAAAAAATTAACAATTTAACAAGTTTTCCAATTATAATTCTTCTGTTGCTTTCCAAATCCTTGGGATGTGATGACTAAACCTTCCCAGTCCCTTAAATGGAAACAATCACAAAGACAAAGTAGACATCCAGATCTGTGCATATGTATGATACCAAATAACATACATCTGCTTTTAGCCCCTTAGCTAGGCTATAGCAGTGACAACATGCAGAACTTGCATTGTCAACCCTTAACATAATGAAAATTGTATATTAAAAAGCATTTGAACCAATTTAACAAGCAAAGATGAACAAACCCCATTTCCAATACATTCAATATATAATATTCAGCAATTAAATCTGTACTTTGCAAGCAGTTGCCCCCTTACTAGTGTCCTTAAGATCAATGGCTGACAAAGTTTCTCAGTCTAACCCTATTTTAGTTAACTTCTTAAAATCCATTTAGGGAGAAGAAAACTCCAGATTCAATTATCATTCCAAGTTTCCCTTCCAATCTTAGTACTACCTTTACCCCAACAATATCCCTTTACACCAAATTTTAATAATCCAGTTTATCAAAATAATAATAATAATGGCATTTGTTAAGCGCTTACTATGGGCTAAGCACTGTTCTAAGCACTGGGAAGGTTACAAGGGGATCAGGTTGTCCCATGTGGGGCTCATTCATTCATTCAATCGTATTTATCGAGCACTTACTGTGTGCAGAGCACTGTACTAAGAGCTTGGGAAGTACAAGTTGACAACGTATAGAGACGGTCCCTACCCAACAACGGGCCTGTCTTAATCCCCATTTTACAGATGAGGTAACTGAAGCACAGAAGTTAAGTAACTTGCCCAAAGTCACACAGCTAAGTGGCAGAGGCGGCATTAGAACCCATGAACTCTGACTCCCAAGCCCGGGCTGTTTCCTATAAGCCACGCTGCTTCCCATAATGGTATTTGTTAAGCGCTGACAGCACGCCAAACCCTGTTCTAAACGCCTGGGGAGATAAAAGGGAATCAGGTTGCCCCACGTGGGGCTCACAGTTTTCATCCCCATTTTCCGGATGAGGTAACTGAGGGCACAAAGAAGTTAAGCGGCTTGCCTAAGGTCACCCAGCAGGCAAGTGGAGGAGCAGGGATTAGAACCCACGTCCTCAGACTCCCAAGCCCAGGCTCTTGTCACTAAACCATCTGGCAAAAATTATACAAATGACCACGTCTTCCGTACATTTTCTTTTCACCACACATTTAGTTAATTGCATAGTGAACATTCATTCATTCAATCGTGTTTAGTGAGCACTTACTGTGTGCAGAGCACTGTACTAAGCGCTTGGGAAGTACAAGTCGGCAACATACAGTGACGGTCCCTACCCAACAACGGGCTCACAGAGGCAGGCTTCCTTATTCAAGCCATCACATTTATACCAGCCAGATATATACATATACATATATATATATATATATATAATAATTATGATGGTATTTGTTAAGCGCTTACTATGTGCAAAGCACTGTTCTAAGCGCTTAGGGGATGCAAGGTAATTAGGTTGTCCCACGTGGACACACGTGTCCCACAGTCTTAATCCCCATTTTACAGATGAGGGAACTGAGGCCCACCGTGCTTCGTTCTCGCCTGTCCCGCCGTCGACCCCCGGCCCACGTCATTCCCCGGGCTTGGAATGCCCTCCCTCTGCCCATCCACCAAGCTAGCTCTCTTCCTCCCTTCAAGGCCCTACTGAGAGCTCACCTCCTCCAAGAGGCCTTCCCAGACTGAGCCCCCTCCTTCCTCTCCCCCTCGTCCCCCTCTCCATCCCCCCGTCTTACCTCCTTCCCTTCCCCACAGCACCTGTATATATGTATATATGTTTGTACATATTTATTACTCTATTTATTTATTTATTTTACTTGTACATATCTATTCTATTTATTTTATTTCGTTAATATGTTTGGTTTTGTTCTCTGTCTCCCCCTTCTAGACTGTGAGCCCACTGTTGGGTAGGGACTGTCTCTATATGTTGCCAACTTGTACTTCCCAAGCGCTTAGTAAAGTGCTCTGCACACAGTAAGCGCTCAATAAATACGATTGATTGATTGATTGATATTTGACCCTTTGCGATTAATATTCCAGCCATTCCATCAGTGAATAAATGGCATTTACTGCGCACTACTGCTTTGTAGACTATACATTCAATGGCATTTATTGAGTGCTTACTTTGTGCAGAGCACTGTATTAAGTCCTCGGGGGAGTACAATATAACGATAAACACACACAGGCTCTGTCCACAGTGACTTTACAGTGTACAGGATGGTATTAAGCACTGGGGTAAGTACAATATAACAGGGTTGCTAGACGTGATCCCTGCCCACAAGGAACTTAGTTATGGGCTGTAAGAGGTAATAAAACCCGTGACTTTCTCCACTAAATACCAGACTCAAGAGTATCAAAGTGGATGTGTTGTTTTATTTCATTTTGTATTTTTAACTCCAAATTTTAACCTCTTCCTTCACCTAGGAAATTGTTTAGACTAGGGCCACAAGTACTAAAAGCTTGATAATTTAACCATGCAAGATTAAAAGTAGTTTGGTCCCTAAATAACCCTGCTAATTCAGCGATTTAAAGAAGTTATTTTTCAAGGTTGTCTGGCCCCCATAATTGCTATATATTTAAAATCCAAGAATTATAAATAAATGCACATTATATCATTTTCTACAAACAACTAGAAGCTAAATTGGGTCAATTAATACAATCTAAAAATGACAAATCCGTGAAATGCTTTCAATATACAAAACTAATTTAAGTCAACCACCGTTAAGGACTTAATGAAGTTTGAGAATGAAAAGGACTTCAAAGAGGTCTTGTGCTCCCAAAGGGAGAACATACTGAATTGCAAGCAGCAATCTTTAAGAGGCTTTTTTTTTTCCATGAGATGATTTTATTACTGTCTCCATCTACACTAATCTGGGAGCACAGAAGAAGTGTAGACTAGGATTCGTTTGTAATTGCCTTCAAAAATGCTTCTGAATAATTAATGGTTGCATCGTGGGGCATATTTTTCCACAGGCTTACATGCTATTATTCAGTTTCCAGTACAGAACCAGTCCCACCATGATGGTCAAGTCTAATCCCAGCTCCACCACTTGTCTTCTGTGTTACCTTGGACAAGCCACTTAACTTCTCTGTGCTTCAATTATCTCATCTGTCAAATGGGGATTAAGACTGTGAGCCGCAAGTGGGACAATCTGATTACCTTGTATCTACACCAGTGCTTAGGACAGTTCTTTGCATATAGTAAACACTTAACAAATAACGTAATTACATTATCCTAAGTAAAAATTACACTGTAAGCCTTCCTTCTACCCAAACCACTCATCAGCTCCCCTTCCACTCTTTGGTTCTGTGCAGTTTTCCTACTCCTTTGAATACTACACCTGGCCTCTTCCTCTCCCTTCTTCACAGTTTTACTGCTCTCTTGCACCCCAAATCTAGCCCCTTCTTCCCCTCCCTCTCCAATCTTCTTCCACTCATAAGGCTCCAATATTTTCTTTCCTTTGTTTGAACTTTAGTTACGTCAGTAGTTGTTGCTACTAGTGCAACCATCATCACCGGCACTGTCACAGCATCCCTCCCTCCTTTTTTATTTCCTCTTCCCAGCTATTTCCCCTTCCCAGCTGTCTGAGAGAAGGGAAAGGGAATGACTGGTGTTGGAAGCTGCAGGAACAACAAACATGCTTTCCCCCATCTTGTCCAAGTCTGTCCTTGTCTTGCTTCCCACGATTGAGACCAGGGCAGGGAGATGGGTGACAAAGGCCATATTTTAATAATAATAATAATAACATTTATTAAGTGCTTACTACATGCAAAGCACTGTTCTAAGCGCTGGTTGGGGGTTACAGGGTGATCATGTTGTCCCACGTGGGCCTCACAGTTTAAATCCCCATTTTACAGATGAGGCAACTGAGGCCCAGAGAAGTTAAGTGACTTGCCCAAAGTCACACAGCTGACAAGTGGCAGAGCTGGGATTAGAACCCATGACCTCTGCCTCCCAAGCCTGTGCTCTTTCCACTGAGCCACACTACTTCTCTTGTTTTAATGGTACTTGTTAAGTACTTACTGTGTGCCAAGCACTGTTCTAGGCACTGGGGTAGATATACCTTAATCAATTTGGACACAGTTCCTGCCCTACACATGGGGCTCACAGTCTAAGTAGGAGGGAGGATGATTTAATTCCCATTTTACAGATGGGGTTATTGAGATATAGAAAAGTTAAATGACTTGCCTAAGGTCTGACAGCAGACAGGTGGCAGAATAGGAATCTGAACCCATGTCCTTGGCCTCCTGGGCCCCTGCTCTTTCCACTAGGCCACACTACGTCACCAAGGTTAGTGCAGAAAATGAAAAAAAAATTACAAGACTATAGGGAGGAAATGGGAGGGAGGGTGATTTTGAGGGGTGTGGGATGGGGCAAGAAAACATTTGGAAACAGATGATAGAGGGAAGGGAGCAGGGAAAGAGGAGGAGGAGGTACAAAAATAATTAAATGACCTGCAGCGATTGGATGTTACCTTGTGGAGGAGGCTTACAAATGTTAGGTCAATTCAGGTAATAGTGCAGGGTGTATCCCCAGGCTATATGGATTGTAGAATGGCTCTAGCCCAGGGTGTACATGTAGTTCAGAAGTAATAGAGAGAACCTCAGTAGATATTGCTGTCTAACTGCTATATATGCTTAACAGCCATTGTGATTTCAGCCCAACCATTTTTTTTAAATAACTCTCTGGTACAAAAATCAGATGAACTCTTGGTGATAGGGTAGGAGGTTTGTAATGCTTGAGGAATCCTTCAGTACCATTATCAGAGAGAATCCTGTAATGATGGACCATTGGCCTCATCCAGTTTAGCATTGTCTATTGTCTTATGTTCTTCCTAATTGGTTCAGGAGCCTCAAGCCTTTAGTACAGTGATTAGCACACAGTAGCAGCTCAGTAAAATACCTGACTGAATTCACTGATTGATGGTATTTCAAAATTGACCCTCAACCATGCCATGTGCTGCAAGCTTTATCTTTTTTAATTCCATCCAATATGATAGTACAGTGGGTAGGCATACGAGTTCCTTGAGGGCAAGGATTGTATCTTTTATCTCCAGTGAACTATTGCATGCATTTAGCTCAGTGTTCTGCCCAGAGTAGATGCTCAATAAATCCTGTTGATTCATGATGGGAGCTGGGACTGTCTTAGTTAGTTTTACTCAGGATGATGACATCAGAGTATATGGAGCTGGTTTGAAGAAGGGCCTGGCAATATGTTACTTTGTAATGGAGAGTTGTGTCTTCTATTAATCAGTCACTGATATTTATCGAGCTTGTAGGTGTACAGCCCACTGGACTAAGCACTTGAGAGATTTCAATGCAATAGAGTAGGTACACATGATTCCTTCCCAAAAGGAATTTACAAGACACAATTGTGTTGGCTATTCTCATTAGAACTGTGACTAAAACAGAAATTTCTCCCATAAACTTAAATAAGATCATTCTATAAATGTTCACAATAGCCGAAAGAAATTCCCCAAACTTGGCTTTGGCTTTAATTGTCCAGATAGTTCACACAAAATAATTACTGGGCATGAGCTGCCCATCTATTTCAGGAGGACTTTTTTTGAATTATCAAGATTATTTGCTATTGATTACATATTGATGATTGCTAAGGAACCATCCATGCTGGAGCAGTGTAGTGTTGCTTCTTTGGCTGTAAGTTTTCTGATAAATTCCCCAGGATCCTCAACAGTGTCTAAACCATGTAACAGGAAAACTAAGCAAAAAGAAAAATAAAATAAGCTCAGTTCTTTAGCTCATTAATTATCAGAATAGATTAAATAATCTGTAGCATTTCCAGTATGATTAATCAAAAAGCTAAAAAAGATTCAAATCTGACAAATAAAATAGTTTCCCATTTTCTCTTTTCATCATTGCTATTTACACAGATTTTTTCCACGTTAACCTTTCCACAGTTGTTTTATGATTCTTCACCAAAAACATTATAGAGACCTATGAGAAGCAGCATAGCTCAGTGGAAAGAGCCTGAGCTTGGGAGTCAGAGGTTGCGGGTTCTAATTCTGACTCCATCACTTGTCAGCTGTGTGACTTTGGGCAAGTCACTTAACTTCTCTGTACCTCAGTTACCTCATCTGTAAAATGGAGATTAAGACTGGGAGCCCCACGTGGGACAACCCAATTACCTTGTATCTCCCGCAGCACTTAGAAGAGTGCTCGGCACATAGTAAGTGCTTAACAAAATGCCATTATTATTATTATTATTATCGCTGCACAGTGCTTGGCACATAGTAAGTGCTTAACAAAATGCCATTATTATTATTATTATTATCGCTGCACAATCTAAAATTCAAGAGTAGAATTTCAAAGAAATAATATTTTAGTCCATTTCTTATTTTCATTGATTCTGTTCAAGGAAAATGAAACAGGGATTCACATATAATGTCCTAGTCCTTTCAATGAACAAACTGATTATTCATTCAATCATATTTACTGAGCGCTTACTGTGTGCAGAGCACTGTACTAAGCGCTTGGGAAGTACAAGTTGGCAACATATAGAGACGGTCCCTACCCAACAGCAGGCTCACAGTCTAGAAGGGGGAGACAGGAAACAAAGCAAAACATATTAACAAAACAAAATAAATAGAATAAATATGTACAAGTAAAATAAATAGAGTAATAAATACATACAAACATATGTACATATATACATGTGCTGTGGGGAGGGGAAGGAGGTAAGGCGGGGGGATGGGGAAGGGGAGGAGGGGAGAGGAAGGAAGGGGCAAATTATCTGTGAGCAGGATTCGAACCTGTGTGGGAAAACCCCATTGGATTTCAAGTCCAACGCCTTAACCCCTCAGCCATCACAGCACAGTTTATGCTAGATTATGACTAGATCCAATAAGAGATGGCTTCCTTCACCAGGTTTTTTCATTTTTGGTTTTTCGTTGAGGGTGAGGGGATGGTGGGGGGGGGGGGGCGGTTATGGTATTTGTTACAAACTTACTAAAGGCCAGTCACTGGGGAAGATAGAGTATAATCTGGTTCGACACAGTCCATATCCCACGTGGGGCTCACAGCTTTAATCCCCATTTTACAGATGAGGTCATTGAGGCACAGAAAAGGCAAGCAATTTGCCCAAAGTCACACAGCAGACAAGTGGTGGGGCTGGGATTAGAAAATAAATCCTCCAAACCCTTAAGCCAATGCTCTATCCCCTAGGTGACACTGCTTCTCTCTTTGGAAACTGTCCACCAACCAAAGAAAGTTCTAGAGTGGGAGAGAAGAAATAAAGGAATCAGAAAGGAAGAAGGACAAGAAAATGGGCATCTGGCCTACCCCAAACACTGCTCCAGTATGGCAGCTGGGATCTTTCTTCCGGGCCTGGCCAGAGGGGCGAGGGCCAAATGCTTTTCACTTCTTCCTCAATTGCAGCAACAGAAGCTATAGCTGTCATTGCTGTATCCCACTAGATTGTAAATTTCTTAAGAGCAGTGTGTCTACCAATTGTATATTATTCTCCCAAGTGCTGAGTATAGTCCTCTGCACACAGTAAGCACTCAATAAATATCATTGATTGTGGCTGATGAAGGATTTTGTCCTGACATGCCCGCTAAAAGCAGAGGATGTAATGGACCCTACCATAGGCATGTCAGATGGTGGGACACAGCCCTAGTCAGTGAATCATTCAGTCAATCATGTTTATCGAGAGCATACTGCGTGCAGAGCACTGTACTAATTGCTTGGGAGGTATGATATAATAGACACATTCCCTGCCCTCAACGAGCTAATGTGGTCATCCCACTGAAATTGGAACATCTGGTCATCTTATCCCTGGCTCACCAAGCCACTTCTGTTCCTAGCAGCATTTTGTGGGTAAAACTAGTGTGAGTCTGAGCCAAGTAAGCAATATAAAAATTCAAAGTGTCCCGGAAAGTCCAGGACCATGTCTGACTTGGGTTTTCTTAGTATATTGCTCACAATCAGAGAATGAATTAGGTCTGAGAGAGTCCATTGTGATACGCATCACCCCATATCTTTTCATCAGCATCACTCAGCTGACCACTGAAACTGTATTTGTGGAATTTCAAGATGTACTGTGACTCACTTCAGAATGTTTCTAGTATGCTTGCAAACAAACCTTTAATGAAGATGCACTGTTTTCATTTGGGGAAATTAGGATACCCTAGTAAATGCAATTTGTGAAAATGCTCTCAGGCACATTTCATCAGAATCTCAAAACATTTATTAGCACTATATTAATTCTTCTCAGAGTGGCCCTTTAGAGTAGCAAATCATTAATGCCCCCCCTTTCATAAACAGAAAAAGACACAGAGAGGTTGAAGGATTGCTCAAAGGTAAAGTGGGCAACTGCCTTACAGAAAATATCATCTTCAATATCACTGAGTCTACATACAGAGAGGTTTTCAAAATGGACTCCATTTGTCATTCTTTTTTGAGGGCAGAGCAAGCCCCTGATGAAGGAACAAGTACTGTGAGTGAAGATGGTTAAGTGCGGCAAAGGCTCAGTGAGAGAGAGTGCAGAATCTCTTTCTCTGGAGGTCTCTAAAAATAAGAGAGATTCCTAACTTCCTTCAACATTCATTGTCGTATTTTTTGAGCGCTTACTGTGTTCAGAGCACTGTACTAAGCGCTTAGGAAGTACAAATCGGCAACATAGAGAGACGGTCCCTACCTAACAACAGTCTTGCAGTCTAGAAGGGGGAGACAACAGTACATGAAATAGTTATAAGTAACCGTGGTATTTGCGAAGCATGTACTATGAACTAAGCACTGTACTAAGCACTGGGTTAGGTACAGTATTACCAGGACAGAGCTCCTGTTGCACATGGGGCTCACATTCGGAGGGGGAAGGAGAACAGGTATTTAATCCCCATTTTACAGATCCATCATATTTATTGAGTGCTTACTGGGTACACAGCATTGTATGGTGCTTGGGAAAGTGCAATTAAACTGCATTGATAAACATGTTCCTTGCCCAAAATGAGTTTACAGTCTAGAGGATGAGGAAACTAAGCATAGAGAAGTGAAGTACCAGACCAAAGTCACATAGCAGACAAATGGTTGAGCAAGGATTTAGACCCAAGTCTCCTGAGTCCCAGGGCCATGCTGTTTCCTCTTGGCCAGGCTGTGCCTTACTGGTTAGGAAATAGACTGGATAAATTCCTTTTATGATACACTAGCTCATTCAGAGCAGGGATTGTGTTTGTCTACCGTACTCCCACAACTGCTTAATACAGTGTTCTGCATATAGAGTAAGCCCTTAGTGAATACCATTGATTGATCGATGCACTAATCAATAAGCCAAATAGAATACAAACTCTCACTCTTTCCTTTAACAGACACATAAACTGGTTCCCTGAAGTTTCAAACATTTTTAAGGATTTTTTTCCTTAATATTTACAATTGCGAGGGTCCGAATCTTGAAGAGTTTTTTCAGTTTTATTTCTAACTACAAAACCTTAAATGACCAAGTTAATTCAAAGTTAATTGATAGAAAAGGAGGAAGATAATTTCATATCAAGGACAGATTTGAAGTGCACTTCATGCTGCCAAATCCAGGGTAGCAGACACCCTTTTAGCTTGGTTTGGAGATTACAGAGGAAACAGCTGTACAGAGATTATAGGAACATAGGAAGTTGCAGGATGGAAGATACCAGGAAACCTGATTTGGCTTGCCACCTCCTCTCAGATTCTGCTGAAACTTCTCCACATAGCAATCATGTCATGTCTTTGTTTCCTTTGGCAGTGAGACAAAGCTATGACCCAAGAAGCTCTCATATTGCTTGCCCTTTGTTTCAATTTAAATCTGGAAGCATGGATTTTGCAATATTAACATAATCGCCTATAGACATTGCTGAAGGCAGAAACAATCACTTTGGATTCTAATGTGAATTTTGTTCATTAAAGACGTTGCACTTTGAACTCTCTGATTCCACATGCATTTGTAAAATTTCCTCCCATGCTACAATCTTCCTTCCCTCTCCTATACAGCTATTAGAACAAAAGTTTAATAATAGTAATAATAATTTGAAAAACAACCTTCCCATAAGAGAAAACTTTCCTCTGAGGAGCATGGAGCAAGCTCTGAAAATTAAATACATCACTGTAAAAACTGGATCCCTATGGAATGAAACCTATGGAAAGGATTACATTTTCATTTATTGCAACAAGATAACTGAAATTATTCCTAAAGAATTCCTGCATATCTTTCCCCACTGCAGGTTTACACATTCTACACATGTGCAGAGACCTCCTGTTGAACAGGATAAGCCAGTTTAAGGTAATCGTGCTCTTTCCATTTTCAAAACTTCCATTTATTCTTATTCAGATAGGATTCCTGTTCCCAGCTCTACACTTGGTGAAAAGAGAGATGGGACAGCTGAAGGAAAGTGAAGATAGAGATGGCTGAAGGAATTGCTTCTTTTAAAAATAAATGAAATGCTCAAAAATGAGTTAAAAAAAAAAACAGTCCTTGAGACAAACATCCACACTCTATTTCTGCTAATCGGATTGTGATGTGTTTGAGTTTAATATGTGCAGCCAGCCTCTCTGCCCTGACTAGTGCATATGTCATGTCTTTTTAACATCAGTGGTCCTGGCCTGGTTCCTCGCCTTTGAAAACATGTCCCTAGTAAGATACTGTAATGAGTGAGGAGACAAAAAAAAAAAAATCTCTAATGGTAGAAGTATACTCTGGCTCTGTTGAAATATTTACACAATTTTTTTTAAGGCTGAAGTGTTACCATTTGTCTTGATTTTAGTTCACATGTAAATAAAGGTTAGGTTTGAAAACATGGGCATCTCACAATGATGTTCTCATAATCTTTTCATTTCAGCAGAATTTTAATACCTGGTTCCTGTACAAGAGCATGGACAAATATTTTCATTTGCTTGTAAAAAAAGAAGCAGCGTGGCTTAGTGGAAAGAGCACAGGCTTTGGAGTCAGAGGTCATGGGTTCAAATCACAGCTCCACCTATTGTCAGCTGTGTGTCTTTGGGCAAGTCACTTAACTTCTCTGGGCCTCAGTTACCTCATCTGTAAAATAGGGATTAAGACTGTGAGCCCCCTGTGGGACAACCTGATCACTTTGTAATCTCCCCAGTGCTTAGAGCAGTGCTTTGCACATAGTAGTGCTTACTAAATGCCATCATTACCAAGTACTTAGTACAGTGCTTTGCACACAGTAAGTGCTCAATAAATATGATTGAATGAATATGGTATGGGAACCAATTTCTGGGAACAAGCTTACTACTAAAATTTGTAGAACACATTTGGAGTTAATGCCAAGAAGAAGAAACTTTTTAAGGTCTCATTTGAGGGGCTGGAGAGTTTACTGAGAAAGAGAGAGGAATGATGACTTTATACTAACTACAATCTAAGCTCATTGCGGACAGGGAATGTGTCTGTTATATGCTGTGCTGTACTCTCCCAAGTGTTTAGTATTCATTCATTCATTCAATCAATCATATTTATTGAGCACTTACTGTGTGCAGAGCACTGTACTAAGTGCTTGGGAAGTACAAGTCGGCAACATATCAAATGGTCCCTACCCAACAATGGGCTCACAGTCTAGAAGGGGGAGACAGACAACAAAACAAAACATGTAGACAGGTGTCAAAATCATTAGAACAAATAGAATTAAAGCTATATGCATATCATTAACAAAATAAATAGAATAGTAAATATGTACAAGTAAAATAAATAAAGTAATAAATCTGTACAAATGTATATACAAGTGCTGAGGGGAGGGGAAGGAGGTAGGGTGGGGGAGATGGGAAGGGGGAGAGGAATGGGGGGCTCAGTCTGGGAAGGCCTCCTGGAGGAGGTGAGCTCTCAGTAGGGCTTTGAAGGGAGGAAGAGAGCTTGCTTTGTGGATGTGTGGAGAGAGGGCATTCCAGGCCAGAGGGAGGACGTGGGCTAGGGGTCGATGGTGGGACAGGAGAGAACGAGGTGCAGTGAGGAGGTTAGCGGCAGAGGAGCGGAGGGTGTGGGCTGGGCTGTAGAAAGAGAGAAGGGAGGTGAGGTAGGAGGGGGCGAGGTGATGGAGAGCCTTGAAGCTGAGAGTGAGGAGTTTTTGCTTGATTCGAAGGTTGGCAGGCAGCCACTGGAGATTTTTGAGGAGGGGAGTAACATGCCCAGAGCGTTTCTGCACAAAGATGATCCGGGCAGCAGAGTGAAGTATAGAGTGAAGTGGGGAGAGACAGGAGGATGGGAGATCAGAGAGGAGGCTGAAAGCAGTAATCCAGTCAGGATAGGATGAGAGATTGAACCAGCAAGGTAATAATAATAATAATGATAGCATTTATTAAGCTCTTACTATGTGCAAGCACTGTTCTAGGCACTGGGGAGGTTTCACGATGATCAGGTTGTCCCACAGGGGGCTCAGTCTTAATCCCCATTTTACAGATGAAGTAACTGAGGCACAGAGAAGTTAGGTGACTTGCCCAAAGTCACACAGCTGACAACTGGGGGAGCCAGGATTTGAACTCATGACCTCTGACTCCAAAGCCCGGGCTCCTTCCACTGAGACACGCTGCTTCTCCGTGGCGGTTTGAATGGTAGCGGTTTGAATGGAGATGAAAGGGTGTATCTTGGCGATGTTGTGGAGGTGAGACCAGCAGGTTTTGGTGACAGATTGGATGTGTGGGGTGAATGAGAGAGTGGAGTCGAGGATGACAACAAGGTTGCAGGCTTGTGAGACGGGAAGGATGGTAGTGCCATCTACAGTGACGGGAAAGTCAGGGAGAGGGCAGGGTTTTGGAGGGAAGATAAGGAGTTCAGTCTTGGGCATATTGAGTTTTAGATAGCGGGCAGACATCCAGATGGAGATGTCTTGAAGGCAGGAGGAGATACGAGCCTGAAGGGAGGGAGAGAGAGCAGGGGCAGAGATGTAGATTTGGGTGTCATCAGCATAGAGATGATAGTTGAAGCCATGGGAGCGAATGAGTTCACCAAAGGAGTGAGTGTAGATAGAGAACAGAAGGGGACCAAGAACTGACCACTGGGGAACCCCTACAGTAAGGGGATGGGAGGAGGAGGAGGAGCCCGCAAAGGAGACTGAGAATGAATGGCCGGAGAGATACGAGGAGAACCAGGAGAGGTCAGAGTCTGTGAAGCCAAGTTTGGATAGCTTATTGAGGAGAAGGGGGTAGTCCACAGTGTCAAAGGCAGCTGAGAGGTCGAGGAGGAGTAGGATAGAGTAGGAGTTGTCGGATTTAGCAAGAAGGAGGTCATTGGTGACCTATAATAATGGCATTTATTAAGCACTTACTATATGCAAAACACTGTTCCAAGTGCTGGGGAGGTTACAAAGTGATCAGGTTGTCCCACAGGGGGCTCATAGTCTTAATCCCTATTTTACAGGTGAGGTAACTGAGGCACAGAAAAGTTAAGTGACTTGCCCAAAGTCACACAGCTGACAATTGGCAGAGCGGGGATTTGAACCCATGACCTCTGACTCCAAAGCCCGTGCTCTTTCCACTGAGCCACGCTGCTTCTCTACAGTGTTCTACACATAATAAACACTTAAGAAATACAATTGATTATTGTAGTTTTCAAATTCGATACTTTTGGCATCTGAACCAATACTAAACATGAAGGGTTTCTGATAGATATTAATTCTAAAAGTCAGAGCAATCATCTCGACCACCACCAGCCTACTTGATGTGAAACAGAAAGCAGTTTTTGGTGAAATTATAGTAAAAGTCTGTAAAACAAGAAGGGATACACAGTCAGCCACCTGATTTTCCAGTTTTCAAATTATCTAGCCACTTGCTCTTCTATCCCTTCCTGATCTTTGCCCCTGGGCTATGTAATGACTTGCTAGCATCTCTAGGGAATCAATGGGAGGAGTGGGGAGAGAAATGTAAATTCAGAGTAGTAAATGTTGCTAACTAGATTCATTCAATTCATTCAATCGTATTTATTGAGCACTTACTGTGTGAAGAGCACTGTACTAAACCAGATGCTCTTGCTGGTAAAGAAAAAAAAACTATTTGGAAAAAAATAGTGAAATTATTGGTTAATATTAGAATTCTGGGTTATTTGTACATTAATTTATTTACACTTTCCCTGACAACCAACCCTTATGCCCCTTTCCTTACTATGCAAAATTTGAGAATTAGTAGAAAGAACTAAAGTTTTGGATGGAGGGATGAACAGGGGAAACTTTGTTACTATAAGGAAGAAACATTGAGTTGGGTCAAGATATGACATTGAGATGTGTCACAAGCCTGTGATTTCAACAGGAAAAAGTTAATGGCACACTAAAATTGCTTAATAATAGAAACAGTAGTATTTCTTAAGTGTTAAATATGTGCCAAGCACTGTACTAAGTGCTGAACTAAACACAAAATGATCAGACCAGACACGGTCCCTGTCCAACATAGGGCTCACAATCCCCATTTTGCAGATGAATAGAGAGAGGCACAGAGAAGTTAAATAACTTTCCAAGGTCTCACAGCAGTTAAGTAGCAGAGTCAGGATTAGAACCCAGGTCTAGGCCTGTGAAGTCATTTAAATATTCTTTTTCCATTTTGAAATAACTATCAAGTTATATGATATTCTTTAAAATGTGCTTGGTTTTAAATTTGTTATTAAAGCCTACTTGGGGGAGGGTGGAAATGAGTGATTTCTCTTTCTTTAGCTAGGTCATTTGAACAGATTGATTACCAAAATGCATCCAAGCCAAGTCTGGAGTTATCTACCTGCAAAACTTCCAGGTAATAATATTAGCATATTAAAGGGTATATGCTGAAGCATATTACTGCATCAGCCTCCTGATTACTGCATCAGCCTCCTCTCTGATCTCCCATCCTCCTGTCTCTCCCCACTTCAATCCATACTTCACACCGCTGCCCAGATCATCTTTGTGCAGAAACGCTCTGGGCATGTTACCCCCCTTCCTCAAAAATCTCCAGTGGCTAACAATCAACCTATGCATCAGGCAGAAACTCCTCACCCTCGGCTTCAAGGCTCTCCATCACCTCGCCCCCTCCTACCTCACCTCCCTTCTCTCCTTCTACAGCCCAGCCCGCACCCTCTGCTCCTCTGCCTCTAATCTCCTCACTGTGCCTCGTTCTCACCTTTCCTGCCATCGACCCCCGGCCCACGTCATCCTCCTGGCCTGGAATGCCCTCCCTCCGCACATCCGCCAAGCTGGCTCTCTTCCCCCTTCAGAGCCCTACTGAAAGCTCACCTCCTCCAGGAGGCCTTCCCAGACTGAGTCCCCTTTTTCCTCTGCTCCTCCTCCCCTTCCCATCACCCCTACTCCCTCCCTCTGCTCTACCCTCTTCCCTGCCCCACAGCACTTGTGTATATTTATACATACATATTATTCTATTTATTTTGGTATTGATGTGCATATATCTATGATTTTATTTATCTATTTTGATGCTACTGACACCTGTCTACTTGTTTTGTTTTGTTGTCTGTCTCCTCCTTCTAGACAGTGAGCCTGTTGTTGTGTAGGGACTGTCTCTATCTGTTGCCAAATTGTACTTTCCATGCGCTTAATACAGTGCTCTGCACACAGTAAGTGCTCAATAAATGATTGATTGAATGAATGAATGAATGAATGCTTCTCATGGATCTCAGAATGGGCCACGCAGAAAACTCCCTGAGTTTATTCAAACAGTGAGAATTGAGCCTGATTTAGTGAAAATGGCAATTAGGATCACCCCATCCTGTAAAATTGGCAGCTGTGCACATCCTAAAGTCAAAAACCTTGTCTTGTCATCAAAATTGTATGACATTCACTGATTCCAACATTTCTGTTAAAGTGGCATCTCCATGAACCTTTCTAATCACTGTACCTGCAAGTTTAATAATAATAATAATAATGTTGGTATTTGTTAAGTGCTTACTACGTGCCAAGCACTGTTCTAAGCACTGATATAGATCCAAGGTTATCAGGTTGTCCCATTTGGGGCTTGATCCCCATTTTACAGATGAGTTAATTGAGGCACAGAGAAGTTACGTGACTTGCCCAAAGTCAAACAGAAGACAAGTGATGGAGTAGGGATTAGAACCCATGACCTCTGACTCCCAAGCCCATGCTACGCCAAGCCAAGCCAAGCCAAGCCATGTCATCCCAAACCCACTAAGCCATGCTGCTTCTTACTAAGCCACGCTACACAAGATTCTGTGGACTGGTAAAAAGTGCAGATAACCAGACTATAAACTGCTAGCAAAGTAATGTAATAGATCAGCATGGCAGGGAAATAATTTCCCTTTTTTCCTCATTAAAGGTGATCAGGTAATTGCCTGTAAGTACTCCTTTCTAAACTACATGTATCTTTTTTTTCTTTTCTGGGATATGCCCAAAACCCAGAAATGTGTCTGTTTAAATAAGCATATATATTAACACTATCTTAAAGCAAAATCAGACTGGGAAGTTTAAGAGTAAGTGTAGATAGTGAAGTTCATTCTTTTCCCCTTCATGAAAGTAAAGATGAACTTTGGTTTAACTGGAACTTTTAAGGACGAAGAAGAAGAGATCCCATGAAACTATCTGTTTGGTTTATTGAGTAGAATTTCCAATTTGCATCCTGACCAAAGGGAGAAAGTGTATTTGGTTTTTGTTTTTGTTTTTTTGTCCATCTCATGATTGACTCTGAAGTGACAGAAAGTGTCTACAAAATGATATACAACCTACTGGAGATCTCTGTCCAGCATTCTGACTTGTGCCAATGTTTTTAGTACTTTTCAATAAGCCTCAATTGTATTTTCATATTCTTCAAATAGGACCTGGACAGTATTATTATTATTATCAGGCCAAAGTCTTAGCCTGCTCTTGTTTTTGCTTATTTTGAAGACTCATCTGTTGAGACAGCTACAAGGTGTCCCTTCAAGGATTTGGCTTTTTTGATTTATTCCTTTATACACTCAAATCTCAATTGAGATATCCTGGCTTCATTCCATTCTTTGACCTTACACTATCACACTAGAGTGATCTGCAATCTCTTAGGACCCGGCTACATTCCAATCCAGGTTACAGAAGGGCAAGGGCAGAGTATCAAAGCAACACATCAAGTCAGTCCCAAGGCAACTCTTCATGTAAAGCTTCGTGAAGGCCAGCCAATCAGCAGACCTCATTTTTGTACCACTGAGAGGTTTTTCAACTCTCCACCCTCTGAACTTTTGACATTATATTTGTGTGCTAGTCTTGTTTGCACCAAAACAAAAGACAGACGGACACTCATTTTGGCATGGAAGTTGGCTTCATGGAAGTAAGTTTTTTTTACTGGTTTTTTTTTGTTTGTTTGTTTAGTTTTGGTTTTTTTCTGCTGAGGATGATCTTCTCTGAGACGAGTTGGAGTTGCTGACAAATTAGTGAATATTCCATGCATCTGTTTCTGGTCATTGTTCTCCTAGTGACAAACCTGTCATCATGACCACACCACAAGGATTTGTAGATAACAACGCCCCTCACATTCTCGCCAAATTTTCTCAATCTCTTCCAGTGTACTACCGTAAGCTAACTAACTTATCTGGCAATAAAATATATATGTGCACATGCAGTCACATAACCTTACTTCAGAAAAGTTGTTTTTCACACAGGAGGCTACAGTCTGTTTAGAGAGAAAAATACAGCTGTAGGATATTTCCACCAGAAATCCTTTAATTGTCAAAAAGTCCTCATTCCCACAGCCTGCTTTTGGACTTTTCAGAAGACCAAAAGAACCGATTGGAAATCATATGGAAGGCCAACAGATTCACAATTGTCCCTGAGGTACGGAGGCGTGGAGGCTTGATGAGGATTCAGCACAGTTTTAAAATGAGTTAAATAAACCCCTAAATCACCCTTAACAGCTACTTACATAAAACCCCTAGTTTTCAGTACCGTAAATCTCTAAATCCCAATTCCTCTCCCCTGATAAACTACCATCAGCTGCAGCTGATAGGCAAAATTGGGAACAAACATCAGTGCCATCTTCTCTCTTCAATAACCCCTTTAAAATATAAGTACCAGCTGAATTAGCCTACTTATAAGGCTTTTTTTTTCTACTGTAAACTCCTAATGACACTCTGCTGCACAATGCAATTCAATATGACTCAAGCTTTTAGGGGTCTTGATCTCTCCCATAAAATGTTCCATCAGAATGATTTATAAATGGCAGTCTGTGAAAGACACAGGGACTGAAGAGATTTGAGAAAATAGTTCAGGCTTATAAGTGGCTACAAGTGCTATGCATTCCAATGTCAGAGTAACAAAAAAAATTCATTCCTGACAAGTGAAAATAGGGTTGGGAATAGGGGATCTGGAGGGTGAGACAATCCCTATGAGTAATAAGATTGGTGTCCAATTAGTATCTTTTCATACTGTGGGTTAGGGGTGTACCTGTGTCCCAGGCTGTTTCCATTCATTTCCATGTTTGCAAAGCTGAACAATATTGCTTTTTAATAGTGTGAGTGTTAGAGCAAATAGGAGGAGGAAATCAGCCCATGAGGCCCGAGATCCAGAAATGCAAATAAATCCCTTGGTGGGACTAATAAAAAGTAAATTGAAAAATTTAATGATGAATATGTGTGGTCAGTTAAAAAAAGGATAATTTTGCATTATCTTTTTCACAAGGAACCCACAAGCTTCAGAAACATTTGTGATCTGAGAACAGGCAGGGACAAACAGCCTTCAATTGCACAATTACCAAAAATCCCCTCTTTCAGAAAGATTTTCCTATCCAAATCTCAATTTTTTTTCTTCTCTTCCTGTCTTCCACATTCTACTATACTGTTGGGCTAAAGACAGCCAGGGAGCTAAATATATATTAATTAGAACTCTTGAGGCTGGCATCAGCGAGATACAATTATACCAAACTGATGCTATTACAGGCTCTGATAGCTTCATTTAAATTCCTGAATAAAACATGAAATATCTTTAATGAGAAATGAATATAGTTGTCAGGAGGGAGTAGTTCTGATATTGTTACTAGTTGAGATATAGAAGATGAAGACATAATAGAAATACCTTCTATTTTATATAAAAATGATGGTTGTTAGAAAAGACATATTCCTCTTCAGAGACCTCATTTAGGTACATATCAAAAATTATATAAAATAACAGCATAATCTCTTCCCAAGAAGAGGTAGTATTTTGAAAGCTCTTGTGAGCCACTGAAGATATTCACACCCTGTCTATTACAAGGTATAATGTTCACCAAAAAATCATAAATATGCAAGTAAACAAATGTAGCTATGCATGACAAAATATTTCTTCAGTTTAACCAAAAACTGATTAAGATTACACATCCATTTTTTTTTACCACTAAAGAAAATGTCAACAGAAACTTCTCTAGAGGTTCGTTTTTTTTCCTGTCTCTGGATTAGCTACAAACTATAAGGTGTCAAGAAAGGAACAGAGAAAACCAGTTTTCCAAAGAGCAATGTCCAGGTGAAAAGCCCTGGCCCCACCTATGCTTTTCTAATGTGCAGCATGTTGGAAAAATCTGCCCAGAGTGCAGTAAACACTACTTCAAATAAGAGGCCTCCCCATTTCCCAGGACTCTATACTCCTTCTTCTGGGCAGTGGCTGAAAATGAGTTGAGGCACAGGGAGAGCAAGGGAATGGAGAGGATTGGGAAGGAGAGGACATTCATTTCAGCAGTTGTAATTAAAGTAATATTCTCTGTTACAGTCATTCTGTGCCTGTTCTAATCTCCAGCAACCTTCTAACATTTCAGAAATATTCCAAATAATAACCAGTGGTTACTCTATTCACCTCTGAAATTTCAGGGGTGGGGGTGGGAGGGGGAGAAGAGTCACATCCTCAGACCTTGAAACTCAGGGGTAATTTTCAGCTATAGGTATTGTTCACTATAGTTATTAGTGTTTCAAGGCTCTCCATCACCTCGCCCCCTCCTACCTCACCTCCCTTCTCTCCTTCTACAGCCCAGTGCGCACCCTCCGCTCCTCCACCGCTGATCTCCTCACTGTACCTCGCTCTCGCCTGTCCCGCCATCGACCCCCGGCCCACGTCATCCCCCGGGCCTGGAATGCCCTCCCTCTGCCCATCCGCCAAGCTAGCTCTCTTCCTCCCTTCAAGGCCCTGCTGAGAGCTCACCTCCTCCAGGAGGCCTTCCCAGACTGAGCCCCTTCCTTCCTCTCCCCCTTGTCCCCCTCTCCATCCCCCCCATCTTACCTCCTTCCCTTCCCCACAGCACCTGTATATATGTATATATGTTTGTACGTATTTTTTTTTACTCTATTTATTTATTTATTTATTTTATTTGTACATATCTATTCTATTTATTTTATTTTGTTAGTATGTTTGGTTTTGTTCTCTGTCTCCCCCTTTTAGACTGTGAGCCCACTGTTGGGTAGGGACTGTCTCTATATGTTGCCACTTTGTACTTCCCAAGCGCTTAGTACAGTGCTCTGCACATAGTAAGCGCTCAATAAATACGATTGATGATGATGATGATGATTAGTGCTAACAATAATGGTATTTGTTAAGGGCTTACTATGTATCAAGCACTGTTCTAAATACTGGAGTAAATACAAGCTAATCAGGTTGGACACAGACCCTGTCCCATAGGGGGCTCACACTCCTAATCTCCATTTTACAGATGAGGTAACTGAGACACAGAAAAGCAAAGTGACTTGCCTAAGGTGACACAGCAGACATGTGGCAGAGCGGAGATTAGAACCCAGGTCCTTCTGACTCCCAGGCCCATGTTCTATCCACTAGACCATGCTGCTCCCGTAAACACTGTTCTAAACACTGGGATAGATACAAGTTAATCAGGTTGGAGACAAACCCTGTCCCAGATGGAGTTCACAATCCAAGTAGAAAGGAGAACACTTACTGAATCCCCTTTTGCTACTGAGGAAACTGAGGCCCAGAGAAATTGTGACTTACCCAAGGCCCTATGGCAAGCAAGTGGCAGATCTGGAATTGGCACCCAGGAATTCTGGCTCCAGGCCATGCTGCTTCCCTGATTCTTCGGACTGTGACTGCTGAAGATCCAGGTCTGGTGAAACTCCTTATCCCTCTCCCCGCTACAACTGTTAACATGAGAGCATAGTTTCCCTATACCCTAAATTCAATACACCCTAAATTCAAAATGCTATAGAGAAATATGTGGTTTAATTCAGAATGGTCAAAGCATTGTTATTTCCAAACAAAAAACAGAAACTGAGAGCATCAGGGAAATTCTACAACTTGTGTCTATGCGATATCAGTGTTAGCCAGTCTACCAGTTAATGGTACTAAGTGCTTGCTAGATCACAATGCAGTAAGTAGACGTTATTCTTGCCCTCAAGGAGGTAACAGCCTTGAAAAGGGAATCTGAAACAGCCAGCAATAGACAGAAGTTCAGACAGTAGTTGTTCCTGCATAGTGTGTAGACACACACACATCACTATCCATTGTTATTATTGTTGTTGTTACTGTCACGATCATTATTAGCTGAACAACCTTTTGGGAGTCATAAGTACTATAAAATGATAAATAGATATCGTTTGTAGGAAAATCCACAGAAATAAAAATGTGTAGGGGGCAGATACTGGCAAAGGGGTGTCCTGCATTCTTGAATGTCATCAGTGGCTACCGTGCCCAGGTAGATCTTGAGGTCTGAAGGTCCCCCAAACCTGCCTGGCCACCTACCGCTGTTAGCAGAAAGAGTAACTTGACCTTATGGGAGCAAGAACACCAAGAACTCCAGTGACAAGGCATTCCATACCCTTAGAAAACCTTCGAAGTCAAATTTTCAGGTAATAATAATAATAATGATAGCATTTATTAAGCACTTTACTGTATGCAAAACACTGTTCTAAGCACTGGGGAGGTTACAAGGTGATCAGGTTGTCCCACGGTGGGGCTCACAGTCTTCATCCCCATTTTATAGATGAGGTAACTGAGGTCCAGAAAAGTTAAGTGACTTGCCCAAAGTCACACAGCTGGCAATTGGCAGAGCCAGGATATGACCCTGTTACATCCTACTTTCCCAAGTGCTTAGTACAGCACTTTGCAGACAGTAAGAGCTCAGTAAATATGTTTGAATAATTAATTGATTGATTAACTGATTGCTCAGTCCCACCTCCATAAACAGCTGCCCGGAGCAGAGCTCTCTGCTAGCCTGGAGTTAAAGAAGGGACCTGAGCTCAGGTGTTTTCAGTGCTGAAGGGCAACCCCGGCCTCAGCCCTAATCAACCCAGGTGCTTCTAAATGAGGTGTGGAGACACTGGCCCTTTATGGCCCCAGTGGCTGCTGGGCTTTTCCCTGCCCTATATAAGGCTCCTGATTCGGGCCTGCTGATGGATGAATGGGGTGTGTGGGCTGAGTGTCTGGTGATGTATGCTCGCTGTCTGTTGTTTTGTCTACACCTCTGTGTGTTGGAATGTTGGTTTGTCTGCCCCAGTCTTTGTAGTAATAATAGTAATAAGGGTATTTGTGAAGTGCTTACTATGGGTCAAGCACTGTTCTAAGTGCTAGGGTAGAGACAAGGTAATCAAGTGGTCCCATGTGGAACTCCCAGTCTTCACCCCCATTTTTCAGGTGAGGTCACTGAGGCACAGGGAAGTGACTTGCCCAAAGTCACACAACTGATAAGTGGCAAAGCTGGGGTTAGAACCCACAACCTTTGACTCCCAAGCCCATGCTCTTTCTACTAAAGCCATGCTGATTTTCTAATAAGAGGGTTGGGACAATGTCCTCTCTATACATGAGAAGCATAATGGCTTGAGGGGTAGAGCATGGGCTTGGGAGTTAGAAAGGCCTGTATTTTAATCTCAAACCAGCCACTTGTCTGCTGTGTAACCATGAGTGAAGGGATTCACTTCTCTGTGCTTGTTACCTCATCTGTAAAAGGGGGATTAAGATTAGGAGTCCCATGTGGGACATGATCTAATAATAATAGTATGTGTCAAGCACTATTCCAAGCTCAGGGGGAGCTACAAGATAATCAGGTTGGACACAGTCTGAGAAGCTTGTAACTATCCTTGTGCTTAGTGGAGAGCCTGATACACAGGAAACATTGAACAGGTACCGCAAACAAAGAGACAGGAAAAAAAACGAACCTCTAGAGAAGTTTCTGTTGACATTTTCTTTAGTGGTAAAAAAAAATGGATGTGTAAACAAAGAACCCAGAACTCAAAATGGTGCCCGATGCCACTGCCATGGCTGCGGTATTGGGCTCTCCTCCATTCAAAGCCCTACTGAGAGCTCACCTCCTCCAGGAGGCCTTCCCAGACTGAGCCCCCTCTTTCCTCTTCCCCTCCTCCCCCTCCTCACCCCCCCACCTTACCTCCTTCCCCTTCCCACAGCACCTGTATATATGTTTGTATGGATTTATTACTCTATACACATTTATTCTATTTATTTTATTTTGTTAATATGTCGTGTTTGTTGTCTGTCATCCCCTTCTAGACTGTGAGCCCGCTGTTGGGTAGGGACCATCTCTAGGTGTTGCCAACTTGGACTTCCCAAGCGCTTAGTACAGTGCTCTGCACATAGTAAGCATTCACTAAATGCTATTGAATGAAAGAATGACTGAGCCCCCACCTTCCTCTCCCCCTCCTCCCATTCCCCATCCCCCGTCTTACCTCCTTCCCCTCCCCACAGCACCTGTATATATGTGTATGTTATTCTATTTTGTTCTGTTAATATGTCTTGTTTTGTTGTCTGTCTCCCCCTTCTAGACTGTGAGCCTGCTGTTGGGTAGGGACCGTCACTATATGTTGCCAACGTGTACTTCCCAAGTGCTTAGTACAGTGTTCTGCACATAGTAAACTCTCAATAAATACGATTGAATGAATAAATGAACCCATGACCTCGGACTCCAATAATGATGGTAGTGGAACTTAAGCACTAAGTATATGCCAAGCACTGTACTAAGTGCTGGAGTAGATATGAAGCACTGTACACCCTTAGAAAATCTTCAAAATCAGGTTTTTGGGTAATTACGATAATGGAATTTAAGTACTTCCTGTAATAAATGCTGGGGTAGGTGCAATATAAGCTGTGCCACACTAAGAAGGAGGGATAAAAGGTATCTTACTCCCATCCTTACAAAGGAGGAAACTGAGGTACAGAGAAGTTTTTTTTCTTTCTTTTTTTATGGTATTTGTTAAGCATTGACTCTGTGCCAGGGACTGTAATGAACACTGGGCTAGATTCGAGCTAATCATGTTGGGCATGTCCTACATGAGGCTTACAAGTCTTAATCCCCATTTTACAGATAAGGTAACAGAGGCACAGAGAAGTTAAGGGACTTGCCCAAGGTCACACAGCAAACAAGTGATGAAGCAGGGATTAGAACCCATATCTCTCTGACTCTCAGGGCTGTAATCTATCCTTTAGGCCACACTGCTTCTCAGAAGTTAAGTGACTTGTCCATTGTGACAAAGCAGGCAGGAGGTAGGGACTAAAACTCAGGTCTCCTTATTACCAGGCCCAGGCTCTTTCCACTAGGCCATGCTGATTTTCAAAGAACTCTGTAAAGAAACACTTGGCCAGAGGCAGGCGATTGAACTTTATCTCTGACTCCGTTGAAAGGTCCCACAGAAACTTGCTGGCCTGGCACTAAAATGACCATTTGATTTAAAGGTTTTTCCACAGTGTTTGCAGGTAGTATATTTTCAGCATCTTGACGTGTCTTCTCCAGGGCCTTACCAATGTTTCAATGTCCTGAGGCAAGAAATCATTTGGTGGTCCTTTCTCCCCACCTGCCCCCACCCCACCCCATGTATGTACCTTTTAAAATGTGTTAAAAATGTGAAAATGAGCAGTTTGAGTAGGTATATATTTCTTATACATATCTTTTATTGTAATATTTTTGGTGGAATAGTTAACAAGCTATGTTTCTTACATCTAACTTTGATACTTAATAAATTCTGCTTCCAGTTTTTATCACTATCAAAAACAAAAAGTTACATCCATAGAAAATACATTTTTTGACCCCAAAGTCGTTTTTCTCCAAAAAGCTGTTTATAAGTCAATTTGTTGCCACTGTGTTTCACAAACACGCACACAAAACTGACAAGGAAAATTCAATCTACTCTAATTTCACTTTTTTCAGGTTGTGTGATGCACATTTAGAAATGGTTCATAAGCAAGATAAGTAGTACAGAAACAAGTACTACTCTTCACACTTACTAATGCAATACAGTACAATGAAAAATCCACTTACAATCACTCCTCATTGTCCAATAAATGAAGTTGATAATAATGTAGTCTGTTATCCAGATGATTACAAATATTGGAAATACAGGGATCACCTAGTTTGCACACCTTGTGAAACAGCACACTTACCTCAAGAAAGGTATTTGAGCACCATGTGATGCAGGGACTGTGTCCTTCCTAGTTATCTTGTATCTACCCTAGAGCTGAGTATAGGGCTTGGAACACGGTAAGCACTAAAATAACTATTATTACTATCATTATTGTTATTATTGCTATAATTATTATGGCCATTATTACTAATAAAATAGCTGAACCATGATTGATTAGATCTCTGGACTAGCCTTCTGCATCAAAAGACATTCAACACTCATTTGGTTTCTGACCAGCTAGAAGATGGTGCAGACCTGGGAAGTACCATAAAGAGTTATGAATTTTTAAGTAAAGGTTTTCCTTCTACTCTATGCAATTTATTTAAGATATTTGATAAGCCATCAATAAGATTAATGGTTTGTAGGGTTTTTCACCTCAAATGACATCCTTGCTGATTGGTCCCTGGTTTGTTTGCAGAACTCACATTTCTATTAAAAGCACAGCTCTGGCCTTTTTTACTCATTCAGCATTAGGAGAATATAACAATATAGAACCTGAGTTTACCTATTTTTTTCTGACATTCAAAATGTCTTAGCTAATTATATTCTAATCATCCCTACATCATCGTATCAGATAGGCTTTGTAAAGGATTGGAGGAGGATGGGGGGAATCAGTGGAATTTGGGAGTATATAGTATATACTAGAGTCAACATAGTAATAAAAATCATAATAATATTATTTTGTGCCAAGCACCGTACTAAGTACTGAGGTGAATATAACATAATTAGATTGGACACAGTCCCTGTCCTACATGGGGCTCCCAGTCTAAGGGAGAAAGAGAACAAGTATTGAAACCCCACCCTACAGATAAGGGAACTGAGGCACAGAGAAGTTAAATGAATTGCCCATGGTCACAAAGCAGGCAAATGACAGAGTCGGGAATAGAACTCAGGTCCTCTAACATCCAGGCTCTTGCTACTTCTGTACCACACAATAACGGTATCACACAGTCTATTCCTCATTCTAGACTCAGGACTGTGAGTTTGAAGCTATTAGTTTATCCACACATGGTGTTTTCAGCAGATGATGACACAGCGCTCTGCACAAATTAAGTGTTCAAAAACACCATTTATTGAATAATTGATGCCATTCACTATGGTTGACCAGTCAGAAATGCAGCTTATCCTAACTGGGCAAGGGTCTGGCAGCTTTGTTTCATCTCACCTTTAGCCTAGACTTGGTATCACACTCTCTGCCTGTCATCTGTTCATACTTTAGTTGTGAATAGATTTGGTACATGGTCAAAGAGCCAATGGTGATCGTGGCCTGAAAAGATTACTGACCCCCACACACCCATCCCCAGGGAGACAATTGCCAAAATTTTGTTGGCTCACTGGTTTGCAAATGGGGATGGGAGAAGCCAGGGAGGAAGCATATCATGAGCACAAGTGGAGAACATGTCAGTCCTACACTCCACACTCTCCTCTCCAAGTACACCCCCTTCCTAACAGATTTTCACCTCAGTACTGTAGTCATGACTTTCATTTCTTAGCCCTGGGACTCAGGATTACCTTGGGGTTGGAAGCAGGCTTCTAATGTCTCCTGGTTATTATTCAATCACAAAATCTGAGTCACTTGTGGGAAAGGAATCTTCGGTAAATCTACAGATTGGAAAGAGACAACAGTGTGAAAAAACTTTATTAGGGGCAAAGACTAAGAAGCACGACCAGGTTTCCATTATTCTGGAAAAATTAAATGGTTAAACTACAATGTAAGACTGTAAAAACATACAGCTATTTACATATTAAACCACATATACCAAACATAACAAAATCATAAAAAGTTTAACATTTTTCCTGATTAATCAATCAGTCAATGGTGTTTTCTGAGTGCTTACTTTGTGCAGAGTACTTTACTAGGTACTATACTAGGTTTGGAAAGGTCCAATATAATTAGTAGACATGATCCCTGCTCTTAAAACCTTACAGTCTCAAAGAACACAACCACTAAAATGAATTACATATAGGGGGAAAGGAGGTAAGTTTAGAAATAAATATGTAAGTGTGATTGGTGTGTGGAAGACAGGGGCGAAATTCCCAAGTGCTTAGGTGATGAAGTGCTGAATTGCTAATATGTGGGGTAAATAAGGAGAAGAGATGAGCAGTTAACCTCCTGAAGGAGATCAGATTTCAGAAGGATCTCCAGAGCAGGAGTATTTTGGATGTGAAGTGCCAGGGAGAATTCCGGGCAGGAGGGAAGCAAAGTGGCTTAGTGGATAGAGCCCAGGCCTGGGAGTCAAAAGGACTTGGGTTCTAATCCTGGTTCCACCACATGTCGGCAGTGTGACCTTGGGCAAATCACTTCACTTCTCTGGGCTTTAGTTACCTCATCTGTAAAATGGGGATTTTACAGTGTAAGCCCCATGTGGGATAGGGACTGTGACCAACCTGATTGACTTGTATATATTCCAGCAATTAGAACAGTGAACATAGTAAACACAGCGAACATAATAAATGCTTAAGTACCTCAGTCACTGTTATTCATTATTAAAGAAAAATGTAAGCAAGAAGTTAATGGTTAGAGAGATGAGAACAAGGGAAAACGAGTAGAGTGGCTTGAGAGGAGCAAAGCTTGAAAGCTGGAATGTAGTGGGAAAGAGTTGATGCTTCCTTAAAGCCAATGGTCAGGAGCTTCTGCTTGATGTGGAGATAAATAGACAGCCATTAGAATTTTTGAGGAGTGAAAGATATAGGTAAAATAATGTTTTTGAGAAATGATCCAGGCATTATAGTGGCTATAGACAGAAGAGGGGAGAGATTGGAGGAATGGAGATCGCCACATAACAAAGCTAGTTGCAAGTGTTGAAAACACACAAAATCTTGTGGAGAGTTTTCAGTTGAAGTAAAGCATAAACAACAGTAATTTTAAACAACACTAATGAGTGAAAATATAAGATGAGGAGTGTAGGCCACTGAGAAAGGTGCTCTCCGATGAGACTTGAACTGTATACAAGGAGTTAATATGTTTGCAAGGCACAGGAAAACTATTTCAGGGAGCGGAAGAGGCAGATGCAAAATCTGTCACACAAGTCTATCTGAAGGACAGGGAGGAGTGAGGTATTAAATGAGTGAGTAGTATGGGACAAGGTCAAAGGTGGGTCCAGGACAAAGCTGAGCAAGGTTTTTACAGATCTGGATACTAAATAAATTTTCAATTAGTACTAAGAGTAGATCATATCAAGAGGAAAATAATGAGCATGCATTTCTTCATGTTGGCTCAAATGAAAGAAGCACAATTTTTCCCATAATGGAGACTGCCAAACCCAATGACCATTCGACATTTCTTGCTGACTGTACAAATAGTACAGAGAACAAGCTGCTAAGGTCAGGGCAAATTAGGTGAAAAAATAGGGGTGGGATTTCAACATATAAAGAATGAGGAAGGTCATCTTACACACAAAAGTGTCATAGGAAGAGGAGTTGGTGATTTGGGAAGAGATAAAGATGGAGTCAGCAAGCCAATGGTATTGCTTGCCCCTCCGCCAAGCTAGCTCTCTTCCTCCCTTCAAGGCCCTGCTGAGAGCTCACCTCCTCCAGGAGGCCTTCCCAGACTGAGCCCCTTCCTTCCTCTCCCCCTCATCCCCCTCTCCATCCCCCCATCTTACCTCCTTCCCTTCCCCACAGCACCTGTATATATGTATATATGGTTGTACATATTTAGTACTCTATTTATTTATTTATTTATTTATTTATTTTACTTGTACATTTCTATCCTATTTATTTAATTTTGTTGGTATGTTTGGTTCTGTTCTCTGTCTCCCCCTTTTAGACTGTGAGCCCACTGTTGGGTAGGGACTGTCTCTATGTGTTGCCAATTTGTACTTCCCAAGCGCTTAGTACAGTGCTCTGCACATAGTAAGCGCTCAATAAATATGATTGATTGATTGATTGATTATTGCTCAAAGAGAAATGGGAGACCAAGAAGGAGAACTGGGCCCTTTGGCTTTATAAGTAAACACCTACCATTGAGACATGGCCAACTGTACATAAAAAGTATAAATAAAGGTTTAAAGATTAATTATTTTGGGGTGGGGATAGAAATAAATAATATTACATGAACTTTAGTTTGCATAGACAAGTACTCTGTTAGCAGAATGGGTTTCCTGGCTTATTCCTCGTGTCAGATGCACATGAGATCACAGGACTGGGAGTCAAAGTACCTGGGTTCCAATTAGGACTGCATCATTTGCCTGCTGTGTGACCTTGGACAAGTCACTTAACTTCTCTGTGCCTCAATTTCCTCATCTGTAAAATGGGAGTGATAACTTTCTCCCTCAACTTTAGACTGTGAGGCCCATGTGGGGCAGAGACTGCACCTGACCTATTTTTTTTTATGGTATTTGCTGAGTGCTTACTAAGTGCCAGGCATTGTACTAGGCACTGGTGTAGATACAAGCTAACTAGGTTGGACACAGTCCATGTCCCACATGGGGCTTATACTTTTAATCCCCATTTTACAGATAAGGTAACTGAGGCACAGAGAAGTAAAGTGACTTGACCAGAGTCAGAGAGTTGACAATTGGAGGATTCAGAATTAGAACCCAGTTCCTTCTGACTCCCATATCCATGCTCTATCCATTAGGCAGCACTGTTCCTGATTATCACACACCTACCCCAGTGTTCACTACAGTGCTAAACTCTTAGTAAATGCTTCACAGAAAACCCTAATTAATTATCATTATTAAATAAAATGTCCCAGAAAGTTATAACTCTACCTTATTTTTAAAGAGACATCTAGGAAAGGAGATCATACATTTTCTCTCACCGACCCTTTGGGATGCTTATGTCACATAGCATATGACATCATTGGGCACCAGTAGCCAAGAGGGCAATCTCCCCTGGAATCTCCATAATCTCCTCCCTCACTTCTACACCCCAAAAAGATTACAGGAGGGTCCAGGAAGGGGAGGCATACCTGCTCCCTAAGGATACTGAAAATCTTTTAGCAGTCCTATTAGCCCCCCAGCAGGGTTTTCTGAAATTTTCCTGAGCCAATGAGCTGTGCCCCAAGGAGACAAGATCCACTGGAGGGCAGGCCGCCTGAACTGCTTAGGGCCCTTTAAATAGGGCAGACCCTCTCTGGACAGACTCCTACTTGCTGGCCCAGCAGTAAGCCAGATCTTGGCTTCTTTAGGACCAGTGGCTTGACCTGGGCCTTCCTTTGTATTTCCAAATTTCTGGCTTTCTTAAGCATGCTCTCGAATGCTTTTTCCACAAATTAGGAATTTGGGACTGCAGCTGCTGGAGTTGGCTGTGCCTCAGGAATAGGTGCTGCTGGACAGGTAGACCTTGTTTAAGCGCTGCCTCAGGCCCGACGTCTTGATGAGAGCCAGACTGTGGGCTCCATTGTCTCCTTCCTCAAAATTGTCATCCCCTTCTCTTCTGAGCGCCCTAAACTGTCCGTCCCATTTGTCCTCACCTTCCCATCACTCCATCCTCTCCAAAGTATGGTACACACACCTGCCAATCACATCCTGGCCACAAGCCAGACTACAGAAAGAAGGGGGTTTTCTAGCATGAGAAGGCAGTGAGTCAGGGGAACTGTACTCCATCTGGATGTGCTTGAGGAAAGATTTCTGTGAGGGTGGGGATTCCATTAGTAGAAGCAGCATGTCCTAGTGGATTGAGCATGGGTCTGAGAGTCAGAAGGCCATGGGTTCTAATCCTGACTCTGCCAGTTGTCTGCTGTGAGACCTTGGGCAAGTCACTTTGCTTCTTTGTGCCTCAGTTACCTCATCTGTAAAGTGGGGATTGAGAGTGAGAGCCCCATATGGGACAGGGTTTGTGTCCAACTCGATTTGCTTGTATCTACCCCAGCACTTATTACAGTGCCTGGCACATAGTAAGAGCTAAACAAATACCATTATTATTATGATTATTACTACTAAGAGGGCATTTGGGGTCCCATTAGCCTGGGGCCACTGAACCTCAGATCCATGAGCTCCTGAATTATTTTCATTCTCAGAATGAAGACAGCATACAGGAACAAGGTTATGATGCACACTTAACCTTCAGCTTTGTAAATTCGAACTTATTCATTCATTCATTCATTCAATCATATTTACTGAGGGCTTGCTGTGTGCAGAGCACTATACTAAGCACTTGGGAGAGTACAATAAAACAATAAACATATTCCCTGCCCACAACGAGCTTAATGTTCAGTTAATGATTCTTCAACTGGAAACATAGCAACATGGGCAAAGGTTCAAAGAAGGGGAAAGACATAATCTCTCTCTAGACTATGAACTCTACTACAAGACTGTAATGCACACAGTAAGTGCTTATTAAATATGCTTGACTGACTGACTAATGGAACCAAAGAAGATAAGGAAAAGCCATAATATGATGAGGTTTCAGCCTTCGCTTATGGGAAGGGGCCTTCATAAAGGGTGCTATTTAATTACTCTAGATTTCAGCTTCACTCAGGCTAAGAAGAAACAGGAGATTTTGGTTAGCCAAAATCTAACAAACTTAAAATGGGCTGGAACAATTTTTTTTTCTCTATGGGTTTTTAAAAGTGGATAGCTTCTGATCTGCCAGAATTCATCAGTCAATAGTAATTATTGAGTGCTTACTGTGTGCAGAGCTCTGGACTAAGCCCTTGGGAGAATAAAATATAATAGAGCTGGCAGACATAATCCTTGCCCAAAGGAAGCTTACAACTAGACGAGGAGACAGGAGGTGAAATAAATTATAGATATGGTCTTGCCTAGAGGTATAGGGATAAATAGTATTCTCAAAATCCTGTTCCTAGTAGGATTTTATGGTTGTATGGCTTCCCCTTTAATTCCAAATAGTCAGCTTCAAGGCAATGATCAGGACTGAGAATATTCTAGATAGCATACCAAATATCATCATCAATATTATTAGTAGAAATGTAATAGGCCCCTTCCCACTTTCATCTTCATCAACCTGTTTTGAAACAAGTGATGCTGAAGTGGACAGTTTTCCTGAAAGTAAGCATTTTGTTGGCAATCATTTAGCAGACCTGTCAAACTAATCCACACCCCAACAATCACATGAATATCACCTTTGTGCAAAATGGAACTAGCCCCCCAAAGTTATGGGAACTTTTCCAAGTTTCCACCTGTGAAAATTATGGTCAAAGGGATATTATTTTGTATAGCAGAATTACTTCTTTTCTAAGAGCCATGCATTGTCTTTCCAAAACAGTGGAACAGAGTTGGGGGGTTTTGGAGGAGTGAAATGTGAAGATTGGGTTAGTGAGGTAATGTAGGAGGGAGAGAGATGATTAAGTGCCTCAAAGCTGGTAATTAGGAATTTGTTTGATGAGCACTCAATCATTTTGTCCCCTCCGACCATACTAATCTGAATTCCTATAACAACCCAGCCTGCACACTTAGCTCCTCTAATGCAAACTTACTCATTGTACCTCAGTCTTGTCTATTGCGCTGCCAATCTTTTGCCAACATCCTGCCATTGGCCTGGAAAACCCACCCTCTTCATATCTGACAGATGAACACTTTCCCTACCTTCAAAGCCTTATCGAAGGCACCTCTCCTCCAAGGGCCTTCCCTGAATACACCCTCATTTCCTCTTCTCCCACTGCCTTCTGTGTTGCCATGGTACTTGGATTTGCACCCTTTATTCATTCATTCATTCATTCATTCAATCGTATTTATTGAGTGCTTACTGTGAGCAGAGCACTGTACTAAGCGCTTGGGAGGTACAAGTTGGCAATATATAGAGACAGTCCTTACCCAACAGCGGGCCCCTTCCCCAGCCCCAAAGCACTTATGTACATATCTGTAATTTACATATTTGTATTAATTCATTCATTTGTATTTATTGAGCTCTTACTTTGTGTAGAGCACTGTACTAAGTGCTTGGGAAGTACAATTCATCAACAAATAGAGAAAATCCCTGCCCACAACAGACTCACAGTCTATAATGTCTACCTCCCCCTTTCGACTGTAAGTTCATTGTGGGCAGGGAACTTTTCTACTAAGTCTGTTATACCACACTCTCCCAAGTGCTTTGTACAGTGGTCTCCACACAGTAAGAACTTAATAAATATATTTGATTGATTGATGAGGAACTGGATGGGTAACAAGAGGAGGTTTTGGGGGTGACTGAATGTTTTTATTTGAAAAATTATCTGGGTAGCAGAGTGATGTATGGATTTAAAAAGAGAGAGACAGGAGGTAGGGATTTGTCAGAGAAGAGACTGATGCAGTAGTCAAGTGGAATATGGTAAGAGCTGGCATCAGCATGGTGGTAATTTGGATGGAGAAGAAAGGGTGGATTCTAGAGATGTTGTGAATGTAGAACTGACAAGATTTGGTGACAGATTGAATGTGTGGGATAAATTAGAGAGATGAGTCAAGTATAATCACACAGAAGGAGTAGAGATTAGGGTTGATGATATGAGAGAGTAGTCAGAGAAGACTTCCTGGAGCACATATGATTTTAGTAGAGCTTTAAATATGTAGGGAGTGGGATTGTGTCAGATGTGAAGGAGTAGGGAGTTCCAGGAAGGAGGGAGGGTGTGAGCCAGGGGTAGATAATAATAATGATAATAATAATAATAGCATTTATTAAGCACTTACTATGTGCAAAACACTGTTCTAAGTGCTGGGGAGGTTACAAGGTGATCAGGTTGACCCATGGGGGGCTCACAGTCTTATTCCCCATTTTACAGATGAGATAACTGAGGCCCAGAGAAGTTAAGTGACTTGCCCAAAGTCACACAGCTGACAGTTGGTGGAGCCAGAATTTGAACCCATGACCTCTGACTCCAAAGCCAGGGCTCTTTCCACTGTGCCATGCTGCTTCTCATAAATGGTGAGAGAGATGAGATCATGGTGTGTACTTTAAAGGGAAAACAACAATATCGACTGGAGGAATTCCATTGGAAGATTGTTTTTCTATGAACATAATAATGCCCTTTCTCTTTTACCTATTAAATGTCATTTCTAATAATAATAATAATGATAATGGTATTTGTTAAGCACTTTGTGCTAAGCACTGTTCTAAGCACTGGGGTAGATACAAGGTAATCAGATTGTACCACGTGGGGTTCACAGTCTTAAACCCCATTTTACAGAGGTAACTGAGGTACAGAGAAGTTAAGTGACTTGCCCAAAGCCACACGGCAGACAAGTGGCAGATCCGGGATTAGAACCCACGACCTCTGACTCCCAAGCCCATGCTCTTTCCACTAAGCCAGAATGCTTCTCTACACACACACACACACACACACACACACACACAATTGATGTTAACTTTATGCTGAGCACTATGTAAGTGCTGGGATAGATACAGGATAAATAATTCAGGCTTAGTCTTTGATCCTGGGGGGACTCAGTGTCTCACCTATAAAGTAAAACCAACCCAACCTGAGGTGCAAGAAGTAATTATTTATTTCATCTAGGAACTCCCTCTTAAACACCCTTATTTTTCAAAAATGAAAAAAGAAAAAAAATCTGTAATCATTTTTCCCCAACTGATGTCAGGGTCTCTGTTCCTGGATTTCTGAACACTCACTCTTTGTGTGTGCTGAAGATACGGGAGAGAGCTTCGGTTTATAATGGCTACCTCAGAGACCAAGAGAGAGGCATTAAAAATTAAAGCACTGAATAGTAGATTGGCTTCCAATCTTAGGTTTAAAGACAGGAAAATACTTAATGGCAGGTGGTCTGGTTAACAGAGGTGGCCTCTGAGACACATTTCTCTTTATTTTATTTTTTAATTAACTTTTATTTTCAGGATTTTGGCCCTTTTTTCCATTCCTGGAGGAATGCTTTTAAAATGATGAAAAGTTCACTTCTGTTCCTGGTCTAACTCACCCACTTGATTTCGAGCAGGGAATCTACAGATTAGTCTCTCTCTGAATTTGAATGTTGGCAAGTTGTGCAAATGTATTTTCATTGTTTAGCTCCCAGCAGCAATGGTGAAAGATAAAGGATGCAGTTCTTCACAGCTTAGTACTGACAATCCCTTAATTACTCATTTGCAGTCCTCTGAAATACTATTCTACCTAGTTAAATGCCTCTTCCTGTGTCTCCAAGACAGGTTGGTGAGTTTGGTATCCTTTTGCTGAGCAGCAGTTTATGTGGGCTGTGAGGCTTCTTTTCTTCCATTTGTTTTGTTATCAGTGGCATTTTTTTATGGCATTAAGTGCTTATATGTATCAAGTCCTTACATCAGTCCTGCACTTTCTACCTCTATGACCTCAAACTTTAGAAGGGTTTTCCACTAAAGGGTCCCAAGAAATAAAATGAGAGAAAGAGAATGTCTGATCTCACGTGTTGAGGTGAGAGCACATCTCCTCCAGGAAGCCTTCCTTGAATAATCTCTCATCTCCTGACCCTATTTTCCTTCCTTACTGTAATTACATGCATTTCAGTACTTACCCCCAAAGTACTGAAGTACTCACAACACCCCTCAATAAAGATATACATATCCTTCCGCTCATCTGCTTCTCCACATCTGTCTCCTATGCTAGATTTTAAGATCCTTGGTGGCAGGGATCTGTCTATTTACTGTATTGCACTCTCATTCATATTTAGGACAGTAAGTGGAAATGACTCCCATTGACTGATAAAAGGTTTACAAGTGTGGAGCCAAATCAAAGCAGACTTAAAGTATCCTCCCTATTCTGGTACTAGTCCTTAGAAGGGTGTTCTGAGTGTGGCAAACTTCTAACCTGGAAGAGTCCATGGGAGATTAAGGAGGTCCTTTGATAAACCCAGAGAGATTTAGGTCTATTGCAGAACAGGACTAAGGACTGGATTTAAATCAGAACTACAGGGGGTAGGGATTTTCTAGAGCCAACCTGAACCTCCTAGGGCCACTTCAGATAACATTTTCTCAGTGTCTGGATCCTGGGATTGAACAAGCCCATCCCCGAGAGTGCATGGTGGGCACGTTGTTGAAGAAACAGTGAGTGCCTCGGGCTCTTTCCTAGATCAAGTCTCCTGAACTTCCCTCTTAATTATCATCTTCAAATTCAATTTTCTTTCCTGTCAGAAATTCCCCCTTGTCCTTTTTCTGGGTAATCTTGGGTAATGTTGATTTTAATATTTTGCAACAAACTAAAAGGGGAAAATGTATAAATAAACCCTTCCTCCCCACAGTGTCATTTCTGCTTCATTGACTCCTCCACATCCACCAGAATGGAGCACTTAACCTTCCATGGGATATTTTTATGCTTCATTTTACATGCCATTAGGAAGGAGATGAATTTTAACAGATTTTATCAAAGATGGGTGCAGTGATCACCAACATATATGAGTACTACAATGAAGAGGACCCAGTCAAAGGAATGGTGGTTAATAAGAAATAAATACATTCTAGAACAAAAGATGAAAAGCAACAATGCTCTCTTTGCTTTGCTGACTTGATAAAACTGGTGACTTTGCCTTAAGTGATATTTTTGGCTTTTCATTGCATAAAGAGTATTCCATGGGTTCAGTGTCAATATTGACTCTCAGGGGGAGAAAAGGATCAGTTTCCCTGAACTGAGGTTCCTATCTCTCAATGAGTTGATGACATGTATTGAGTGCTTATTGTGTTCAAGCACTGTACTAAGCACTTGGAAGAATAAACTGGATTTGGTACACACAATATCTGCCCATAGGGAGCTTCTAGTCAAATGACTTCAACTTCACTCCCATGGCTTAAACTACCACCTCTATGTGGATGATACGCAATTCTACATTTCCAGCTCTTATTTCTAACCCTCTCTGCAGTCGTACATTTCCTCCTGCCTTCAAGACATCTCTACTTGGATGTCCTCCCATCACCTCAAACTAAACATGTCTAGAAGAGAATTCATTCATTCATTCAATCATTTTATTGAGCGCTTACTGTGTGCAGAGCACTGTACTAAGCGCTTGGAAAGTACTATTTGGCAACAATGGGCTCACAGTCTAGAAGGGGGAGATAGACAACAAAACAAGTAAACAGGTGTCAATACTATCAAAATAGACAAATAGAAATAGATATATGCACATCATTAATAAAAAAGAATAATAAATATGTACAAATATACACAAGTGCTGTGGGGTGGGGAAGGGGGTAGAGCAGAAGGAAGGAGTAGGGGTGATCGAGAGGGGAGGAGGAGCAGAGGAAAAGGGGGGCTCAGTATGGGAAGGCCCCCTGGAGGAGGTGAGCTCTCAGTAGGGCTTTGAAGGGAGGAAGAGAGCTTATCTTCCTTATCTTCCCAACAAAACCCTGTCTTCCCCTTGACTTTCCCATCACTGCAGTGCCACCATCCTGTCTCACAAGCCTGTAACCTTGGCATTACCCTTGACTCCTCTCTATCATTCAACCCACATATTCAATCCATCACCAAATCCTGCCGGTCCCACCTTCACAATATCACTAAAATGTGCTCTTTTCTGCACCTCCAAATTGCTACCATGTTAATACAATCACTTATCCTGCCCACCTTGATTACTGCAACAGCCTCCTTGCTGACTCCCTGCCTCCTGCCTCTCCCCACTCCAGTCCTTACTTCACTCTGCTGTCTGGATCATTTTTCTACAAAAATGTTCAACCATGTTTCTCTGCTTCTCAAGAACCCCCTCTTACCTCAACTCATTATTCTCCTACTACAATCCAGCCCACACACTTTTCTCTTCTAATGCCAACCTATTCACTGTACCTGATCTCATCTATCTCACCACTGACCTCTCACCCACATCCTGCCTCTGGCCTGGAACACCCTCCCTCCTCATATCTGACAGATAATATTTAATAAATATTATTATTATTAAAAGAGACTGTGAAGGAGTGGTCAGAGAGATAGGAGGAGAACCAGTGAATCAGTGTGGCCTAGTGGAAAAAACACAGGCCTGGAAATCAGAGGACTTGGGTTATAATCCCGGCTCTGCCACTTGTCTGCTGTGTGACCTTGGGTAAATCATTTAACTTCTCTGTGGCTCAGTGACCTCATCTTTAAAAGGGAGATGAAGACTGTTTGTCCCACGTGAGATATGGACTGTGTCCAAGATATCTCACCGTGTTCAACATAATCATGTTGCATCTACACTAGCCCTTAGAACAATCCCTGATACATAGTAAACCAAAAACAAATAACATTTAAAAATTGATTGAATTTAAAGAAAATACCAACAACCTGGAGAGGATAGTGTCAGGGAAGCCAAGGTTAGATAATATTTTGAGGAGAAGGGGATGGTCCATAGTATCACAGGTAATCTAAGGGAGGAGGAAGACTAGCTTGGATTAGAGTCCACTGAGTTTAGCAAGAAAGAGGTAATCAGTGATTATAGAAAGGGTGGCTTCCATGGAGTAGAAGGGGTGGCAGGCAGATTGCAGGGGATCAATGAGAGGGAATGGAAGTGGAAGAGAGGAAGTGAAAGCAGTGGGTGTGAATGACTCACTTGAGCTTTGGGAAGCAATAGTAGAAAGTTGATGGGACAATAAATGGAGAGGGCTGGGGAGTTAAGGGAAGCTTTTTTTAGGATGGGGCTACATGGTGCGAAGTTGCTTCTTTTGTGGTAGGTGCCTTGGTTATTGGGGATCAATATGGGGCAATTCATCTCATTAACATTTTCTCATCAACTTCCCTAAATGACAGCGGCAAGTTTTCAAATATCAACAACTGAACACCAGAGTTTGAATGGTCTTGTGAGATCATCCAGAGGAAGTAATGAAAAGGAAACTAAATAATAATAATAATAATAATAATAATGGTATTTGTTAAGCACTTACTGTGTGCCAGGCATTGTACTAAATGCTGGGGTGGCTAAAAGCAAATAGGGTTGGACACAGTCCCTGTCCCAAATGGGGCTCACAGTCTCAATCTCTATTTTACAGATGAGGTAACTGAGGCACAGAGAAGTGAAGTGACTTGCCCAAGGTCACACAGAAAACACGTGGCAGAGCCAGGACTAGAACTCTTGACCTTCTGACTCCAAGGCCTGTTCCCTATCCACTACTCCATGCTGTTTCTCCAAAAGAGCTCTCTCCATAGTTCTATTCCATATATCAAAAATGTGAGTGCTCCTTGTTTTTAAAGTTTTTTCTGCTATTATTACATGAAAGTCATCTTAGAGTCTCCTGCAGATGTGAACCTTCGCAAATGCATTAGCACTTATTTGATAACTGCCACCTCTTGGAGAAAGAACCTGAAATGTAGAAAAGCAGCTTGGCCTAATGGAAAGATCATAGGTCTGGGGGTCAGAGGACCTTGGTCTAATCCCGGTCCTGCCACTTGTGTACTCTGTCACGTTAAGCAAATCACTTTACTTCTCTGTGTCTCAGTTACGTCATCGGCAAAATGGGGATTTAAAGCTGTGAGTCTCAAGTGGAACATGATCCAAACTGATTATTTTTATCTACTCCAGTGCTTAGTACAGTGCCTGGCACATAGTAAGCACTTAATGCATACTATTTAAAAATGTTTCTGCTTACATTTATGAGGCAAGGTATCAATACAACACAGAGTTGTCTTCCCTACCAAACCTTTCTTTTTGCAATGGCTCAACTAGAGGAACAAAATTCATTCTCATCTTCAACCGCTCACTCTCCACTGGTTCCTTCCCCTCTGCCTTCAAACATACCCACATCTCCCCCATCCTAAAAAAACCCTCTCTTGACTCCACCCCACCTTCTAGCTCCTACCCTTCCTTTCCAAACTCCTAGAAAGAGTCATCTACACCCGCTGTCTCGAATTCCTCAACTCTTTCCTTGACCCCCTCCAATCTGGCTTCCATCCCCTATTCTCCACTGAAACTGCCCTCTCAAAAGTCACCAATGACCTCCTTCTGGCCAAATCCAACGGCTCTTACTCTATACTAATCCTCCTCGACCTCTCAGCTGCCTTCGACACTGTGGACTACCCCCTTCTCCTCAACACACTATTCAATCTTGGCTTCACAGACTCCATCCTCTCCTGGTTCTCCTTTCCTGTCGTTCATTCTCAGTCTCCTTTGCAGGCTCCTCCTCCTGCTCCGATCCCCTTACTGTAGGGGTTCCTCAGGGTCAGTTCTTGGCCCCCTTCTGTTCTCTATCTACACTCACTCCTTTGGTGAACTCATTCACTCCCACGGCTTCAACTGTCATCTCTACGCTGATGACATGCAAATCTACATCTCTGCCCCTACTCTCTCTCCGTCCCTCCAGGCTCATATCTCCTCCTGCCTTCAGGACATCTTCATCTGGCTGTCTGCCTGCCATCTAAAACTCAATATGTCCAAGACTGAACTCCTTATCTTCCCTCCCAAACCCTGCCCTCACCCTGACTTTCCCATCACTGTAGATGGGACTACCATCCTTCCTGTCTCACAAGCCCGCAACCTTGGTGTCATCCTCGACTCTGCTCTCTCATTCACCCCACGCATCCAATCTGTCACCAAAACCTGCCGGTCTCAGCTCCACAGCATTGCCAAGATCCACCCTTTCCTCTCCATCCAAACTGCTACCTTGCTGGTTCAATCTCTCATTTTATACCAACTGGATTACTGCATCAGCCTCCTCTCTGATCTCCCATCCTCCTGTCTCTCCCCACTTCAGTCTATACTTCACTCTCCTGCCCAGATCATCTTTGTGCAGAAATGCTCTGGGCATGTTACTCCCCTCCTCAAAAATCTCCAGTGGCTGCCTATAAACCTACGAATCAAGCAAAAACTCCTCACTCTTGGCTTCAAGGCTCTCCATTACCTCACCTCCTCCTACCTCATCTCCCTTCTCTCCTTCTACAGACCAGCCTGCACCCTCCACTCCTCTGCCACTCACCTCCTCACTGTGCCTCATTCTCACCTCTCCCACCATCGATCCCCAGCCCACGTCCTTCCCCTGGCCTGGAATGCCCTCCCTCCACACATCTGCCAAGCTAGCGCTCTTCCTCCCTTCAAAGCCCTACTGAGAGCTCACCTCCTCCAGGAGGCCTTCCCGGACTGAGCCCCCTTTTTCCTCTTCTCCTCCCCATCCCCCCTGCCCAACCTCCTTCCCCTCCCCACAGCACTTGTGTGTGTGTGTGTGTGTGTGTGTGTATACATATATAGATTTATTACCCTATTTTACTTGTACATATTTACTATTCTATTTATTCTGTTAATGATGTGCATATAGCTTTAATTATATTTGTTCTGATGATTTTGACACCTGTCTACATGTTTTGTTTTGTTGTCTGTCTCCCCCTTCTAGACTGTGAGCCCGTTGTTGGGTACTGACTGTCTCTATGTGTTGACGACTTGTACTTCCCAAGCACTTAGTACAGTGCTCTGCACACAGTAAGTGCTCAATAAATACAATTGAATGAATGAATGAATTGCAAACTCTGAATTCTAAGCAAGCTACTTAAGGCAAGGGAGAGGGGAGAAAGAGGATGGTGAGAAAGAGGATGGGGAGAAAGAGGATGGAGAGACCTAATAATAAGGAGAATTGTCCTGCAAACCCCAGAAACTTGAGCTATAAAACAGTAAAATAGGTGAGTCTGCTTCCAGCAAAATGAAAGGGAAAACAGCAATGAGATTTACTGGAACTTCCTTTTCTTGTAGAGTGGCTTCACCATAATGGTATTGTGGTCACCCAGCAAAGCTCATTAAGACCATAAATGAAACCACAACAGTTATAATTAGGGCTTCTGGTTTTCAGGATGATTTGCTAAAAGACAAGCAAGTTGGTTCCCTGGATCTTTATTAAGATCCAGTAGCTAAGAGTTCCAGGCACTGTAGTTTTTTCTGCAAATGTTTTTTCTAATGCCCTGTGATCAAACCCCTGCAATGTTCTTGTTTCAGTGTCCCACACATAGTAAATGCTCAATAAATATTATTGAATGAATGATTGTGTCATTCTTCAGAGACAAATAAAAGTGTGCCTGGTTCCTATAGAGAAGCAGTGTGGCTCAGTGGCAAGAGCCCGAGCTTGGGAGTCAGAGGTCAAGGGTCTAGTCCCGCCTCTGCCACTTGTCAGCTGTGTGACTTTGGGCAAGTCACTTCACTTCTATGGGCCTCAGTTCCCTCATCTGTAAAATGGGGATTAAGACTTTGAGTCCCTCTTGGGACAACTTGATTACTTTGTATTACCCCCAGTGCTTAGAACAGTGCTTGGCACATAGTACATGCTTAACAAATACCAATATTATTATTATTATTATTACTATTATTATTATTTTTTAAGGTCCAGAGAGGGTAGGATCAATTTACAGCACAAGGAAAGAATCAGAACACTACTTTGGTCCTGTTGGAACTAAAAGGCTACCTGAAAGGAAGCTGAGGTTCAATAAATCAATGGTATTTACTGAGTGTTTGCTATATGCAGAGCCCTGTACTAAGCGCCTGTACAATACAACAGAATTGATAGACACATTCTCTGTCCACAGTGAATTTACAATCTAGAGTGGGAGACAGATGTTAATTTAAGTAATCTATAGATACGTGCATAAGTGCTCTGGGTCTGAGGATGGGGTGAATACCAAATGCCCAAAGAGCACAAATCCAGATTCAAGGTAACATGATCATTCATGGGGTAGAGAGAAATAGCACAGCTCTGAATCAACTGAGAGTGCTTGAATATATTTTCAAGATGTTTCTCTTGTGTAAAAATGCTGTTGAATAAATACAAGCCAATGTACTCTATACAAATGGCAATAACTATCCTTTTTTCTATATTGAAGTACTAATCTCATAATTTGGCTAAACTCTGTCATCTCAGCAGCAGAATGTCAGTCATATTGCATGAATATGTTTTTAAATTTATCTGATTTATAACAACTTTAGGTCATAGAGTTAAAAAAGTCAGAAGCAGTGCAATCTAGTGGAAAGAACACAAGCCTGGGAGTCAGAGATCCTTGGTTCTAATCGAAGCTCCACACCATCCTGCCATGTAACTTGGGCAAGTCGCTTAACTTCACTATGCCCCTAGACTGTAAGCTCACTGTGGTCAGGGAACATATCTACCAACCTGTTATACTGTATTTTCCCAAGCACTTAGTACAGTGTTCTGTACACAGTAAGTGCAAAACAAATATGATTAGTTGACTGATTCTCCAGAAGGGTTATATAATCCTTAAACTTAAGAATCCTTAAATCTGTTGGTCAACTAATACCTTATCCTTTGAGGAGTCCCAATACTTTGTAGACTGGAATCTCCCCTTTCTTATAAACAAAGAGGGGTAAGAAAGAACAGGCCATTAACAAAGTTACTGTATCTTGGCCTCATTTTCAGAGACTTAAAATGCTGGCATGCTGATGGATAGCTGGCAGTTTTCCATCTCTTGGAACTGGGTTACTGGACTGAACAGTCCAGACAGCAGTTTAACCTGAGGGTCAAAGGGCAGTTAGGCATTAACTACCAACTGGAATCGTTTCCTCTGCATCTGTGACTTCAGTATCCCCGTACAGACTCTGACAGTAGGGCGAGCACTGATGGGATGCCCTGTGGGATTTAGAAATTTAAAGGACTATTACCTTTAAAAAAAATATTCAGTTGAACCTAATTCATTAATATCCAAGCTAAGATACATGCAAATATGCACATGACATATTTGGGAGAGTCTATTGATTTTGTAGACATAAATATACACATATGTGCAAACATGAATGCTTAATATGTAGTTATCTTGTGGCTCTCCAGTGGACTTAATTGGAGAAATGAGATGCATTTAGAAACCAGAAAACAAAAACAACAACAACAAAAAAAAACCCTTAAAGCTTCCTATCATTTTCATTCTAAAATTTAAAAGATTTCAGAGAGTAGCCGGAGGTGCCAAAATTGATATATTGATATAATGTGATATATTCATATGTAAATATCAGGGTTAACAGATATTAAAATGTTATTCTTGAGAATACTCTGTTGATCAAACTATTTCATACAGCAATATTAAGTGGACAAAGCCTGGGCCTGGAAATCAGAAGGAACTAAATTCTAATTCTTGCTCAGTCGCTTGTCAGCTGTGTGACCTAGGGCAAGTCATTTAACTTCTCTGTACCACAGTTACCTCATCTGTAAAATAGGGATTAAATCCTACTCTCTTCTACTTAGACTGTCAGCCCCATGTGGGACATCAACTGTGTCAAACAATTACCTTGTATCTATCCCAGGACTTCGTACAGTGTCTGGCACACAGTAAGTGCTTAGCAAATACCATTTAACAAAACAATACGAATCTCTCTTCTAAGATGTAGCCAAAGTTAGGTCCACTTTAATCTATCAATCAATCAACAGCATTTATTGAACACTTACTGTTTGCAGAACACTGTACTAAATGATTGGAAGAGTAGAATACAATAGTGTTAATAGACACATTCCTGGCCCACAACAACCTTCCAGTCTAGAGAAATAACCATAATTTTCTCTCTCTTTTTTCCCATTTCTTTCTATAGTGAAAACCACAAAAGTCATTGTCCCCCTGCTTATGGAATTCACTCTTCCAGCTCTTTTCCATTACTCAACCTCCACATCAGTGCTTTGTTTCTGCATTATTTCATTCCACTGTACCACCTATATTGACATTGGGGTTCCTCTCTCCTCAGCTACTTTGGAGTTCAGAGATCATAAATTCCAGAGTAACTTTTGTCACCTGAAAAATGAACATTAACTGGGAGTCCATCCTAAGGAACTGATTCTGAATAGATGAAAGCTAGAAATTGGAAAGTGGAGTGTGGATTTTGAAAAAGGAACTAGATAATGAAATACCATATATGTGTTCAGAAGATGAATGGAACATGGTTGTGATTCTTCTTTAACAAAACAGTCCATCTTTGATATTCCTCTTTAACAACACAGTGAATTTTCGATTAGTACTCTTATTTCAAGAGAGCACACAAAAATGGATATAATAGAGGAATCCCTGTCTATACAAAATGAATAGTATTCAAGCATTACTATTACTACTGATGCCATTAGTGTATAAACAGCATTAAAACCATTCCCTTGCTGCTCTGATAAAATGTCAGAGGAGACAGAGAGTGAACTGGGTAGTGTCGAGGGTTGTGTGTTGAGGGATGATTTAGCTGATCTGATTAATCAAAAGACTAAATTTACAAAGGTGTTCCTCCAGTTCTGAACAATTATAATATTATATAACATCTGAAGGCCCATTCTGCACTAATTGCTGATGTAGGCCAGGATCTGTGAACTCCACTCTGGACATTATGTCCGACGGATAGTGAAATGGATAGCTCCAGGGCCTGAAAGATAGAAGACCATGGGTTCTAATCTTGAATCTGCCACTTGTCTGCTATGCAACCTTGAGCAAGTCACTTCACTTCTCTGTGCTTCAGTGACCTCATCTGTAAAATGGCGATTAAAACTGTGAACCCCACTTGGGACAGGGACTGCGTCCAACTTGATTTGCATCTATCCATCCCAGCACTTAGTACAGTGCCTGGCACATAGTAAGAGATTCCCAAATACCATCATTATCCCCTCTAGACTGTGAGCTCCTCTCTATGACTGTGAGCTCACTGTGGGCAGAAATGTGTCCATTTGGTGTTATATTGTTCTCTCTCAAGCACTTAGTACAGTGCTTTGAACACAGTAAGCACTCAGTAAATCTGATTGAATGAGTGAATGAATGAATGAATGGCTGCAGGGAAGCCAAGGCAAACTATAGTGGTGACCCACATGGTGTGACATGTGGCATGACACAATTTCAGCACTTTAAGTTTTAGTCTCGGGACCTCCACCACACCAACCATCCCTTCTCAGTCCCACCTTTCCTACTCAGCTGCAGCTTGTGGGAATGAAGACAGGGAATACTGGGGCAGGTTGGGGTGGCTGCCAGTGTCATTTCACTTCCCTTTCCTTCTCTTTCCCTCCTCTTTCCCATCACCTCCTGGCTGTGGTTGGGAGGTTGGGAAGGGAGGGAGCGATTAATTCAAAAACAAACAAACAACAACAAAAAAAACCCTCACAAAAGGGGGTGGTGAAACAGCAGAGGAGGGGTGGGGTTCAGGTTTCAGGGTATGCAAAAAGGCCCTTAGGAGAAAGGAAGGGAAATAAATGAGTGAGGAAAGATGGAGGGGAAGGATTTACAATTCAATTTTTACCTACCTGAAGAGCCCAGTCATGATGTCGAGAACGATCCTGATATGGAACCTAACAAATTACATGCAAGTATAGGAAAACATACTCCATGATACAGCCACTCCTGATACCAGTGGAACACATGACAGCTGGAACGTGAGGTGGCACTGTATTGATGCAGAGTTCAAGAAAATGATAATCGCACCTACCTCAGGAACAAACCATTGATGCTGATGATAGAGCCAAAAATCACAGGCCAACAGCTCTCAGGCCCATTTTTCCCAGTGTTTGGCGAAATGAGCTAAGGTACCACGGCATTAGTCACACAGCTAACCACAGATGAAGGAAAGTAAAACTAATAATTAGCTTTTCCCAGTGTCTATCTTTTTTTCCCTTTTTATTAGATTAGGTTGTAAACTTCTCAAGAGTAGACACCCTTACCAAGTTCTCCTGTCTAGTACAGTGCTATACACAGAATAGAGGACAGAATAAATGCTCAGAAAATACCGATGATGATGATGTTAGTGGTGAAGATGGCATCATTTTTTGTTAAAATTTAAACCCAGGGAACATGTACCATTGTTTTCAAGTATTCAGTTGGCAAAATCCATTCATTTAAAACAAAATTGCACACCTTCAATGGCTTTTGCCAGCAAGTAAAATCGAAAATACTTTTAGATAACTTCCCCCTCCAGACTGTAAGTCACTATCGGCAGGGATCATGTCTTCCAACTCTGTTGTACTGTATTTTCCAAACAGTATAGTGCTACGTACTAAGTGCTCAATAAATACCATTGATTTATAATAATAATAATAATAGTATCTGTAAACATTATATGCCAAACACTGTAATAAGACACAAAAAAATCAGGTCAGGACAGTCCTTGTCCCACATGGGGCTCGCAGTCTAAGTAGGTGAGGGACAGGTATTTACTCCCCATTTTACAGATGAGGAAACTGAGGGTTGGAGAAGTTGTGATTTTCCCATAGTCACACAACAGGCAAAAGACAGATCTGGGATTAGAACCTCTGATTCCTAGGCCCATGCTCTTTTTACTAGGTTATGCTACTTTACATGATACCTTCTAATCCTTTCTGACAAGAATAAAGTTTTTGGGGAAAGCAAGGACATATAATCCTTATTCTCCTGTTTCACAAATCATCTAGCAGTATGTGTTGATTCAATAGTGAAATAGACTCCAAAAGAAAGAACACCTATTTCCATCACCACTAATAATACCACAGCTACCACAGCTATCAAGTTGAATGCATTTTCTTAATGCTCCTGAATTTAAATTCTATTCAATCCAATTAGCAATAAGCAACAGAGAAAGTGGGAAATGAGGAAATGGAGAACAAGATGTTCTGATGGTTTAGCTCTTGAGTAATCCATTTATTAAATTAGTATTAGCCTGGCTCTAATTCCCACTTTTATCCAAAGGAGATTTTTGATTCTTTGTTTGGATTTTGTGACTCTGCGTTTGCTGCTCAAAAAGTAAAACAAAAAATTACCATAGAATGAAGCCATTTTAAGGCAGCACAAATGATTTCCATATTTTAGGAATAGTGGATTTAAATGGATAAAACTTGGATTCGTTATTCCCAAGAGGTTGGGGATAATTTTTAGGTAAAATTCAGGGAAATGCATTTATTGCATATTATCTGTAAATTGACAACACAAACACAAGCCTATTTTTGAAAAAAATTCACCTTCTGGAGCATTCTAAGGATATGCCCTAATAATTTCACAGAGGGAGTGACTCAAATAGCAAGCATGTTTACAGATGAAGCCCACCCACACAGTTACACCTCAATTGCTTCATTTGTAAAAGCCTCATTTCTGTACTTTTTTTTCCTAATTTCTTTCTACGTCAACTCATCTAACAGAAGTGATACGAATAAGGACCTACTATCTAGCTTTAGGCCTGACGTGTTGATTGCACCCCATAGATCTTTTTCAGCTTTAAACTCTTCAAAGCCCCTGCCTGAGTTCTTGTTTCCATTCTTGTAGTTACTCAACACTTAGGGTGACCTATTTTTAAAATTTGGGAATACATTTTGTGTGTCTTTTTCAAAGCGAGAAAAACAATGAATTAAAATTGCTTATATTACTAACCATAACTTAAAAAAATCAATTATCAATCAGCCATTCATATTTATTGAGTGCTTACTGTTGCTTGGGCAAGTACAATATAACAGAGTTGGTAGACCTGATACCTGCCCATGAGGAGGACTAGTAGATAGCACAGGTTTCACCTTGTCCACAGAGTTACATTGGGGATCATCTGACAGTGATCCCTTGTTTTGACTAAATGGTTCAGATAAGGAGAGGGGTGATCTCATGGTTATTGCCAAGCCAAAAGAGCTATGAGCACCCCAGTTCAGTTAAAGGAGTTCGGGATAGCAATGATGACCACAGATGGCACATCCCTACAGCTTCTTCAGGAAGCAAATATTATTTCAACGAGCTCCCTCCCTCCACCTCTCAGGATACCATTCATTTAGGCAACTGAGAAAGACACTTCAGAGACCAAACAATTGAATAAAAATCAGAATCCATGGATTCCAGATGTCACTGATCTAAATTCAACACCCCAAATGCCTTACGAGGGAGTTCTCACCAATCAACTATTATCTCTCTGTCTCCAGTGAATCTGTCTTTACTGTTCTGTGAGGCCTAATTTTCCATTCATTCAATCATATCTGAGTGCTTACTGTGTGCAAAAAACTGTATAAAGCACTTGGGTGGGTACAATATAAAAATAAACTGGCACGTTCCCTGCCCACAGTGAGTTTACAGTCTAGAGGTTGAGTTTACAGTCTAGGGGTTGAGTTTACAGTCTAGAGGAAGAGCTTACAGTCTAGAGGCTTCTTGTTTACTGCTCCATTCCTCTCAACTCAAAAGCTAAGCATCACCTGACTTCAACCAATCACCCAATGGTATTAAGCAATTCACTCGAGTCTATTGTTGGACTAAATGTGGTAGACAGTGGCCTTTATAATTATTATTATTATTAGGATTTGCAGTGTAACTGGTGACTTTTAGATTGTGCTACAAAATCTGTAGACAGGTCCTTCCTCAGCAGACCTGAAGCATCCTTACGGGGAATTATTGATTATTGATGCAATTATTGATGTAATTTTTCTGCCTTAGCCTAATCATTCAGTTGCTCCATATGTGTTTTCACTATATGTTTTGGATAGAGGAATTTTATGGAATTAGGGAATGTTGAAATGAGTCCCATGTGAGAGAGGGACTGTGTCCAATCCGATTAACTTGTGTCTGTTTTACTGCTTGGTACATAGTAAATCCTTAAAATTAAGAAGCAATATAGCCTGGTGGATAAAGACCAGACCTGGGAGTCAGAAGGACCTGGGTTCTAAACCCAGTTCTGCCACTTGTGTGCTATATGACCTTAAGCAAGTCACTTACCCTCTCTGTGCCTCAGTTACCTCATCTGTAAAATTTGTATTAAGACTGCAAGTACCCCCATCATGGGACAGGTGCTGTGCCCGACCTGATTGATTTGTATCAACCTCAGCACTTAGAGCAGTGTTTGACACACAGTAAGTGCATAAAAAAATGAGAAAAAATATCACTATCATTATGACTACTATTATTATTCTAGCAACATGCAATCTAGTTGGATAAAACACATTGTGATGTTGGAAGAAACACTTATGCAGGATGCAGCACTTAAGATAACATGAACTTGAGGGTCTGTCAAAAATGTACTCCATAAGTACACTGTAGCATAGCTAGAACATGTGAATTATTGAACTAGCTCTAAAGAGAATGGCTATAAGAAGCATGTGCTCTCCATCCTAAATGAGTGTAGATAGCCAAAGGGACTGGCAATTTACAAAGAAAAAGGATACCTGATTTGGACCACTTCAAGTGGCTCTTTAACAATGATGAATTTAGATGATCATATTAGGTGATGCAAATTAAACCCTGGAATCTGTAACAATCATAAACAAGAATTCATGTTTCACTTCAGTTGACATGAATCCGATGGGTAAATAAATCTAGAAATGATAAAAAAAGAATCAATCCCAATTCATTCTGTTATGTGGTGGCTTGTTTTAACTTTAGGAGAGAATAATTACTGCAAGTTGCTGGTCTTCAGAGCATCCATCCAAACAGTAAACGTATGTAGAAAAGCAGTGGTTTTCTACTGGTTCTAAATCAAGTGGCCAAATTGTGCATACACACCCACATCTTTCCTTCAGGTTCACAAATAACATGACTGATGGTGAAACTTAAGCAGTGTGTAAGTAAAGGGCTGCAAGAGAAATGCAGCACACAACTTTCCATCTGTATTATGGGTATGTAAAAAAAAATAGTTCATCATTGCACTGTTGCATTTGCTACCCATAGTACTTGTCATCAATTTCATTTCTTCCTTTTCAGATCACCATCTTCTCCAAGTTGGAGACATTTAGCTCAGGGCCAGTATATCTAAGTGCTTTTTTTCCCCTATTGGTCCACATTCCAGACTGCTATTAATCAATGGTATTTACTGAGTCCTTACTGTAAACAGAGATGTGTGCTAAACACTTGAGAGGGTACAATATAACAGAGTTGGTAGACATGTCCCCAGCCCACAAGGAGCTTGACCTGCTGTGGACAGCTATAATATGTCCTTTGAGTTTCTGCATTGTTACAACTTGAAAATGTTTCTTCTAGCCTCTCTGTTTATGATTTTTCCCAATCAATCAATCAATTGTATTTATTGAGCGCTTACTGTGTGCAAAGCACTGTACTAAGCGCTTGGGAAGTACAAGTTGGCAACATATAGAGACAGTCCCTACCCAACAGTGGGCTCACAATCTAAAAGGGGGAGACAGAGAACAAAACCAAACATACTAACAAAATAAAATAAATAGAATAGATATGTACAAGTAAAATAAATAGAGTAATAAATATGTACAAACATATATACATATATGCAGGTGCTGTGGGGAAGGGAAGGAAGTAAGATGGGGGGATGGAGAGGGGGACGAGGGGGAGAGGAGGGAAGGGGCTCAGTCTGGGAAGGCCTCCTGGAGGAGGTGAGCTCTCAGTAGGGCCTTGAAGGGAGGAAGAGAGCTAGCTTGGCGGATGGGCAGAGGGAGGGCATTCCAGGCCCGGGGGATGATGTGGGCCGGGGGTCGATGGCGGGACAGGCGAGAACGAGGTACGGTGAGGAGATTAGCGGCAGAGGAGCAGAGGGTGCGGGGTGGGCTGTAGAAGGAGAGAAGGGAGGTGAGGTGGGGGGGGCGAGGTGATGGAGAGCCTTGAAGCCCAGGGTGAGGAGTTTCTGCCTGATGCACAGATTGATTGGTAGCCACTGGAGATTTTTGAGGAGGGCAGTAACATGCCTAGAGCGTTTCTGGACAAAGACAATCCGGGCAGCATCATGAAGTATGGATTGAAGTGGGGAGAGACACGAGGATGGAAGATTAGAGAGAAGGCTGATGCAGTAGTCCAGATGGGATAGGATGAGAGCTTGAACGAGCGCGGTATGGATGGAGAGGAAAGGGCGGATCTTGGCAATGTTCCCATTTCAGTTAACTGTTCGAGTACCCTACAGTTATCTATTCCCACTGCTTCTCCCACTACTCTGGCTTGCATACTTCATTTCTCTCAAGTTTAACCTAATCATTGTGCTTTATTCTTCTCTTCCGTCTCTGATCCCTTGTTTATACCCTTCCTCCTGACCGAAACTTTCTCCCACTTCAAATTTTCCAGACCACAGATCTCCTCTTCTTCAATCTCATCTTCTACAGGAGGATTTCCATGATTCATATTTCATCCTTCCCAATAGTATCCTCCCAACTACAGTCTCTACACTTATGCACTCCTAAATATCCAGAGCATTTCCCTATATAAAGACTTACAAAATGTATTATGTAATTTCTTTCTCAGCCACATGTCCATTTTACCATTCTGTTTCCTCCTTCTGTGTCTATCTTCCCCACTGGCTCATATGTTCTTTGAAAGCATGGATCATGTATTCTATCATTATTATTATTGTATTTATTAATTGCTTAATATATGTCAAATACTAAATGCTGGGGTAGATACAAGATAATCAGGCCGTGAATAATTCCTGCCCAACATAGGGCTCATAGACTAAGTAGGAGGGAATAGGATTTAATCATCATTTTCTACTCTCCCAAATACTTTTATTACACAGTTCTTGCCATATAATAGGTGTTCAATAAATAATCTGTTGATTGATATAGAAGCATGTAAAATGCTGGGATACTGTCTCTTTTAGACTCCTACTCTGTTAACATGTAAAGGACTTAGGGACATTTACAAATCTATTCAGCAGGCAGTAAGTTCTGAAATCACAATTTACATGAAATTCAATAACAGATATATGCTACACTAGTAACAGAGAATTTCGTAATAAAAATCATATAAATATAAAATTATCACATCTATAGTGAAGAAAATTACATTGATCATGCTAGTTTAAATTGTAGACAAGTAACAATAAAGTCAGTTATTTTATGAATCTTAAAATTAAAGTACCCCAGAGACCATGAACACAGTGATCAATATATTTCATTCAAAGTCGGCAGGAAAAATCTCACTGGAAATTTCTTCAAACTACATTGAAAATATTAGGGACTATGTCCCTAAAATCCCTCCTGCCCTCTTCACTCCTCTCGTCTACTCCCTAATCTTCCCAGCAGTACCACAAAAGGTGATATCCTCTCTCCTCTCAAATTCCACCCCCTCCATCTGTGCCTCCAACCCAGTCTCTTCACTTCTTTTTATCAAAGCATTTACCCCTTCTTGTTTTCCCTCCCTAAAAGCAATCTTCAACTCCACCCTTTTCATCCTCCTTCTCAAACAGAAACTCCTTACCATCTGCTTTAAGGCACCCAATCAGCTTTCTCCCTCCTACCTTACCTCACTGATCTATCACAATCGAACCCACACACTGCTCCTCTCATGCCAAACTATACCCCCTTTTTTCAATCTTTTGTACCTTCTCAACTAACCCTTGCCCAAATCCTCTGTCTGGCCTGGAACTCCCTCCTCATTCATATCTAACAGAACACCACTCTGCCCATCTTCAAAGCCTTTCTAAAGTCAGGTATCCTTCAAGAGGCTTTCCCGAAGTCCTCATTTCCTTTCCTGCCCTTCATTCTGTGTCTCCTATGCACTTGACTCTGCACCCTTAAGCGCTTGATAGTCACACCCTAATCTCACTCCCACACCACTAGTGTACATATCTTTTCTCCCTGCCACTTCCCCTACCTGTAATTTATTTTCATGTCTCTCTCCCCATCTAGGCTGTAAGCTCCTTTAGGCAGGGATTGGTTCTACCAACTCTACCATAATGTACTTTCTTAAGCACTTAGTACAATATCCTGCAACAGTAAGATCCTAGTAAATACCATTCACTGATTAATAACTGGCAGGTCTTTTGGCATGGATTCAAAGGAAAGATACAAGACCATCTTTCCTTCTAGGAGATCTTTCTCTCACTGGGAATTTTGGATGGTATTTGCATACTCAAACCATCACTAAATCCTGTCAGTCCTACCTTTACAGCATTGCTAAAATCCACTATTTCCTCACCATCCAAACTGCCACCATGTTAATACAATCATTCATCCTATCCTGCCTGGATTACTGCATCAGCCACCTTGCTGACCTTCCAGCCTCCTGTCTCTCCCCACTCCAGTCAATACTTCACTCTGCTGCCCAGATCATTTTACTACAAAAGTGTTGAGGACATGTTTCCCTACTCCTCAAAAAACTCCAGTGGTTGCCCATCCACTTCCACATCAAACAAAAACTCCTCACCATTGGCTTCAAAGCAGTCAGTCACCTTTCCCCCTCCTACCTCACCTTGCTACTCTCTTAATGCAACCCAGTCCAAACACTTCGCTCGTCTAATGCTAACCTTCTCACTGTGCCTCGATCTCATCTATTTCACCACCGACCCCTCACCCGTGTCCTGGAACACCCTCCCTCCTCAAATTTGACAGACAATTACTCTCCCTCCCTTCAAAGACTTATTTCAGGAATAAATCCTCCAATGGGCCTTCTCTGCCTAAGCCCCCATATCCTCTTTTCCCACTCCCTTCTGCATGGCCCTGACTTGCTCCCTTTGTTCTTCCTCCCAGCCCCACAGCATTTATGTACATATCTGTAATTTATTCATTTATATTAATGTCTGTCTCCCCCCAGCCCCTGTCTAGACTGTGAGCTTGTTGTGAACAGGGAATGTGTCTGTTTATTGTTATATTGTACTCTCCCAAGAGCTTAGTACAGTGCCATTCATACAGTAAGCATTCAATAAATACTATTGAATCAATGTTTGAATATTATTCACAAAAGTGGTGGCAATGTCCCTATTTTCTCCCCCAGAGAGCTGCCTACTGCTCAGTGAAAATTGACACGTGTATTGGGCAAGGCATATTTATTATTCATGTTACTTATTCATAACAAAGTGCTTCTTGCCAGTAAGATTTCATTTTCAAATTTTATCTCTGAGCATTTTTTTCCTACTTCCAGAAATTCTCCACTGCTCTTGTGAATAATGAAATGCATCAAAACTTTCACATTTTCTAAACCAACCCATGTCATGTGCTTATGCTCGGCAGCGAGTTTAGGGGAAGATTAAGGTGGTCATCAGTGGGTCTTAAGAGTACCAAATGCACCTTTGCCAGCCCATTCACACAAAAACTCGACTGGGGACAGACCAGATGAAAATTGGATTGTCCAGCACCAAAATAGACACATGTCCACCTTAAGAGAGTTGCATGTGATGCTGTATTGAACTTATGGATTCAGAAACCTGGTGGTTTCTCTCAGGCCTGATTAAGTCCAAGCCTCTTTGTCCAGCTTTGTACCAAATCAGGACTGTGCATTCCAAATCCTCCTGAAACAAAGAAAGGATTGGACATTGTGTTGCCCCCAAAATGAGGGATTTTGGAGAGCTGTCTAGGCTCAAGAGAGCGAAGCAGTTCAACCTGTCTGAAAACAGCAGGGAACAACGGGAACAATGGGAACAAAGAGTAAGAATAAGCAAGAGATGGGCTACTGGAAACGCAAGCAGGTGGACAGGTAGCCAAAGAAAGGGCACAGAGGGGAGGGATTTGAGGCTGAAGGAGTGAAAAAGAAAGGAGTAGATACAGAGGGATGTTGCTTTGGCTGTTTCTGTATTCCATGCCTGTGTGTTTGTTCCTGTACCCCGCCCTGCCACTGACATTGAGCTCTGTGAATGGTCTACATATCTCCCTGTCCTGCAGTTTTCTTTCTTTGAAACCCTCTCCCTGCCCTGCTTTGGACCTAAGCAAAATTGGGTCCTTTACATTAAGTTCTGTTCACCACATTTAGACCAGTTCAAGGAATTTTCAGGTCTACAACTTTTTCACCTGATTTTTGCAAAACATATCTGGGGGTCAGAGGAGCTGGGTTTCTAATCCCAACTCTGGCACCTTCCTGCTTTGACACCTTGGGCAAGTCACTTAACTTCTCTGCCCTTAATTTTCTCAGTCATTTAATGGAGAGTCAATGTCTGGTCTCCTTCCTACTTAGATCTTGAGCACCATGTGGGACAGAGACTGTGCCTGACCTGATTAGTTGCATCTCTACACCAACGCTTAGTAGAGTGCTTGGCACAGAGTAAACACGTAGCAAATGCCAAATTACTATTATTGTTATTATCATTGTTACCACCATCAGGATGATGAGGTAGTTGATGGGTGAAGCACTAACTGAAGCATTAATTTGAGTGTTGTTACTGGGTAACAGACGGAATATTCTTGTCAAATGTACTGCTTGTCTGTGGCTTAAGTTCAGACAAATATATTTCCATCTGTGAGTGTGTGAGCAGTAACTAATTTCCGTAGTTACAAAGATAGCTACCTTAGAACTTCTATAGCTTCCATCCTTCCTCCTGTTCAGACCTTGAGCCCTCTGTGTGACAGTGACTGCTCCAATCAGATCCATCTTGTATTTGTCCCAGAGTTTAGTACAGTGCTTGGTACATAGTAAACTCCTAATAAATACCACCAGCATTATTATTGTTAGGCAACACTGGTTTAATGGGGATCTAAGACTTTGGATTCACTTTAAAACAAGACTAGCCACAGCTCAAAGGCCTGATAAAGCAGGTTACTACCAACTCTTTATTTACAAAGTTCCTGAGATTGTTTACAGGCTGCATAAACAGTATTAATTTCAGAAGCTTTCCACTTACCTCTTCTCTGTCCATTTTGCTTAAAGCTATCACTGAAGAAAACAAGATTGAGATTGCTTAGTAGTTTTTGTTGTTGTTATTGTTGTTTTGTGGAGTTTTTTTGGCACCTGGTGAAATATTCCCCGGATTGAAATCAAACTCCTTGGCCGGCAGCTTCACAAATTGGCTGCTGTGTAGATTATGCTGCCACAGATAGTTTATTACAGTGTTGGATGGGGAATTCTGAGTCCAAGAACTCTCCAGAAATTCCCATCCTGCTTTGAGATCTAGGGTATCTTGGAAATGTGAAGTGAAAGAAAAACAGAGGAGCTCCATAAGAAGGGGTGCCTCTTAATGAAACGTTTCAAAGTTTCCCAGTAGGCACCAGCAGCTTTTTAAATATTAAGGATCTGACTTTGTTACAAGGATCACTTCAAGAGAAAAATCCCAGTTTTACCATCTCTGACATAGTGGGAAGGGGATAAGGGGCCACAAAGCTGGTATAATGTATCACCACAAAGAATGGCTTCCAGCAAAAAGCTCACAGATGCTGCCTTCTAATTAAAATTTTTTAATTTTCTGATACAATTTTAGAGTCTCTATACCTGCAAATAAATGCTTCTCACCACATGATCTCTCTAAATGTACTGCGTAAGGACAAACCAGGGCAACTTCAAATGGTACAAGCTCTGCTCTGTGCCACTGCATCTTCTACTTTCTGTTGCCAAGATCCAAAGAAGGGGAAATTAAATTAAAATAAAACACTAGGCATCTTGTATTATTTTCAAAGTTGTCTGGGCTCTGAAATTAGATTGTGTTCTTTTAAACAGCAGAAATCATTATTACAAGGCAGTTTTCATTTCTAATGAGAAACTCAGAAGCATTTAAGTTAAAGACAAAGGAAATCCAAAAGAAAATCTAATTTTACTTTTAAGGAAGATGCTCAATGGAGAGTTTCCATCTGACAAGACCTCCAATCCACTATTCATTTAATGAAGGCAGTGAGGCGAATGGGGGGCAGGGGTGGGCGGTGGCTCTGATATTGTATTTTTGCAATCAGAGTCCCTAGCAGAAGTAAATGAAATGTGTATGTTTGAGTTAATCATGGTGTACCATGATCTTGGGTAATGTCTATTGTGTCTCCCCTCTATTGGACAGAAGTGGCCAGATTGAACAAAATATTTATGGTACTAACACAGAAAGAATCAACACAAATATTAGCCTGGAGATTGTGTTTCCAAGCTTTTGAAGTGGTTATTTGTATAACTTTTCAAGAAGCTAATGGAAAACAGTCTTGATATAAAGAAGGTAAGTCTATAAAAGCTCTTGATAATGGTGAATATAATCAATATTATAAATCAGGGGCAGAATAGAGAGTGTCTATGCTAATTCCAACTGCAACCATGACAAATTCTTCCTCAGCTACAATTTCAGTAATTTTTCAAAGCTTATCCTTCTCATGCCTACAGCAGGTCTGTAAAACAAAATTTGAAGAATTAGATAGCCCAGCTTATAATTCATTCAATCGTATACATTGAGCACTTAATGTGTGCAGAGCACTGTACTAAGCGCTTGGGAAGTACAAGTCGACAACATATAGAGATGGTCCCTACCCAACAATGGGCTCACAGTCTAGAAGTGTTCTACAATCCAATCCTACTCAAATCATAACCCTTCAACATTGGTTTATAAGTTTGTGTGTATCTGGACTTCGTCTTTTCAAATATAAGCTCCTTGTTGACTGGAGTCACTTAAATTGCTCTTTCTAGTCTCATAGTCATTCTTGTAGTTAAGTTGCTATCTGATGATTATAACAATTCAGACATTATGAATACAATCATGGAACCCAAAATTACAGCTGTTAATGAATGAGAATGCCGAAGTTGAAAAACAGGTGAGGATAGTAATGAATGTTCTAAACACTATCCCAAACAGAAAAATGCTACCTCAAGGATGAGTAAGTGGTCAAATTATAGCAGACCAGGCAGCCCAATTTTATTCCCCCAAAATGAACTGCAAAGGTTTCCCAAACGTTGAATGCTATGCTACAGCCAACAGCTGTTCTACACATTATGTTAAATTTGGAAGAAAATAAGAATCTTTCACATTTTAAAAGGAAGGTAGAAATTAGATCTTATCTTCATATGGTAAAACTTTCCCTGAAGCCAGAGAATCATTTGTGAAAACTTCCAGAGGAAACGGCCAAAAGTATTGCACTCCATAAATGCAAAAACAATGAAAATGGCTCAACCCGTATAAATGCCTTGCATTTTATAGCACCCACAATTCTTCCCAGCTTAAATGTCCTACCTTCTTTGTTAGGCAAAAACCCATGATCCTACTTTCCTTCCAAATCTTACTTAAAACCCACTTCTTTAAATTATTCTGGCATTGTTATGAATGTATAATGATAAAGGCATTTGTTAAGCACTTACTATATGTCAAGCACTGTTCTAAGTGTTGTGGTAGATATGAGGTAATCAGGTTGTACACAGTCCCCATCCCACAAGGGCCTCACAGTCTAAACAGGAAAGTGGAAACTGAGGCACAACACTCTCCCCATCTTCAAAAATCACATCTCTTCCAAAAGGGTTTTCTTTACTATTCCCTAATTTCTGCTACCCCCTTCCCCTCCGCATCACCTATGCACTTGATTGTGTACTCCTTACGCACTCTTATACTCAATCCAGTCCTGCAGCAGTTTGGTTTTGACTTGTCTTATGCTGTCGAATTGTCTCTGACCTATAGTGACTCCATGGAAACATCTTTCCCAAAACATTCCACCTCCACTGGCAATCATTCTGGTAGTGTATCTATAGAGTTTTCTTGCTAAAAATACGGAGGTGGTTTACCATTGCTTTCTTCCATGCAGTAAGCTGGAATCTCCACCCTTGACTCTCTCCCATGTTGCTGCTGCCCAGCATAGGTAAGTTTTGATTTATAGCAGATTGCCTTCCACTCGCTAGCTACGTGCCCAAGCTAGGAATGGAATGGGTGTGTCTCTGCTTGACTCTCCCTCCCCTAGCAGAGAATGGTAGAATATAGGAAACTCTCTAGGTGTGATCCTGAGAGTGGGCAGCAGTTTGGTACATATTCTTATACTCTACTATCCCCCCTATCTGTAATTTATTTTCATGTTTGTCTGTTCCTGTGGACTGCAAGCACCCTGTGGGTAGAGATCATGTCTGCCAACTCAATTGCATTGTACTTTTGTAAGCACTTAGTACAGTATCCTCCGCAGTAAGTGCTCAACAAATACCAGTGATTAAATGACTTACCAGTGGAGCTGGGATTAAACTTCTACTATGGTAACCAGCTCAGTATGTGTTATGGAACTATCAGGAAGGTAAGTAAACTTCAAATTACAATAACAAAATCAAATGGTGTTGGTTTGGAGCAGGGGAGACTAATTACTACATCTGTTGATGGACTTTATACTGTCATGAGCAGAAAAGCAGTTTCCTCAGAAAACTTAAAAGGAAATGTCACAAACCATTTTTGACCTCAAAGTCTCTCAACCTCTTAAGTACAACTGGTGAGGGATGAATTGGTCAGAGGGCTTAGGCACAGCTGGTGGTCAACATAAACCCAGCAGGGGTGGCATTTCAATTCTTGCCAGTAGCCAGTTATTTCAACTTTCCACCTAAATGGAAAGCTCAAGCAGATGACCCCCAGCGTTTAGAAAAGGTTGGTTCAACCAATGGGAAGTGAGAAAGTTCCATCTCCAACTACAGTTCACAAGACTCTAATATGATAATGATGTTCCACATTGAATAGTCCAAACAAGGCCTTGTTTGTCATTAGTCAAAACTGGGAAAGACTAAATCTTTTATTTCTTCTTTTTCTCCCCGATAACAACAGTTCCTTCTTTCAGAAGGTCCTGACTTAGAGTTGGAGTTTTTTCAGTTTGCCTTCCACAGAAAGATCCTGTCATAAAAGCTTCTCTCTCATTTTCAAAAATGAAAAACCCCAACCAATGAAGCCTCATTTTTCTCCTCAATACAGCCTCTACAATTGATAACTTGAAAAAAGGGAAAAAAAAGAAAAGAAAAAAGGGGGGAAAAATGCCGCCTTTTTAAAACTTCTGCGAATATTTATGCCACTTTGTTTTTCATTCACACGAGGGAAATAACAAGAGATCCTCTGATGAATGTTGCAGATCACCATGGTTACGGTTCAGAGATGCAGCAAAAAGCAATTATGGGGGAACAGAAGAAAGAAATGCACCTCTTTGTCAGAATTTCATAACAGCTGTAATAACACTAGAGTACCAAAACGAATGTAAAATTACTGAAATATTGTGGCATGTTAAATGCCAGCACATTAAAAATTGGTATTTCAATGTCACATTATTTAAAACGACAGGAAGCATTAATTCCAGCTTCATTGAAGCGCTCGTTAAGAGATATGGGGTGGAGGAAACAATTCTGCATCCACACATGATGTGTGAAATGAGACACTGTTTGCAGAGAAGCCCAGGAACGTGCTGGAGCAGATTTAATTTGACCATCAGAATGGCTTCTTTTGTGCAGTGATACATGATTAAAAGCTATGCCAATCTAAAAGGCAGATCTAGAGCAGATAGAGAATTATATCAACTAGTCCACCCTTACCTAATCACCTGTTGTCCATGCTCCTCCAAAACACTTATTAAACTCACAACCCCTTTAATGAGCAAAAGTTACTATCTCCCTTTATAAGAAATAAGGTGAGGCAAAAAAGTCAGTTTCTGATTTGCTCTTTACCTGGAATAAGTTAGGTAAGGAGCAGTTTCTAGGCCAGCTTTCAGGTCCACTAATTCCCATGGAGGGAGTAAGTTGGGAAGCACTCTCGAAGAGGTTAAATGGCTTAACCAAGATCTCTCTAATTGGCAGGAATAAAAGTGGAAATATTCTGTTTCCACAACTATAAACTCCTGAAAAGTTTTCTTGTCACTTCAACTGTTCAGACAGAAAGCATTTCCATCAAAAACATGGAGGTTTTTGAGGAGAGGTGGTTTAATAACCAACTCAAACACCTTAAATAAACGATGGAGTCTTCCATTGAGACAACAGATGAGTCTTGGTCCTGATGCTTTAGGACCAAGAACCTGAATGAAGTAATTGATTTGTAGTACTAGAATTTTGCAAACACTCATCACAGCCTGTCATGTTTCTGCCCTGAAATGGAAAGTCATGAATGAATGACAGGCTAACAGCACATTATTTTGTTTGGTTTTGTATTTTAATGATAGTTTTAAAGTGATTATTACGTGCCAGTCACTGTTCAAAGCCCTGGGGTAGATACAAAGTAATCAGGTTGGACACAGTTTTAATCCCCATTTTACAGGTGAGATAACCAAGGCACAGAGAAGTTAAGTAACTAGCTCAAAGTCACACAGCAGAGAACTAGCTCAAAGTCACACAGAAGGGATTGTTTCTGATCTAATTAACTTGTACCTACCCCAGCACTTAGAACAGTGTTTGACACATAGTAAGTACTTAACAAATACCATTTAAAAAAAAAACCGTGGCAGATTCAGGATTAGAACCCAGATCTTCTGACTCCCAGTCCTGTGCTCTTTCCAATGGGCCATGCTGCTTCTCCATTGTGAAATGGTTGAACACATTTTTATGGACAGGGCACATTTAGAGTCTAAATGACCACAGCATAATTCATTCAATCGTATTTATTGAGCGCTTACCGTGTGCAGAGCACTGTACTAAGTGCTTGGGAAGTACAAGTCAGCAACATGTAGAGATGGTCTCTACCCAACAACCAGCTCACAGTCTAGAAGGAGGAGGCAGACAATGAAAGAAACGATGTGGGGGTTGTTGTTCCAGGCAACCCAATGCCCCCCTCATGGATGGGACTGGCCACGACCCACCCCAAAGAGGGAGTGAGTTTCCCCATGAAGCTACAGCCTCTCTAGCCCTGGGAGTCACCACCCCTTGTCAGGGAGCTGACAGGTGTCGGTGGGACCCCGCATTATGAGTGAAGGGCTCGTGGTCCCACCAGACGCCCACCCCATAGTGCCAATGATTGGCTGTAGTGCTTTGAAGAAAAGGCGGTGGCCTTTGTAGCTACTGCAGTCTGTGATACTCACATATTCCTCACAGACCCCAGCTATTTTTGGAACTGCTTCTGGGTCGATCAACCTTGGGGAGCACCCTAGGTGATTCCTCTGGTAGAAGCTCCACCACTGATGCCATAACGCTGATAGGTATTCTCAAGACCAGAGTACAGGCATCCTTATGCCCACAGCTAATGCTCTTTCCACTAGTGTACTAGCAACACTTAACTTCCCAAAGCGGGGACAACAGGAAATATAAGGATTCTAAAATTCACTGCAAATTCTGTAGAGAGCAAAATTCTGTAGAGAGGTAAATGATCTAGACAAAAGTAAATGTTTACAACCCTGTGCCTTTACTAAATTAGGGTGCTTAGTACATCACATGGCACATAGTAAGGGATTAACAAATACCATAAAAAAGAACAACTTCAATGTAAGTGAATAGATTTTGAATCAGAATTATGAAATCTACTATCATCAGCTAAATTTATTGAGTGCTTACCATGTGCAGAGCACTGTACTTAACTCTTGGGAGAGTACAATAAAATGGACTTAGCAAACATGTTCCCTGCCCATAATGAGCTATATGCTGATTGCTATGCTCTTTGAGTTCACATAGAAGAATAGGTACAGGTGATTATGAATCTCTTTTCAGAACCAGCAAATCACTGTGGTGCAAAGACTTCCAAAATTATATACAAATTTGAACATGGCAAACCCTACGTAACACCAAAGATTTCCATTGGGGGCACAGAGCTAATGATAATCCATGAATCCAGGTAGTAAACTACCCAATTAAGCAAGAACACAGGCATAGAGGTAGAAAACTAATCAGGAAGACTAGTATGCTATTTGGGAGACTAATAGACCAGCTGAGGTATCAATATGGCATCAAGAAGCAGTGTGACTCAGTGGAAAGAGCATGGACTTTGGAGTCAGAGGTCATGCATTCAAATCCCTGCTCCACCAATTGTCAGCTGTGTGACTTTGGGCAAGTCACTTAACAGCTCTGGGCCTCAGTTACCTCATCTGGAAAATGGGGATGAAGACTGTGAACCCCCTTGGGACAACCTGATCACCCTGTAACCTCCCTAGTGCCTAGAACAGTGCTTTGTGCTTAATAAATGCCATCATTATTATTATCATCAAGATTCTGAGTAAACTGAAGGTATTTCAAGGAATTAATAAATTGACCAGTGGTATTCCTTCAGCATGGAATGTGTGCTGAACACTAAACTATTTGTAAGAGTACAATATGATGAGAGATAACTAATTTTAGGGGAAAGAACTTAGTACTGGGAGCCAAGGGTCCTAGTTTCTAATCCTGCTTCTGCCTTTCACCTGCTGTGTGACTTTGGGTAAGTCCCTTCACTTCCCTGTACCTCTATTTCTTCATCTGTAAAGTGGGAATCCAAAACCTGTTCTACCTCCTACTTGGACTGTGAGCTCCATGTGGGACAGAGGCTGTAACAGACCTGGTTAATTTGTATTTACCCCAGTGGTCATTACAATGCTCGGTCCATAGTAAGTGTTTAACAAATAGTACAATTATTATTAAACCTAGTGCCTCCTTCAAAGAGCTTTCATTCTATCAGGGGAGACAAACGCTAAAATAGGGATAGGAGAAAGAATCCAAAGAATGCACCCTTTCCTCTTACCTAAACTGCTACTGCATTAATCCAAGCACTCATCCTATCTCACCTCATCAGCCTCCTTGCTGATCTCCCTGCCTTCTGTCTCTCCTCATTCCAGTCCATACTTCGATCTGCTGACTGGATCAGTTTATTACAAAACTGTTCAATCTATATTTCTCCACTCCTCAAGAAACTCCAGTGGTCACCAATCCAACTCCACATCCATCAGAAACTCCTTACCATAAAGTTTATAGCACTCTATCACCTTGCCACCTCCTACCTTACCTTCCTGATTTCCTACTAAAACCCAGCCCACACACTTTGCTTCTCTAATGCCAACCTGCGCACTGTGACCTTGATTTCCTCTAGCTTGCTGAAGGCCCTTTCCCACATTCTGCATCTAGTCTGGAATTCCCTCCCTCTTCGTAACTGACAGACAAGCACTTACCCCAGCTTCAAAGCCTTGTTAACAACATATCTTCCCCAAGAGGCCTTCCTCAACTAAACCCTCATTTTCTCTTCTCACACTCCCTTCTGTGTAACTCTTGCACTAGGATTTGTACCTCTTATTCACCACTCCCTCAGCCCCATAGGACTTATGTACATATCCACAATTAATTTGTTGATGTTAATATTTGTTTCCCCCACTGGACTGTAAGCTTGTTGTTGGTTGGGAATTCGTCTACCAATTCAGTTACATTGTCTTCACCGAAACATTTAGTACAGTACTCTGCACAAAGAAAGCACATGATAGATATGATTGATTGATTGATATATATAAGATTTACTGGGGTGTGTGAGTACCCAAGTGTTTAGGTGGTGAAAAAATGATAGAATTGTGATAGGGGAGATATAAAGTGACATTAGAAACAAATTGGGTAAGGTCTACTGGAGGTGATGTGATATCAGGACCCCGAATAGGGGAGAAGAGTGGTCTGCTGGATTGAAGACAGAAGTGGGAAGGAGGAGGCAGAATTCCAGGTAGGAAAGAAGATATGAGCAAGGAGTTGGTAGTGGGAGAAATGAGAACAAAGAACAGTGAATAAATTTGCTCGAGGACCATGAAGAGTGCAAACTGGGGTGTGGTGGGAGAAGGGAGTAGATATGTAGGAGGGAGAAAGATGATTGAGTGTTTTAAAGTTAATGGTTAAGAATCTGGAGAGGGCTTAGAAATCACTGGAAATAATTTAGGAATTGGGAGGGTTTTTTTGTTTTGTTTTGTTTTTAAGAAAAATGAACAGGGCAGCAGGGTGAAGTATGGACTGGAGAAGAGAGAGACAGGAGGTAGGGCTCAGCAAGGAGACTGATCCTGAGGTCAAGCCAGGATAGACTGTTCTAGACCGTGAGCCCGGTGTTGGGTAGGGACCATCACTATATGTTGCCAACTTGTACTTCCCAAGCGCTTAGTACAGTGCTCTGCACATAGTAAGCGCTCAATAAATATGACTGACTGAATGAATGAATGATATCACTGGCACTCTCTTCTCCCGGTTCTTCTCTGGCTGCTCCTTCTCTCTTTTCCAGGCTCCTCCTCTGCCTCCCACTCTCTAACTGTTGGAGCCCCTCTAGGTCTGGGTGCCTTTCTATTCTCCATCTTCACCTACTCCTTTGGAGAGCACATCTGCTACCACAGTTACAACCATTGTCTCTGTGCAGATAATTCCCAAATGTACCACTCCAGCCATGATTTATCTCCCTCTTGGTAGTCTCTCATTTCCTCCTGCCTTCAGTACATCTCTACTTGGATGCCCTTGGCCCACGTTCTACCTCTGTCCTGGAATGCCCTCCCTCTTCACATCCCCTCCTCAGAACGCCGCCATTGACGCCCAGGACTCCGTTTCTGAGAGGCCCGCCTGCCATCACACTGCGTGGCCCCCGCTGCTCCCGGAAGAATCCTCTCCTCAGAGCGCCGCCATAGACACCCCATGCTTCCACCCCCCCACACTTAAGCGACCTTCCTTAAAGTGCTCCCTGTCCCCCCTTTCCCGGTCCGGACCTGACTGACTCTCCCTCGCACCCCCCCACCCCGGGAAAAAGGTCCTTGTTATCACCAAGTTACATTAACGACAACCTCATTCGCACCTACTCAGCCCTCCCATGCTACTTGGCTGTTCACTCCTCTCCCCAGGTATCTCTGCTCCCTGACCACCCCTTAACAGGTCCACCCTACTGCAGCACATAATAGTTTGTATCTGCTCTCTGTGACATCATTATCTGCCAATTTTATTATTGCCATAGCATGTTAATTGTTAACTACCCCCTGTGATGCCATCGCCTATTTATATCATTGCTACTGTTTTATCGCTTCTGCATCTCAATTGTTAACGACCGGCTGTACTGTCACTCGCCCTGCTGACCTCACCATGAACTTTCAATTCCCTTGCTCCCAACTGCCATTCCCATTTCTCACCTTCCCCTTCCCCTCTCCCACCCAGCTTTTTCCCTCCCTCTCCCCCACCACCACCACTAGCCCTCACCCCCTACCCAAGATCCCTCTGTGCCAGCGCTAATCCTCCACTCCTCCTTCCCAGCCCCCTCCCTCCCCTCCTCCCTGCACCCACCCCATCCCAGTTCTCCTTTCCCATCGCCACCCCTCTTCCCACTCTCCCCACCTAGGCCCCCACCAACTCATCCCAATCCAAACCCTCCCCACCCCTCGCACCCTTCCCCCTCCCTCCCGTCCCTCGACAGCTACTGCCAAGTGTGGCCTCTGGAACCCCCACTCCTTATAAATAAGATCCCTTTCGTCCTGGACCTTCCTTTCCAGCTCTCTACTCCTCCTCATCCTAACTGATACATGGCTGTCTCCGAACGACACAGTCTCTTCTGCTGCTCTCTCCAGTGGAGGCCTCTTTTTCTCCCACTCCCCCAGACTCACTGGAAAAGGAGGAGGTGTCGGTTTCCTTCTCCCCCCCAATGTTGCTTTTGCACTATCCCTCCTCCCCCTTCCCTTTCCATCCCTTCCTTTGAAGCCCACATTATTCACCTCTACCACCCCCTCCAGATTCTTGTAGCCATCATCTACCACCGCCCCCCGGCCCCACCACCAACTTCTTTAACGATTTTGACCCCATCCTCACCTTCCTTCTCTCCTTTTCCATGCCCACTCTGATCCTCAGAGACTTCAACATCCACATGGATATCCCTGGTGACTCCTCTGCCGCCCGTCTTCTACCTCTCCTTGACGCTGCCAACCTCTTGCTTCAACCCATCTTGCCCACTCACCAACTTGGTCATACCCTCGACCTCATCATCTCCTACCGCTGCATTGTGTCCACCCTCATCAACTCCGAAATCCCTCTCTCTGATCATAATCTTCTCACCTGCCTCCTCACTCACACTCCTTTCCCCTGTAAATCCATATTACTCCCTCACAGAGATCCCTGCTCTCTTGACCCCATCCATCTTTCTGAGTGCCTCACTCCCCGCCTCACCTCCCTCTCCTTTCTACCCAATCTTGGTGATCAGATTACTGCTCTCAATTTTACCCTTTCTACTCAGCTAGACTCACTCACTCCCCTTTCCTTTCGCCACTCTTGTACCACTAACCCACAGCCCTGGATCACTGCCACTGTCCACCTCCTTCGCTCTTAGGCTCGAGCTGCCGAACGCTGCCGGCAAAAGTCTAAACACCATTGCCAACCTCGTTCACTTCAAGTTTATCCTTTCCTGCCTTAACTCAGCCCTCTCCTCTGCCAGACAAAACTATTTCTCCTCCCTTGACACCCATGCCCATCATCCCCGTCAGCTCTTCCGTACATTCAATTCCCTTCTCAGGCCCCTGGTTCCTCCCCCTCCTCCTTCCCTCACCCCCAACGATCTGGCCTCCTACTTCATTAATAAAATTAAATCCATCAGGTCTGACCTCCCCAAAGTCGCTCCCCCCACCGCCTTCTCCAATCCCCTGGCTCTCAACACTCTCTGCTACTCTCCCATCCTTCCCAGCAGTATCCTCAGAGGAGTGCTCCTCCCTCCTCTCAAGTGCTACTCCGGCCACCTGTGCTTCTGACCCCATTACCTTACATCTCATGAAATCTCTCGCTCCATCCCTTCTCCCCTCTTTAACTTCCATCTTCAACTGCTCACTCTCCACTGGTTCCTTCCCCTCTGCCTTCAAACATGCCCATGTCTCTCCCATCCTAAAAAACCCTCTCTTGACCCCACCTCACCTTCTAGTTATCGCCCCATATCCCTCCTACCATTCCTTTCCAAACTCCTTGAACGAGTCGTCTACACACGCTGCCTCGATTTCCTCAACACCAACTCTCTCCTCGACCCCCTCCAGTCTGGCTTCCATCCCCTACATTCCACGGAAACTGCCCTCTCAAAGGTCACCAATGACCTCCTGCTTGCCAAATCCAACAGCTCATACTCTATCCTAATCCTCCTCGATCTCTCAACTGCCTTCGACACTGTGGACTACCCCCTTCTCCTCAACATGCTATCTAACCTTGGCTTCACAGACTCCGTCCTCTCTTGGTTCTCCTCTTATCTCTCCAGTCGTTCATTCTCAGTCTCTTTTGTAGGCTCTTCCTCCCCCTCCCATCCCCTTACTGTAGGGGTTCCTCAAGGTTCAGTGCTTGGTCCCCTTCTGTTCTCGATCTACACTCACTCCTTTGGTGAACTCATTTGCTCCCATGGCTTCAACTATCATCTCTATGCTGATGACACCCAAATCTACATCTCTGCCCCTGCTCTCTCCCCCTCCCTCCAGGCTCGCATCTCCTCCTGCCTTCAGGACATCTCCATCTGGTTGTCTGCCCACCACCTAAAACTCAACATGTCGAAGACTGAACTCCTTGTCTTCCCTCCCAAACCCTGCCCTCTCCCTGACTTTCCCATCACTGTTGACGGCACTACCATCCTTCCCGTCTCACAAGCCTGCAACGTTGGTGTCATCCTCGACTCCGCTCTCTCATTCACCCCTCACATCCAAGCCGTCACCAAAACCTGCTGGTCTCACTTCGGTAACATTGCCAAGATCCGCCCTTTCCTCTCTATCCAAACCACTACCCTGCTCATTCAAGCTCTCATCCTATCCCGCCTGGACTACTGTATCAGCTTCCTCTCCGATCTCCCATCCTCTTGTCTCTCCCCACTTCAATCCATACTTCATGCCACTGCCTGGATTGTCTTTGTCCAGAAATGCTCTGGGCATGTTACTCCCCTCCTCAAAAATCTCCAGTGGCTACCAATCAACCTGTGCATCAGGCAGAAACTCCTCACCCTCGGCTTCAAGGCTCTCCATCACCTCACCCCCTCCTACCTCACCTCCCTTCTCTCCTTCTACAGCCCAGCCCACACCCTCCGCTCCTCTGCTGCTAATCTCCTCACCGTGCCTCGTTCTCGCCTGTCCCGCCATCGACCCCCAGCCCACATCATCTCCCTGGCCTGGAATGCCCTCCCTCCACATATTTGCCAAGCTAGCTCTCTTCCTCCCTTCAAGGCCCTACTGAGAGCTCACCTCCTCCAGGAGGCCTTCCCAGACTGAGCCCCCTCCTTCCTCTCCCGCTCCTCCCCCTCTCCAACCCCCCTCCTTACCTCCTTCTCTTCCCCACAGCACCTGTATTTATGTATATATGTTTGTACGTATTTATTACTCTATTTATTTATTTTACTTGTACATATCTATTCTATTTATTTTATTTTGTTAAAATGTTTTGTTTTGTTCTCTTTCTCCCACTTCTAGACTGTGAGCTCACTGATGGGTCGGGACCGTCTCTATATGTTGCCAACTTGTACTTTCCAAGCACTTAGTACAGTGCTCTGCACACAGTAAGCGCTCAATAAATACGATTGATCTGCCAAACTTCAAAGCCCTACTGAGAGCTCACCTCCTCCAGGAGGCCATTTCAGACTGAGCCCCCCCTTTCCTCTGCTCCTCCTCCCTTCCCCATCGCCCCTACTCTCTCTCTGCTCTACTCTTCCCCGCCCTACAGCACTTATGAATATTTTTACATATTTATTATTCTACTTATTTTACTAATGATGTATATATATCTATAATTCTATTTATTTTGATACCTGTCTACTTGTTTTGTTTTGTTATCTGTCTCTCCCTTCTAGACTGTGAGCCCATTGTTGTGTAGGGATTGTCTCTATCTGTTGCCGAATTGTATTTTCCAAGCACTTAGTACAGTGCTCTGCGCACAGTAAGAGTTCAGTAAATATAATTGAATGAATGAATGCCCCACTGACACCTCAAATTTAATAGGTCCAAAACAGAACTATTTCATCCTTCCACCCAAACCCTGTCCTCCTTCTGTCATTTCCATCACTGCAGCCAACACCATTGTCCTCCCTATCTCACAAGCCTGCAACCTTGTCATTTAAGCAGCTTGGCTTAGTGGAAGGAGCACAGGCTTGGGAGTCAGAGGACGTGGGTTCTAATATTGGCTCTGCCACTTGTCTGCTGTGTGACCTTGGGCAAGCCACTTAACTTCTCTGTGCCTCAGTTATCTCACCTGTAAAATGGGGATTAAGACTGTGAGCCCCAAATGGGACAACCTATTCGTTCATTCATTCATTCATTCAATCGTATTTATTGAGTGCTTACTGTGTGCAGAGCACTGTACTAAGAGCTTAGAAAGTACAATTCAGCAATGAAGAGAGACAATCCCTGCCCTCAAAGGACTTACATTCTAGAATCGGGAAGACAGACATTAAAACAAGTAAACAGGCATCAATATAAATAAACAGAAGCATAGATATACACACATCAAACCTAATTACCATATATCTACCCCAGTGATTAGAAGAGTGCTTGTCACATAGTAAGCACTTAAGAAATACCATAATTATTATTATTATTCCTCCACACATCTCTTTAATTCAACCCACATATTCAATCTGTCACCAAATGCAGTCAGTTCAACATTCATAACATAATTAAAATTTGCCCTTTCCTCTCCTTCCTAAGTACCATGAGACTGATCTAAGGACTTATCCTATACCACCTTGAATCCTGCATCAGCCTCCCCACTGACCTCCCAGCCTCCTGTCTCTTCATTTCACTTTGCTGCCTGGATCATTTTTCTAAAAAAACTTCAGTCCATGAGCCCTCACTCCTCAAGAACCTCCACTAGTTGCCCATCCACCTCTGCATCAAACAGAAACATTTGTTTTAAAACACTCAAAAAGCCCTTCTCTTCCTACCTTATTTTGCTGATTGCTTACTATAACCCAGCCTTCACAATTCACACCTTGTGCTTCACTTCTTTAAAGCCAACTCTCCCCCATTGCACCACCAACCACTTGCCAACACCCTCCTTCTAGACTGAAACTTCCTCCCCCTTCATAGATGAGGACCAACACTCTCCCCCTTCAAAGCCTTACTAAAAATCACATGTCTTCCAAGAGGCCTTCTCCAACTAAGTCTTCATTTCCCCTACTCCCTCTCCCTTCTGCATCACCTTTGCACTTGCCTCTGTAACTTTAAAGAAGCTGCTTTAGAGAAGCAGCATGGCTCAGTGGAAAGAGCACAGGCTTTGGAGTCAGAGGTCATGAGTTTAAATCCCAGCTCTGCCAATTGTCAGCTGTGTGACTTTGGGCAAGTCACTTAACTTCTCATCTGTAAAATAGGGATGAAGACTGTGAGCCCCCATGGGACAACCTGATCAAGTTGGAATCTCTCCAGCGCTTAGAACAGTGCTTTGCACATAGTAAGCACTTAATAAATGCCATTATTATTATTATTTAAAGCACTTAATATTCATCCCACCCTCAGCTCCATAGCACTTATATACATATCTACAATTCATTTTTAGGAGTGTTTCCTCCTCTAGACTCTAAGCTCCTTGTGAACAGGGAATGTGTCTACCAGCTCAATTGTATTGTATGCTCCCAAGCTCTTGGTACAGTGTTGCACACCTAGTAAGTGCTCAACAAATAGCACTGATTGGTTGATTCTTTGAATAATAATAATAATAATAATAATAATAATAATAATAATAATGGTTTTGGTTAAGTGCTTACTATATGCCAGACACTGTTCTAAGCCCTGGGGTAGATACAAGGTAATTGGGTTGGACAGTCTCTGTCCCACATAGGACTCACAGTCTTAATCTCCATCTTACAGATAAGGGAACTGAGGCACAGAGAAGTTAAGTGCCTTGCCTAAGGTCACACAGCAGATATGTGGTAGAGCTGGGATCAGAAAGAAGACTATTGGAATAGAGTAGAAAAAGTCGATTTTTTAAATGTTGTGGATGAAGAACTTTGCAGTTTCCTCTGTGGTTATCAACTTGGACTTCCGTAGAATTAAATAGATGACATGCCCAACCTGTAGCATGGTTTCCTCAGTGCAATTCACTTTCCTGTAAGGAAAGCTGAAATTGGGAAACCCAAAGCAAAAACACTAAGGAAAAGTTTTTTTAAGCCATAATAAAACTAAGCCTCATATAATGCTTCATCCTTGCTGTAAATTGGGAATCAACTGATGAACATAGACCAGGGTGGTACATTGCTCTCAAGAAGGAGTGGCTCTTTTCAAACAAAACCTTCCTAAAGAATGAGACAAGAAGACAAAAGAGCAAGCAATGCCAGGAGCTGCAAACATCAAACATAACATGAAAGGGGATGAGTTTTTAAGTGCACAATGAGGCTAGGCCTGTCTGTCCCTTATTGGCCTTTCCAACACACTCATGAAGTTCCATGACAGGGTAGCACATTTTTACCTGTGGCATTTTATTCAGGTGAAAGCCTTCAAGATGATATGACAGGCAACATTCTCAAATGTCTTTGGGACAATCTGTCTTATGCCAAATTACCAGTTCAACAAATCTGGCTAACAGGAGGAGTAGCCTGGGAAGAGAGAGGTAGGACTTTCCATGAAAGCTGGGGAGTAAGGAAACAAGTGCAGTTTTCTCCAAAACCAAAGCATGTGGGCTGAACCTGAAGCAGACCCCCACAGCAGAGGGGACCCCAATCTGAGCCACCACTGCTGGGGTCTCCCAGCCAGTCATGAAGAACTGCTGCTCCTGCCCCCTCCAATGCAGGGCTATGGGAGGGGAGAGAGGCAGAGATCTGCCATTAATGCCTCCCCAAATAAAAAATGAATCCTCTTGGTGCTGGGGCTCCCCTCTCTGTGAATATGACTGGCTGTGGGGCAGCGACAGTGATATTCTTTTTATTAAAAAAAAAAATCCCCCAATGCTGGTGAACACAGCTTCCATCTCCCAAGGCCCCTCTCCCCCTCCTCTTTGTCCCCCTCCACAGCTCAGTGCCCCCAAGGAGCTGGGATATCTGTGGGCACCCCCAGCTCTGGTGGGACAATTTGGGGAGTCTGGCCTCTATCCTTCCCACCGTCTCTCCACCCTTTCTCTGTCTTTGTCTGCAGTACTGGGCCCTGAGAAGCTGGGGTCATATCGCCCTGCATTCCGAGTAGTGGAAGTGATTGCAGATGGTCCCAGCACTGGTGGGACATTTGGGGAGGCCAGCTTCCACCCTTCCTCCCCCCTCTGCCAACCTCTTCCCTGTCTCCCACCACAGCTCTGTACCCCAAGGAGCCAGGGTGGTGATGGGCAAGGAGAAGCAGCAGCCCAAACTTCGAACACCTCCAGGGACAATGGAGCTTTCTGCCTCTAATAAAGTTTTAATAAAGTTTCAGATCCTATTGGCAAGGAACAATCAAAAAGTGGCTCATGTCAGGAGTAACTAATGAGAAAAAGTGTCTCATAACCATGTTGTAAATTAAACTCTTCAGCTGAGTGAAGGAAGATCAGATAGGAGCACCTGAGATGACTGTAATCCAATCAGACATAGATTAGGCAGTCCACATTCTCTCTATGTACCGGATGTGTGGATAAATTTCCCCATCAGTAGCATTTTCTAATACAAAGGCAACTATATGTACATCCACATTCCATTCATTCATTCAATCAATCATATTTATTGAGAACTTACTGTGTGCAGAGCACTGTACCAAGCACTTGGGAAGTACAAGTTGGCTACATATAGAGATGGTCCCTACCCAACAGCAAGCTCACAGTCTAGAAGGGGGAGACAGACAACAGAACAAAACATATTAACAAAATAAAATAAATAGAATAGTAAATATGTACAAGTAAAATAAATAGAGTAATAAATCTGCACAAACATATATGCAGGTGCTGTGGGGAGGGGAAGGAGGTAGGGTGGGAGGGATGGGGAGGGGGAGGAGGGGGAGATGGAAGAGGGGGTTCAGTCTGGGAAGGACTCCTGAAGGAGGTGAGCTCTAAGTAGGACTTTGAAGGGAGGAAGAGAGCTAGTTTGGCAGATGTGCAGAGGGAGGGCATTCCAGGCCAGAGGGAGGACATGGGCCGGGGGTCGATGGTGGGACAGGCGAGAATGAGGCACAGTGAGGAGGTTAGCGACAGAGGAGCAGAGGGTGCGGGCTGGGCTGTAGAAGGAAAGAAGGGAGGTGAGGTAGAAGGGGGTGAGGTGATGGAGAGCCTTGAAGCCGAGAGTGAGGAGTTTTTGTCTGATGCGTAGGTTGATTGGTAGCCACTAGAGATTTTTGAGGAGGGGAGTAACTTGCCAGGAACGCTTCTGCACAAAAGTGATCTGGGCAGTAGCATGAAGTATAGATTGAAGTGAGGAGAGACAGGAGGATGGGAGATTAGAGAGGAGGCTGATGCAGTAATCCAGTTGGGATAGGATGAGAGATTGAACTAGCAGGGTAGTGGTTTGGATGGAGAGGAAAGGGAGGATCTTGGTGATGTTGCAGAGGTGAGAGCGGCAGTTTTTGGTGACGGATTGGATGGCGGGGGGGAATGAGAGAGCGAAGTCGAGGATGACACCAAGGTTGCAGGCTTGTGAGACGGGACGGATGATAGTGCCATCAACAGTGATGGGAAAGTCAGGGAGAGGGAAGGGTTTGGGAGGGAAGATAAGGAGTTCAGTCTTGGACATATTGAGTTTTAGATGGTGGGCAGACATCCAGATGGAGATGTCTTGAAGGCAGGAGGAGACACGAGCCTGAAGGGAGGGAAAGAGCCGGGGAAGAGATGTAGATTTGGGTGTCATCAGCATAGAGATGATAGTTGAAGCCACCCTTTCCTCTCCATCCAAACCGCTACCCTGCTCGTTCAAGCTCTCATCCTATCCCGTCTGGACTACTGTATCAGCCTTCTCTCTGATCTCCCATCCTCATGTCTCTCCCCACTTCAATCCATAATTCATGCTGCTGCCCAGATTGTCTTTGTCCAGAAACGCTCTGGGCATGTTACTCCCCTCCTCAAAAATCTCCAGTGCCTACCAATCAATCTGTGCATCGGGCAGAAACTCCTCACCCTCGCCTTCAAGGCTCTCCATCACCTCGCCTCCTCCTACCTCACCTCCCTTCTCTCCTTCTACAGCCCACCCCGCACCCTCTGCTCCTCTGCCGCTAATCTCCTCACTGTGCCTCATTCTCGGCTGTCCCGCCATTGACCCCCGGCCCACGTCATCCCCCAGGCCTGGAATGCCCTCCCTCTGCCCATCTGCCAAGCTAGCTCTCTTCCTCCCTTCAAGGCCCTGCTGAGAGCTCACCTCCTCCAGGAGGCCTTCCAAGACTGAGCCCCTTCCTTCCTCTCCCCGTCATCCCCCTCTCCATCCCCCTCATCTTACCTCCTTCCCTTCCCCACAGCACCTTTATATATGTATATATGTTTGTACATATTTATTACTCTATTTATTTATTTATTTTACTTGTACATATCTATTCTATTTATTTTACTTTGTTAGTATGTTTGGTTTTGTTCTCTATCTCCCCCTTTTAGACTGTGAGCCCACTGTTGGGTAGGGACTGTCTCTATATGTTGCCAACTTGTACTTCCCAAGTGCTTAGTACAGTGCTCTGCACACAGTAAGCACTCAATAAATATGATTGATTGATTGTTTGATTGATGGGAGCAAATGAGTTCACCAAGGGAGTGAGTGTAGATTTAGAACAAAAGGGGACCAAGAACTGACCCTGAGGAAGCCCTATAGTAAGGGGATGGGAGGGGGAGGAGGAGCCCACAAAAGAGACTGAGAATGAATGGAAGGAGAGATAAGAGGAGAACCAGGAGCGGACAGAGTCTGTGAAGCTGGGTTGGATATCATGTTGAGGAGAAGGGGTTGGTCCACAGTGTCGAAGGCAGCTGAGAGGTCGAGGAGGATTAGGATAGAGTAGGAGCCACTGGATTTGGCAAGCAGGAGGTCATTGGTGACCTTTGAGAGGGCGGTTTTGGTGGAATATAGGGGACAGAAGCCAGATTGGAGGGGGTCAAGGAGAGAGTTGGCATTGAGGAATTCGAGGCAGCGGGTGTAGATGACTTGTTCAGGGAGTTTGGAAAGGAATGGTAGGAGGGAGATGGGGCGACAACTAGAAGGTGAAGTGGGGTCAAGAGAGGTTTTTTTTAGGATGGGGGAGACATGGGCATGTTTGAAGGCATAGGGGAAGGAACCAGTGGAGAGTGAGCAGTTGAAGATGGAAGTTAAGGAGGGGAGGAGGGATGGAGCGAGAGATTTCATAAGATGAGAGGGAATGGGGTCAGAAGCACAGGTGGCCGGAGTAGCACTTGAGAGGAGGGAGGAGATCTCATTGAGGATACTGCTGGGAAGGATGGGAGAGTAGCAGAGAAGGTTTGGAGCTGGGGGGTTGGAGAAGGGAGAGGAGTGACTTTGGGGAGCTCAGACCTGATGGAGTTAATTGTAGTAATGAAGCAGGAGGCCAGATCGTTGGGGGTGAGGGAAAGAGGAGGGGGAGGAAGAGGGGGCCCGAGAAGGGAGTTAAATGTACAGAAGAGCTGTTGGGGATGATGGGCATGGGTGTCAATAAGGGAGGAGAAATAGTTTTGTCTGGCAGAGGAGAGGGTAGAGTTAAGGCAGGAAAGGATAAACTTGAAGTGAACGAGGTTGGCTTGGTGTTTACACTTTCGCCAGCAGCGTTCAGCAGCTTGAGCATAAGCGCAAAGGAGGCAGACAGTGCAAGTGATCCAGGGCTGTGGGTTAGTAGTACAGGAGCGGTGAAGGGAAAGGGGAACGAAGGAGTCGAGCTGAGTAGAGATGGTAGAGTTGAGAGCAGTAATCTGATCATCAAGATTGGGTAGAGAGGAAAGAGAGGCAAGGTGGGGTGTGAGGCGCTCAGAAAGATGGATGGGGTCGAGAGAGCAGAGGTCTCTGTGAGGTAGTATGATTTCAAATGGAAAGGCAGGCTCAAAAACAGTAAGTATATAAACAGCAGTGCTCACTGCATGCATGACACCTTTGCTTGGTGCATAGAGGAGATGAATAATAATGATGGCATTTGTTAAGTGCATACTATTGTGAAGCACTGTTCTAAGCGCTGGGGGGGATACAAGGTGATCAGGTTGTCCCACGTGGGGCTCACAGTCTTAGTCCCCATTTTACAGATGAGGTAACTGAGGCACAGAGAAGTTAAGTGGCTTGCCCAAGGTCACACAGCTGACAAGTGGCAGAGCTGGGATTCGAGCCCATGACCTCTGACTCTCAAGTCCGTGCTCTTTCCACTGAGCCACGCTGCAGCAGCAGTCAGATAATTCCTATATGATGATTTAAAATACATGAACTAGAAATAGGTTTAAATGCATTATTATTATTGTTGTTGCATTTGTTTAGCATTTACTAAGTGTCAAGCATTTGTTCTAAGCTCTATTGTGGAGGATTGGATTAGAATACAGGTCCTCTGACTACTAGGCCCATGGTTTTTACACTAGGCCATGCTACATTAAAGATACAAAGCAGTAAAGCACCAAGTGGCACAGCAAGTGGAAAGCACCAGAAAAGCATAGATGAGGTTGGCATTCTTATCATGTATCAATTGGGTGAGTTCTTGGAGAAAAGGCTTCTTAAAAAATTGCTATATTAAAAGGAGAAACTAAAATGGCCCCATGTATTGGGAAAAATAAATGCAACAGTGCAACAAGGCAAAATCTTTGCATGCACAAAATGTAGAAGGGATTGTCGGCTGCACTTTGATCTTATCAGCCCACACCTACTTACTCAGATAAAAACCTCAACATCCACTACTCTACCTTCAAACTGGAAGGACAGGAATTATCCCCATATTCCTATCTCTCAAAAAGGAAATTCAGAGTTAAAGATTGTTGCTGTCTTCTTCTCTATTCCTGACTTCCCAGGACACGGAAGTAAAGAACGCTAAGCTTGTTTCTATATCCAGAATGACAACTTCAGGGAAATAAGATTTTATGCAGTTGATTTTTTAAAAAATGGATCTAACTAGTGAAACTGACTAAAATATAAAGGTGCAGGAGAAGAGGACATTGATAATTCTATTTTATAAATGATATTGAAGGCAACCAAGGGAGAAGTTAAATTCCTGTTGTTTCTTCCATATTAGGAGGTGATCCATACTGTACTTACACTTATTACATTTTATCCCCTAAAACTCCTTGATTACAGTCCAGCTTATCATTCATTAGCATACCATTACATTAATACAATCAATACATGTTCAACTTCACAATCTTCAAATCTCCAAACTATGAATTCTACAAACTCCTCTCCTTTAAAATAATTGAATCCATGTGGCAATGGTTAAATGTCTGTTTAATGCAGTTGTTGTCCTCACAAATAGACAGGAACAAATCCCATTCTGGGGGGCTCCAGTGTGAATATAATGAATTCTGGGTACAGGCTGACATGTTAATATAATAGCTGAATGGGTCACTCCTTAGGGTGGCTTCTCCACCTTCCATAACAGAGTAGATTGGGGATGGGAAGAAATTTGAACAACTGTAACTGTTATGAGCTTCTGGAGCAATGGATAGCATTGTCAAAGCTTCCTTTGGGCCGTCAGCACCCAGAGTTTAAGCAGGGGAGAGATAAAAAAAGGATTTTAAAACAAAGATTTTGTTTCAACATACTGGTTTCCCAAAGCTTTATTTTTTGCTGTATGCACATGTCAGATAAGTGGACTTGCAAATAACCTCAATTAGAAATGGGGATTACATTGGGCCAAAATACACTGGACCCCTCTGCTCTCCAGTAAGTCTGTTGGGACACAGAACCACATTTCACCTAGGAATCAGGCTGACTTCCCTCTCTTATTGGGAGGAGAGACCTAAAACAACTAACCTTTATCTGTTTTCTTGTCCCTCTGCCACCACCTTCCTGAGATGGTTATAGAATAAAAATGTTTATCTGCATTTCCAAGAGTACTGAGACTGTACAGAATCTTCCTTTTCCATCTGTGATTTCAACCACCAAATGAGATTCAACAATGGAGTCCTCTGTTGAGACTTTGAAGACCAATTCTGATGGTTTTGTGATTCAATAGGTGGTGAAATTTCTTTCATAAGAAATGAATGAGAGATCCAGAACCTCCAGAGAGCATATTGGAATTGCAAGATATAAAACAGATTACCTGACACTTTTGTTGTCAGAATTGCCTACTGTATACCCCAGGAAGGAAGATGAGAACTTCTGTCCTGCTGATCTAAGTCCTATTTTTAGAATAATGTTTTCCTAGCCTAAATTCACCTTACAGATTTCTTGAATCATGATTTTATCATTTAGTACCAAGTCCTAAAAAGGAAGTTACTCCCCTTCCCCAGTGACAGGTAAAGGAACACTTGAATTCAGTCTCTGTCAATTTATCAATGGTATTTTTTGAGCAAAAGTGAATGTGATGCACAGCCCAAAGTATTTGAGAGTACAGCATTGCCTGTCCTTAAAGAGTTTACAGTCTAATAGCGGAGACAGAGAAAAATTATTTACAAATTCTGGGAGCAAGTAGTAGAATGAGAATGATATGTAGCAGTGTAAGTATTAGGATGAACCATTAGAATAATTGAATGTAGATCTTCAAAAAAGGGAACAAAAAAGCATAAATGCTAAGGATGCCTATTAGGTGTTGGAAATTAATTAGGTAAGGCTTTCCGGATGAGGTATGATCTTAAGAGAGCTTCAAAGATGGTGAAAACTGTGGTTTGACTGATTTGAAAGGGAGATATGGAATCCCACACTATGAGAATAAAGTGAAAAAAGGGGCATAGGAGGGGATTTTGAAGGGTATTTTTTGCTTTTTTGTTTTTTGAAGACTCAGAGCCATGAACTGAGTATGCTTCAAGAAGTTGATACATGCCACAGCTGGGAGTACCAATTGAAGGGCAGAATAAAGAGTCCAGAGTCCAGTGAGAAGGGATTCACAAAAATGGAATCAAGACTCCAGATTCTGCTTCAAGTTTTATACATGAAGGAACATTAATATCAAGTTTAATATCACAATATTAAATTAGTAAAATAAAATGAACCCTTTGAAATCTTTCAGATGAAAAGTGGCTGTGGCTTAAATGATCTTCTGATTGTTAGTACTAACAAAAATTGATGTTGGAAAAAGAAAAAGGGAAAATGAATAGTTGGCTAACCAGGAAATAAATCAAACGTTTCTTGTATCAACTTTGTTTATGAATCTTAACCCTTCCAAAAATGAAACTTCCAAGAAAAGTGTCTACATTGCTCCAGTTTCAGGCAATTATATAGAAAACAACTGAAATAAAGATCAAGAAAGATACTCCTCTGTCTTCAAAAAGTTAATTTGAAAGGAAGAGTTTAGCCTGGAACTGTAGAATCCTTGTATCTTTAAGTCATATATCATCATCATTATCACCTGGATTTATCTTAATAAATAGGGTTAGAGAAGATACAGCATATCTCCTAGGAATCTGTGAGCATACAATAAGAGTAGAAAGCACCCACTGCTACCCTTAGCGAATTAAGAAAAATAACTAACAAAAAGACTCTATTTCTTTGCATTGGGTTAAGGGAGTATCTGTTTGTCTGACCCACATTTAGCTCATTTATGTTGATTTGATTCAATTTAATCTTCCCCCTTTTATTTCTACCTGGATCAAAATATAAATTGGGATCATTGTGAAATAGTTTGGACTAAGACACTCCCAGTTCAGGTGTATTTGCCATTTTTTTCTGAAATTTCCAGGGACAGGCTGCAATAATCTTGAATAGTCGTAGCTCAAACTGGGATACATAGTCCACCTACTCAGAGATCTTCCTTTTGCTGTCAATCAGGATCACAGTACATCACACACAGGATCACACCTTTGTTGCCATTTTTGTTTTTGTGCTTTTAACCTCATTTAGGACTGTTCCTTCAAATGCCTAAAACCATGCCAGACAAATAATGTAAAAGTTCTGAACAATGAACAACGGGGTTTTTTTTTTTGATAGAGAGATACTCCAGAAGTGCCCTAATAGCTTTTTCTACAATCTGAAAATGATTCAATTTGCCCAATTCCAGAGGTAATGCTGAATAGACCAAGGGATAATGTGTCAGACAGAATTCGGCAATTCCTTTATCTCACCCTGCCAATCATTTGACTCTCCAGCAAGTCATTTTAAAAATCCTAGGTTCTCACATGGCCTGTCCAATGAACAGTAGTTGCCTGCACTAATGAGTCATGTGCCAGTTACTGTTAGAAGCAAGAGAGAGTTGTACTCCCATGCAATTATTTCTTAAAATCACTGTTGAATGCTATTCTGCCACTGTATCTCTGCAAGGTTCTTTCTCTTTAAGCATTTTAACTGAATCCTCACAGCAAGATCTCTCAAATAGTTGGTTCTCGTTATGCCCATTTTAGATAAAAAAGTGAATCTCAGAAAAATTACATCAACTTCTATCAGCTTAACCTAAACATCCTCCTTCCCATTTTTTTTAAACTTCTCTAGGAGCTTCCCAGGTGATTAAACCCCTCATTGTCCCCTACATTTCATCCCAACAGCTACCTCAGTACTGATGTATTTATGTTTCTTCATTCATTCAATCGTATTTATTGAGCACTTACTGTTTGCAGAGCACTGTACTAAGTGCTGGAAAGTACAATTCAGCCTTAAATAGAGATAATCCCTCCCCACAATGGGCTCACAGTCAAGAAGGGGGGAGACAGGCATCAAAACAAGTAAACAGGCATCAATAGAACCAATATAAATAAATAGAATTATAGATATATGCACATCATTAATATAAATGAATAGAACTATAAATATGCACACATATACACAAGTGCTATGGGGCAGGGAGGAGGATAGAGCAAAGGGAGTTAGGGCGATGGGAAAGGGAGGAGAAGAGAGGAAAAGTGGGGCTTTTTATTCACTTGTGACTATTTTATTAATCTATGTATCAGTTGATACTAATACTGACACTGAAAGACGGTGAGTGGAGGGTATACATGGTTATTTTACACTTCAACTGGTGACTAAAGTCATTGGACCCCAACTCGGGGAAAATTTGCTTTAAAAGGTTACTGAAAAAAGAGTTTGCAAGTGCCAGACTAAAACTTAATAACTTTGTTGTTGTTGTCTTATGCTGTTGAGTTGTGTCTGACCCATAGTGATACCAAGGACACACCTCTCCCAGAACGCCTCACCTCCAACTGCAATCGTTCAGGTAGTGTATCCATAGGGTTTTCTTGGTAAAAATACGGAAGTGGTTTACCATTGCCTCCTTCCATGCAATAAACCTGAATCTCCACCCTCGACCCTCTCCCATGCCGCTGTTGTCCAACATAGGTGAGTTTTGACTTGTAGCAGATTGTCTTCCACTCATTAGCCACTGCCTGAGCTAGGAATGGAATGGATATGCCCCTGCTTGACTCTCCCTCCTCTAGTTGAGACTAGTAGAGTACTGGAAACTCTCCAGGTGTGACTCTGAGAGGTGTTAATAACCTTGTGGCCGGGAAAATAAAGTTTAAGCAGAATCAGACTTCTGACTTTTACCTTCCAGGACAGGAGAGTAATTTAGCAAAACTCAAAATGGCAGCCAACTAGCCAAGATTCTAATTCCCTACTCAGCTGAGGTCAAGTACAAAAAGCAATCTGAACTAACCCCAATTATCAAATCAATTGATTTCAGTAATGTTGTTCTGATTGGCTTTTAGCGAACAGGGCACTATTAATGTCAACATCAGACTCTTGCCCTTAGTCAAGCTCTTGTGCTAATACAGTTTTTGGTTAGGAGGGCAAGAAATTTCCCTCCATGTGAACAGTGATAACTGACTGGTCAATTTTACTTGTATTTCTTGGCAAAAATCTAGTCATTCAGAATGCGCTATTAGAATTCTCCTAGGGTACAAAATGTTTGTATCTCAGGGCTTGTAGAACTGTAATGGATATAGCCGACTTCAAAACCAGCTGCTGTGCAATTCCAATCCAAAGTACATAATTATGTTTTTCTCCATGTTTTCGATGGGAATTTGTCTGTTTATTGTTGTACTGTACTCTCCCAAGTGCTAAATACAGTATTCTGCACACAGGAAGCGCTCAGTGAATATGATTGACTAAATGAAGGAACTACCATTATTATTTTATTATTTCTAATAAGAATACTATCTTTAAATGAAGAAAAGTTATTCTTCTAGTTTAAAGTCTAAAATCAGTTGACGTTATCCCTTTAAGCATTTAATAGTAAACAGCCCTTGCTAATGCTCATTCGGACACAATTAGTTTGGCAGGTATGTGAAGTGTAGTATGTCAGTGAAAATTTTACAAAAACAAAGGAAAAGGTTAAAGTAGACTTTGATTACCATTTTTTTCCAGTTTATAAAGGTCTCTCTTCACAATTTAACTACAGCAATCTCATTTTTAGATGGGGAGTTCAACTGACCCAATATTCACTGTCTTCAGGACCTCAACACTCTTGTGACTCATTGACTTTAACGGAAATGTATGATGTTGCTGTCATTGAAACTTTCTCCCTTTGAGTTCTTTACATTTCCTATGTGTGGGAGAAAAAATAAATAAAACCTTGAAATGATCCATCTGGTTTCAATGGGACATGAACAGGAAATTGACAATGAGAGAAAGAGAAACATTGAATACTCAAGAAACACCAACAGAAAGACTATATTTCCTCTACATTGTGTGAAGGGAGTGTTTGTTTGAGGCTGCACTTGGTTCATGTTTGTTGATTCAGTTTAATTCAATCTGTACCCCTTTAGTTCTACATAGACCAAAGATCTATTAGGCACTAAGAACACCCATCCTTATTTGCCTGCCATCCTCTTCTCAATTGCTTCAGTTGCATGTCAAGTTGGCTGTGCCTTCTTATTTCGATCTTGTATCTTAGTCATGTCTAATTAACTGCCAACCTCTCACCCATGTCCAGCCTTTGGCCTGGAATGCCCTCCCTCTTCATATTCCACAGACAATCACTTTCCCCACACTCAAAGCCTTATTTCAGATGCATCTCCTCCAAGAGGCCTTCCCCATCTAGGTCTTCATTTCTCCATCTCACACTCCCTTCTGCATCACCCTTAAACTTGAACTTGCATCCTTTATTCAACCCTCTCCCATGCCTACGGCAGTTATGTACATATCCATCATATACATTGATTTCTATCACCCCCCCATAGACTATAAGCTTGTTGTGGGCAGGGTACACGTTCACCAACTCTGCTATTAATGTCTGTCTCCCCCTCTAGACTATAAGCTCATTATGGCCAGGGAATGTGCCTACTAATTCCCTTACATTGTATTCTCCCAAGCGCTTAGAACAGTACTCCTCACACAGTAAATTCATTCATTCAATCATATTTATTGAGCACTTACTGTGTGCAGAGCACTGTACTAAGCATTTGGGAAGTACAAGTTGGCAACATATAGAGACGGTCCCTACCCAACAACGGGTAGTAAATGTCATCATTATAGTGTACTCTCTCTAGTGCTCAGTACAGCACTCTGCACACAATAAGCACTCAATAAATATGATTGATTGATTTCATTCTGCTATCATTTCAGAGGTGACCCTTGAACCCAAAATTGACAGGTCATTAATATTACTGATATTTACATTAAGAGAGGATTCTAAGGTAATACCACTTTGAGTGGTGATTTATGACCTATACAGTTGAGCTACGTTGGTTCATAAAGAAGGGTTGGGCAAAGAAATGCTATTCTAGGACAAGCAATGGTCCAAACCAATCCAATATACTGTCTCCAATGGTGATAAAAAGGGATATTTGGATCGAAAGCTTGATGATTGCCCTCCCTCATGGTTAGGTGCACACACTCTAATGTATCTAAAATTTCCTTTTAATTTCCCATTGTAGATTCATTCAATTGTACTTATTGAGTGCTTTCTGTGTATATTGTGGATGTCTCTCAAAAAAAATTCTTCTTCTCCCACTCCCTTCAAATCCCACTTGGATTTGTGTAAATTATGCCATTTTTAAAATTCATATTAACGTCTGCTTCTCTCCCTAGATTGTAAGCTATTCTCCCAACTCATAAATTTGTGAGTTGGTAGAATCAAGCAAGAAAGGAAAGTCTGACTAAATCACTTCCCAAGAGATCCAAAAACATTGTTCATTTCTCCTTGAATGGCAACACTTAATTACCTCTTTGCACCTGGTTATGAGCCAGGTGTTTAATGAACATATCTACAATTCAATTTATATTTTTGGAAGCAGTGAAAGTCTCAGCAGATGACCTCTGACTTTAGGAACCGAACACAAAATAGGTTACAGGAAGAGCAGAATAGTTCAATAGCACTTTTTGCTTGCTTTATGGAGGACTGAGTAAAGATGTTCTCATCGGAGAGGGTGGTGGTAACCACTGGCTGTGGAAAATTCCGTTTATATCCCTATTTCCAAATGGACTTATTAACCATGAATCCTCTTAAGCCCTCTCCTAAAGACTAGCTTTTCAACTTTGTCTGCCAAAGTGGTGTCTTGCCCAAGACCATAGGCTAGCATGTTCTCCCCATAAGAAAACACACATAATGCTGTGTTTTTTTTGGCCTCACAATCCACAAACAGTTCCATACTCTAATTCAAAAGAATATTGCTGCTATAACAATGGAAAAATGGATGTGGGGAGGTGAGGCGGGGTAAAGAAAGTAACCTGTAGTATAAAAATGAGAGAGCCAAAAGCCACAGGACAGATATTTCTGTTACTGTAGGATATACGGCTTGTGCCAAACATTGGTTTGCTAGTTGGCATTTCATTGACAGCTCAAGCTTTCAAAGCACCTGAAAAATCAAGAAGATTGTACTCTGGCATTGGATTTGTTATGCTGGAGACTGCATTGGATAAAAACATGATTTTTTTCAAATAGTAAAATTCAAAAATGGATTATTTTCTTAATGTTGCAACCATGCCTTTGCCTTTCATCACTAAAGCCAAAATGTATTTGGGAAATAGTATTGTAATTATTCATGACCAGTTAAATATGAGTTTGAATTTTTGAATGCTCTCCTTGTAGATAGAGATTTCTGCTCCTTGAATGGATTCTCCTGAAGGCAGCTGATCAATAATTTAGTTTTTTCTTTAGAGCCCCCTTTCCTCTTTATAAAAGAAAGTAGACTTCCAAAAGAACACTTTTATTGTGTTTTGTGTTCATAATTTATCATCACACTGAACATGCTTTCTCCCCTTGCAGGCACCAAAAATGTGTGAGCCCTTTGCCTTCCTGTTCACTGTATTGGCTAGTACATGTAATCAGTTAGTCAGTGGCATTTATTGTGAACTTGCTTTATGCAGAGCACTGTGGAAGAGTACAATACAAAGACTGAATATGCCCACGGAAATACTAACATTTCTGTTTTTATAATTTTGTGTTCACACTTTCCAGGTCAAAGAACTTCATGGCCTTGTGGGTAGAGCATGGGCCTGGAGGTCAGGAGGACCTGGGTTCTAATCCAGGCCCCAACACATCTGCTTTGTGACCACTGGCAAGTTACTTCACTTCTCTGGGCTTCAGTTCCTCCACCTGTCAAATGGGGATGAAGACTATGAGTCCCATGTGGGACAGAGACTGTGTCCAACCGTATTATCTTATATCTACCCCAGTGCTTAGAACAGTGCTTCACATATAGTAAGCCCATAAATACCGTTATTGTTATTATTATTATCATTATTATTATTATTAGAATTTAAATACCTCTCCTCCTCTTCTTTCCCTGACCCTACTTTGATGCCTTGGCATGACGGTCCAAGCTAGGTTGGCCTAGAAAGAGGAAAAGACCCTGAAGTGTTTAGATTGGAGAAACTGCTCATGACCCACTCAGACAGAAAGCATTTTGGCATAAGATGGCAGTCACTCATCTTCCAAAATAAGATTGGGCACAGGCAATTACAGGGGAGAAATTTGGCAAGGAGCCGGCAACTAGGAAAATGGGAAAGCAGAACTTCAAAGCCACGAGAAGGAATCTTTGCCTACCTGAGGGAGAAGTTATTCCATTTTGGTGTTGGTCAGGAAGACGGAGTGTTGATAGGGAAAAACTACCAGCGTGAGACCCTAGGGACCACCTGCTCACTGAAGAGCTAAGAAAAATAGAGCAGTTGGTTTCAGAACAGTTGGGGGTCCATAAGTATGAGTACCAGTTCAGAGTTAGGTTGCTATTTCTGGATCTAATTTAAGATTCTGTTGTATGAGCTACCTAAGTAAATGCAGAAGACTCGTTTATTAGCAAATGACATGCATTGTGTGGAACATCCAAGATTGGAGACTGTCTGTCACAGGGGGGTGCAGTCCTTTAGCCTGTCTCATTCATTCATTCTTCCATTCAATCAGTCATATTTATCGACTCTCCTAACCTCAGCCCTTAAGATGCAGAATTGGTTAGCTGCAACAAGGATACTTCCCATGCTTGCTGGGAATTCTGAATCTTAGCATCATGGGGTGGAGGCTACAAGCTACAGGGCAATCTTGGGGGTACACTGAGGTAGATTCCCAAGAAACACCCTACCCCTCTAGTAAAACAAGCTGTGGGCCTTAGAACTATCTCTGGCTGGTCAACCTTAAAGGTGACTGGAAACATGACACCTGACCAGAGGAGAGAGACTATCCAAGATCCATTAATAAAACTCCTGTAGCCCATTTTCCTGTCTAGCCCTTATAAGAACAGTGATGACATCTACCCCATCAAGAACAAAGGATCAATCTGAGGTCAGATACTTCAGGACCAAGAACTTGTGCAGAGGAACTGATTATAATAATAATCATGACATGCCAACTGTATGCATCATTTGTTCTACCTAATTCCTTCCAACTGTGCTCCTGCTGGGGCGGAGTTTAATGAGAATAATATGAAGGGGTACAGCATATTGGAAGTGCATGCAAGGATTTTTTTTCATGTGCAAGACCCGTTACAGTTGAAGAAACTGCACCGCAATATTGTTGCTCTGTTAAAACAATATAACCTAGTATAAACTAGTCATTAATATTTGTTGAAGACTTACACTGTGCAGAGAATAGTACTAAATACCTAAGAGAATAAAACAGAGGCTGATATAGTAATTGAGCCAGAATGTAACAAGTGCTTGGATGAGCACGGTAGCAGTTTGGATGGAAAAGGGCAAATTCTGAAGATGTTGTGAAGGAAGAACTGACAGGATAAAAGCTTCCCCATCCTCGTATCTCAGCTATTTGGTTTAGAATTTGGTTCAGAGAAGCAGCATGACCTAGCAGATAGAGCATGGGCCTGGGAATCAGAAAGACCTGGCTTCTAATTGGAACTCTACTCCTTGTCTGCTGTGTGACCTCGGGCAAGTAACTTAAATGATCTGTGCCTCAGTTTCTTCATCTGTAAAATGGGGACTAAGACTGTGAGCCCTACATGTAACAGGGATTGTGTCCAACCTGATTAGTTTGTATCTATCCCAGCACTTAGTATAGTGCCTGGCACATTGTAAGAGCTTAAAAAATACCATTTAAAAAAATCTAATTGTATCTGCCCATCACATAGAATGCCCTATGTGAGACTCTTGTCAGAAATCTCTACTACTAAATGATATAGCTCCAGCAGGTACTTCCATACTTGTAGAACCCAGGTATTTTGAGGTTTCTAGCTGTCCCAAAGCACACTCTAAATATAGCAAAGCTGAGGGGCCACAGTTACTGGAGTAGATTTGGAAGTCTAAATTCAATGCCAAGCACAGGATTTGTTTGGAACCAGGCCTCAGAGCCCACGAAGAACATTAAATTAGAAAAATCTGCTAATTCCAATGATAAATACTTTATCTGTCTTGACAACTCCTGTGAATGTGGAAGGAGAGCACTGGAAGTTTCAGGTGTAATTTATCAATACTTAGGTAAATCTCATTAAATGGCTATCACAACAAAAGAACATCTGAAGAGAAGGCTCTGACAGATAAAAGTGAGCTAATTAAAGGTGTCCAAGAGTAAGCTTTGATGAATGGAGTAGAAAGAGAATGGACAGAAACTGTTCTTAAAATGAATAATGATGTCATGAGCAATATTGGGATTGAGGGGGTCCGAGCAAGGGTGGTCAAAAAGCTGAGGCTATGTGAATAGGGAGAATGCTGACTTCAAATGTCTATTGACATCACCCTCACCTTTCATCTGGCATTGAGTTTTCCTTCCAGCTTTCGTGTTCTTTCCATTATTTTCAGATGTACCAAAGGGAGATAAATTATTTCATTAAGAAAAAAGATAAGCAAATGATAAAATGTGTGTGTGAGAGCAAGAGACAGTGAGAGTGAGACAGAGAGAGAGAGAGAAAGAAAGAAAGAAAGAGAAGTCATACTCTGGCATCCCTCCAAAGTGGAAAAGAAAGTGTCAGATCTCAGCTGGTAAATAAGATGTTACTGTGAGGCTTATAAAGCCAAGATTCTTTCTCCTTTGTAAAGGCTCTACCTGCAAAACGTGAAGGGGACTCACTGACAGACACATTAAAACACCATTAAACTGTGAAATAGAACACAGTGTGAAAATAGATTTAACCTTCACAGCATATCGATCTCTACCCGCACCATGCCTAAGTTCTTGGACAACTGTTTTATAATAGGTTTTACTTATTTTCCTGTTGCTATGTTGACTTCCTCTGAGGAGGGTGTTATTTCTAAAAGCTCCTGACAGTCGAGGGAAGCGGGCTTGTTTCTCAGGGACCACTCAGCTTTGGAATGTTCCTGCCAGCTGCTCTACAAACAGAAATCAGTTTGGTGAAGAGGAGGAATTACTCTGGGTAGTGAGTAGTGATTACAATAAGGGATGAGAGGAGAGGAAGGCAAATGGAACAAGTAAGAGAAGAGAGAGTCAGAAATGTAAAGGACTTGAATCAACCAGAAGTAGGAGTGAAAGAGATCTTCAGACCCAGAATAAACAGCTTTTACACAAGCTTCCTTTCAATGGGAAAGGACACCTCTGCCACTGATAATTTCTCACCCTCTTTATCCATATGTCCCACCAGAAGAAGTTAAGTGCTGCTTCTTGACTAATTCAGGGATCAAACACATCAGATATCCAGAGGTTCCTTCACTTTCACTAGATTAAGGGAGCCAGCTCTATCACCCTGTGATTGAGTTTCTTTTGATCCCTAAAGAACAAAACTGAAAAGCTAGTAGGAAAAAAGTTTAAAAAAGCCCTTTCTAAAAGAGCATGTACATTTACCTTAAAAAAATTAACAGAAGTTGCCCCCCTCAAACCCTCCCACCTTGGTTTGTTCAACCAGGATGCCCCATTGATTAGGAAACAGAATAGCTCTTCAAGTGTAAAATACAAAGTGAAATACAAAAGGGGATTAACTGAATTGAAGATAGTTCAAAAAAAGATGAGAAATGGAAAGTAATCCAAGGGGTAAACAGTGGAGAAGGAAGTGACTTGCTATGAAGTCCACCCAAAGTAGAATGAGTTGGGTTTTTTAGTTTGTTTCTTTGTTTTTTTATGGTATTAAGTGTTTTCTATGTGCAAGCACATGGGTAGGTGCTGGGGTAGATAAAAGATAATCAGCTTGGACCCAGTCCATATCCTTCACTGGGCTTTACAGATGAGGTAACTGAGACACAGAGAAGTTCAGTGACTTGCCCACAATTACACACTAGACAAATGGCAGAGCTGTGATTAGAACCCAGGTCCTTCTGACTTGCAGGCCCATGCTCTATCCACTAGACCATGCTGCTTCTCAAAAATTAACTCCTAAGAGGAAAAACCAGAACAACTATTCCTCAGTAGAAAATGAAAAAAAAACCAATAGATTTACTCACTGACTTGGAATCCACAAGGATGATTGTGCCTGAATTTGAACATCCACAAAAGTATTTTCAAAACTTGAAAAGCAGTTTTAACAACATATACTAATGGAAAGCCTAAAATGACATCTGGTAGGGCTGGATGTTGGTATTGGGTAGGAAACCCTCTTTCAGTGCATCAAGAAAATCCTGCTATCCTGTTTGTACTTTTCTGTCTGCATTGGGGTGGTATCAGAAGTGTGGCCATCCTGACACGGAGAAAAAAAAATACATATCAATCAATGGAATTTATTGAGTGCTTGTTGTTTGCAGAGCATAGAACTAAGTGATTGGGAGAGAAAAATGCAATATATTAAATAGATATGGTGCCTGCCCTCTAAAATTGTATAGTCTAGTGAATGAAAAATTTGCTACCACTTCCTGTTTTGTGAAATCATTCCATTGTGCTCTTTGCACATGCAGCATGCTGTCTGATGTCATATAGGAGACTGTTCAATCCCCTTTACCTAAAGCTTGTCAATGGAGAGACAACTGACTTTCCCCACCTTGTTCCCCAGACATTGGAATCTTTCTTTAAAGGCAATGACAGATGAAAGGAACTAAGCGGGAGTCATGCAAGGCCTATGAACTTATTTATATCATCCTCAGCATTTTGGTATATATATATATATTTACTCAGTCATATATTAAATTATTTTGAAAGATCTAGTTGTAAATATTGACATGCCTGTCTCCCCCTTTAGAATAAAAACACCTTGTGGGTGGGAAATTCCTTTGTTATGTATTTTCCAAGAATTAAATGCTTCACTGCACTCAGTGGGCATTCAATAAAGACTATTACTACTACTAGTACATTGCTTCAGAAAGTTGGCAAAAGTACTTGTGAAAATTCCCTTGAAGTCGTTAATAATAGTAATAATGATAATAATAATAATGGTACTTATTATTTTATTATTACTTATGGCAGAAAAACAGTGTGGCTTAGTGGCACAGTCTTAGGAGTCAGAGGTCATGTGTTCTAATCCTGCCTTTGCCACTTGCCTGCTCTGTGGCTTCGGGCAAGTCACTTAACTTCTTTGTACCTCAGTTACCTCATCTGTAAAATGGGGATTAAGACTGTGAACCCCACATGGGACAACCTGATTAACTTGTATATACCCCAGTGCTTAGAATAGTGCTTGGCACATAGTGAATGCTTAACCAAAACCATTATTATTATTATTATTACTTGTTAAACACCTACTATGTGCCAAGCACTGTTCTAAGTGCTGGAGTAGATTTAGGTTAGTCAGATTGGACACAGTCCCTGTTCCACATAGGACTCACACTCTTAATATCCATTTTACAGATGAGGTAACTGAAGCCCAGAGAAGTAAAATGACTTACCCAAGGTCACACAGCAGACTTGTGGCATAGTGGGGACTAGACCCATGACCTTCTTAGTCTGAGGCCCTTGCTCTATCCACTAGACATACTGCTTCTCCATAATGACAACAATAATTACAAATACTACTACTAATAATTACTATTAATGGGTCTTTTAAGTGCTTATTATGTTCCAGGTACTGTACTGAATGCTGAGTTAGATACAATTTAATCAGGTTGGACATCACCCACATGGGGCCACAGTCTTAATCCTCATTTTACAGTTGAGGTAACTGAGGCACAGAGAAATAAAATGACTTTTCCAAGCAGCAGACAAGTGGAGGAGCTGGGATTAGAATTCAGGTCCTTCTGACCTTTAGGCCTGTGCTCTATCTAACATGCTGCTTCTTGATTTGTTAGTTGTTAAGTGCATACTATCTGCCAATCACTGTACTAAGTACTGGGATAGATACAAGTTAATCAGTTTAGATATAGTCCCTGTTTCACATGAGACTCACAGTCTAAGTAGGTGGGAGAACAGATATTGAATTCTCATTCTGCAGATGAGGAAACTGAAGCACAGGGAAGTTAAGTGACCTGCCCAAGGTCACAGAGCAAACAAGTTGGAAGAGCTTGGATTAGAACCCAGGTGCTCTGAATCCCATGTCCATGATTTTTCCACTAGGGCATGCTGCTTCTCTATAGAATCATTTACAGAACCTGTTAAAAATACTGCATATTTTTTTTTCCATTTATTAATCATCAATGATATTTTTTGAGCTCTTACTATGTGCAAAGCACTATACTAAGAATTTGGCAGAGTTCATTACAACAGGGTTCAAGAGAAGCTTTCCCTGTCAAGAATGAGCTTACAGTCCAGAAGAAGAAACAGACATTAATATAAATGAATAATTTATAATATTCAAATTTAAAATATATGTACATAAATCTATGGGATTGATGGTGGGGCAAACATCAGAAACCCATGGGTCACAGATCCAAATATACAGATGACACAGAAGGGAAAGGGAGCTGGAGAAAAGAGAGCTTAATTGGGAAAGACGTCTTGGAGAAGATATGACCTTAATAATGCTTTGAAAGTAAGGAAAGTAATGGACTGGTGTATATGGAGGGAGAGGGGGCTCCAGGCTAGGTGGAAGATATGGGAAAGGGGTCAGTGGCAAGATAGATAGTATCAGGGCATAGTGAGTAAACTGGCACTAGAGGAGAAAAGTTTGTGAGCTAGGCTATAGTAGATCAGTGAGGAAAGGTTGGAGAGAGTGTGTTGATTGAGTGCTTTAAAGCCATTGATTTCTGTTTGGTAAGGAAATGGATGGGCAACCATTGGAGGTTATGAGGAATGAGGAGACAAGGACTTAACTTTTTTTAGAAAAATGATCCATGTAGCGGAGTGAAGTATGGACCGGAGTGGGGAGAGAGAGGAGGCAGTGAGGTTAGCGAAAAGGCTGATGCAGTAGTCAAGGCAGGATAGGGTAAGTGCTTGGATCAACATGGTAGCAATTTGGAAAGAGAAGAAAGGGTGGATTTTAGCAATGTTGTAAAGATAGAACCTATAGGATTTGATGACAGATTGAATATGTGGATTGAATGAGAGACACTGCCTCTCCCACTAGACTGTAACTGCTTTTCAATTAATCAACCATATTTATTGAATGCTTATTGTGTGCAGAGAACTGTATTAAATACTTGGGAGAGCTTAGAATCTAGAGGGGGTGACTGAGAGTTGATATAAGTGAATTATGGATATGTATGTAAGTGCTTTGGGGTTAAAGGGGGGTGAATAAAGGATGCATTCATTCATTCATTCATTCGAATTTATTGAGTGCTTACTGTGTGCAGAGCACTGTACTAAGTGCTAGGGAAGTACAAGTTGGCAACATATAGAGACAGTCCCTACCCAACAATGGGCTCACAGTCTAGAAAGGGGAGACAGACAACAAAATAACATGTAGACAGGTGTCAGGTAATCAGGATAAATAGAAATAAAGCTAAATGCACATCATTAACAAAATAAATAGGATAGTAAATATGTACAAGTAAAATAGAGTAATAAATCTGTACAAACATATAAACAGGTGCTGTGGGGAGGGGAAGGAGGTAGGGTGGGGGGGATGGGGAGGAGGAGAGGAAAAAGGGGGCTCAGTCAGGGAAGTCCTCCTGGAGGAGGTGAGCTCTCAGTAGGGCTTTGAAGGGAGGAAGAGAGCTATCCTGGTGGATGTGCAGAGGGAGGGCATTCCAGGCCTTGGGGAGGACGTGGGCCGGGGGTCGATGGTGGGACAGGTGAGAACGAGGTACAGTGAGGAGGTTAGTGGCAGAGGAGTGGAGGGTGTGGGCTGGGCTGTTGAAGGAGAGAAGGGAGGTGAGGTAGGACGGAGCGAGGTGATGGAGAGCCTTGAAGCCGAGAGTGAGGAGTTTTTTCTTGATGCATAGGTTGACTGTTATCCACTGGAGATTTTTGAGGAGGGGAGTAACATGCCCAGAGTGTTTCTGCACAAAGATGATCCAGGCAGTAGCATGAAGTATAGACTAAAGTGGGGAGAGTCAGGAGGAGGGGAGATCAGAGAGGAGGTAAGATGAGAGATTGAACCAGCAAGGTAGCGGTTTGGATGGAGATGAAAGGGTGGATCTTGGCGATGTTGCAGAGGTGAGACCCACAGGTTTTGGTAATGGATTGGATGTGGGGGGTGAACGAGAGAGTGGAGTCGAGGATGACACCAAGGTTCTGGGCTTGTGAGACGGGAAGGATGGTAGTGCTGTCTACAGTGACAGGAAAGTCAGGGAGAGGGCAGGGTTAGGGAGGGAAGGTAAGGAGTTCAGTCTTGGACATATTGAGTTTTAGATGGCAGGCAGACATCCAGATGGAGATGTCCTTAAGGCAGGAGGAGACCCAAGCCTGAAGGGAGGGAGAGAGAGAAGGGGCAGAGAGGTAGATTTGGGTGTCATCTGCGTAGAGATGATAGTTGAAGACATGGGAGCAAATGAGTTCACCAAGGGAGTGAGTGTAGATACAGAACAGAAGAGGACCAAGAACTGACCCTTGAGGAATCCCTACAGTAAGGGGATGGGAAGGGGAGGAGGAACCCACAAAGGAGACTGAGAATGAATGGCCGGAGAGTTAAGAGGAGAACCAGGAGAGGATGCAGTCTGTGAAGCCAAGGTTGAATAGAGTGTTGAGGAGAAGGTGGTGGTCCACAGTGTCGAAGGCAGCTGAGAGTTCGAGGAAGATTAGGATAGAGTAGGAGCCGCTGGATTTGGCAAGAAGGAGGTCATTGGTGACCTTCGAGAGGGCAGTTTTGGTGGAGTGTAGGGGATGGAAGCCAGATTGGAGGGGATCAAGGAGAGAGTTGGCATTGAGGAATTCGAGGCAGCGGGTGTAGACGACACATTCAAGGAGTTTGGAAAGGAATGGTAGGAGGGAGATAGGACGATAACTAGAAGGGGAAGTGGGGTCAAGAGAGGGTTTTTTTAGGATGGGGGAGACATGGACATGTTTGAAGGCAGAGGGGAAGGAACCAGTGGAGAGTGAGCGGTTGAAGATGGAAGTTAAGGAGGGGAGGAGGGAAGGGGAGAGAGATTTCATAAGATGAGTGGGAACGGGGTCAGAAGCACAGGTGGCTGGAGTAGCACTTGAGAGGAGGGAGGAGATCTCATCTGAAGATACTGCTGGGAAGGATGGGAGAGTAGCAGAGAGGGTTGAGAGCAGTGGGGTTGGAGAAGGGGGAGGAGTGACTTTGGGGAGCTCAGACCTGATGGAGTTAATTTTACTAATGAAGTAGGAGGCCAGATTGTTGGGAGTGAGGGAAGGAGGATGGGGAGGAACAGGAGGCCTGAGAAGTGAGTTAAATGTACAGAAGAGCTGACGGGGATGATGGGCATGGGTGTCAATAAGGGAGGAGAAATAGTTTTGTCTGGCAGAGGAGAGAGCAGAGTTAAGGCAGGAAAGGATAAACTTGAAGTGAACAACGTTGGCTTGGTGTTTAGACTTTTGCCAGCAGTGTTCAGCAGCTCGAGCATAAGAGCGAAGGAGGCAGTGGCAGTGATCCAAGGCTGTGGGTTAGCGGTATGAGAGCGGCGAAGGGAAAGGGGAGCGAGCGAGTCAAGCTGAGTAGAGAGGGTAGAGTTGAGAGCAGTAATCTGATCATCAAGATTGGGTAGAGAGGAAAGGGAGGTGAGGTGATGCCAATCCAAGTGTATATGAGACATAGAAAGGAGTGGGAGAAGAGGAAATGGGGCTTAGTCAGGGAAGACCTCTTGTAAAGGCTTTGAAGGAGAGGAGAGAGACTTTCTGTTGAATATGAAAAGGGAAGGCATTCCAAGCCAGAGGCAGGATGAGGGTGAGAGGTCAGAGGAGAGGTAGACAAGATAGAAGTACAGGAAGTAGGTTGGCATTAGAAGAGTGAAGTGTGCAGGCTGTGTTATTGTAGGAAATAAGGGAGGTAGGGTAGGAGGGTGGAAGGTGATTGAATGCTTTAAACTTGATGTTAAGAAGTTTCTGTCTGTGGAGGTGGATGGGAAAGCACTGGACGTTCTTGAGGAGCAGGGAAACAAGGACTGAATGGTTTTATAAAAATCCTTGAGAGCAGAATTCACATCTACCAACACTATTGTATTGTACTGTATTGTACAATCCCAAGCGCTTAGTCCAGGGTTCCGTACACAGTAAGTAATCACAGTAAGTAATCAATAAATACCCTTCATTAATTGATAGATAAGAATAAAGTCCTATTGATAGGAGGAAGAACTGAACTGTCCACAGATGGAGGAGGAGTAACGTAGTTCACTTAAGAAATTCCACTGGCAATATATTTCTAATGTAGCAGGGGGCTTTGAGTATGATGGTACTCACAAATACATTTCCTGGAGTCTGAGAGTATGTAAACTTCTATTTTTTCAAAGAAATTGATAAGTTGGCAGTTTAGATGTATGTGTCCTTTAAAAATTCCATTGTACTGTTGGAAAGTTAACATGGAGAAAGGGGCAATAAACATAGAGAAGGTCACTTGCAGTCTTGACTGCAAAAGGAAAATGTTTTGTTTTTTAGAAAGATGCAGGATTCAGAGACAAACTGAATGTGCAATATGAATCATGGAGCAGAAAAAATAATGATTGAACTCTTTATCCCCATGAGGTCTTTCTTCTGGAAAATACTCAGATACAGATTAACAAACAGGGCTAAGAGTTCAGCCCTAGAGAGTAGATTGACTCTTCAAATCTGCTCCCCTGTTGATCTTGCCAAAATGGTCACTGCCTGGGGCATTGTGAAAAATGTGCTCTAAAAGATCTGCTCAAAATAGCTACCCTGGGGAAGCCTGTGCCAACTTGTCTGGTTCTTCCAGGGAAATGGGCAGCACAAGAGAAGAGTCTGCCAGTCCCAGACTTCATTGGCATCATTTTGAAGTGACATTATGCTGCCAGTCTTACATATTTTTTTTTCTTTCACTGAAATATTAAAGTTCAATAATCATAGTACTGCTGGTTGAGTCTGTTGGAAATGTCTTGGCTAAGACATTCTTAAGAAAGATTATTTCAAAGATCAAGTCCCAGTCGACTTCTTCCTCCCTGATTCTAGATTTTATCTCTGGGAGTGGGAGTGTTCAAAGGCACAAAAGACAGTCAACAATCATCTATTGTGGTCATTCACATCATTTCCTCCCAGAGCCAAAATTCAAAGTCATTGTCCAATGTGGCCTTTTTCTTAAAGTAAATTATCATCTTTTTAACACTTCCTACATCCTGATCAGAAATACTAATTCAAAGGTGACTGAGTTCATTGTGGGCAGGGATTGTCACTCTTTATCTCTGTATTGTACTTTCCCAAGTGGTTATTATAGTGCTCTGCATACAATAAGCACTTAATAAATATGATTCAATGAATACATGACTAAGAAGAATAAATAGCCATTTAATCAATCAGTCAAGGGCATTTGAGTGCTTAATGTGTGCCAAGCAGTGTACTAAACCCTTGGGAGTGTGTAGTACAACAGAGTTGGTAGACATGTTCCCTGCCCACTAGGAGGTTATAGTGTAGAGGGGGAGACAGACATTAAAATAAATTATGGATATGTTGATAAGTGCTATGAGGCCGAGGACAAGTTGAATATCACATGTTTGGAGGGTACAGATCCAAATGCCTAGAGAATAGGGGAAATGAGGACTTAGTTGGGGCAGGCCTCTTGGATATGGTGTTAAGATGTTTACGAGTAAAGTTTTCAATAAAAAATACTTAATGGAGCCAGGAGGAAAAATTTAGTGGCCCTCCAAGGGCATCATTACTTAATAACTGTGGATTTTCTGATTATGATTCATCTTTTCTGAATGATGTGTTCATTCTAATCTTAGAAACATATATGGAAAGCTTCTATTGTCTATCATCATTATTGGGTAGGGAATACACAATAACGTATGCAGGCTGTGTACAGAGTACTGTATTATACTAACCTCTTGGGGGTATACAATAAAGTGGAAGAAGTGTCTTTCCTTGAGATGCTTACATCAATTCTTCTAAAAATGTCCTAATCATGCCTAGGTTTAATTTCATATAAGTCAGTTCTAAATGTGCTTTGGAATCTTGGTCTGCACAGGTCTCATTCCCTAGGAAGGAATCTCAGGATTTACTTTCACTGTGCTGAAAAGCCTGGCCTGTTTCTAAAAATTACAGTACTTGTTAAATGCTTACTATGTGCCAGGCACTGGGCATTGAATTAAGCACTGGACAAGTTAATCAGATTGGGCAAAGTCCTGCAATCGTATTTATTGAGTGCTTACTGTGTACAGGGCACCATACTAAGTGCTTGGGAAAGTACACCACAATAATATAGCACACAATTTTCCTGCCCACAGAAAGCCCACACGGGATTCATGGTCCAAGTAGGAGGCAGAACAGATATTTAATCACAATGTACAGATGAAGAAATTGAGGTACAGAGAAAGTAAGTGAAGCGACTTGTCCAAGGCCACATTGTAGGCAATTGGCAGAGCCTGGATTAGTACTCAGGTCCTCTGACTACCAGGCCCATGCTCTGAAGCCACACAGCTTTTAAGACAGAAATGGCCTTTATCTCTCACTAATAAGATTACTGAGCTTCCTTTAAAATGTCCTTAAAGTTGAAATAAATTAAAATCCATTTTGTTCATTTGTCCACTGATATATTAAAGAATTTTAATAGCAACAAGAACATGACCTTACCATGCCTAAATCTCTACACATCTGCCTCAGTCACCCAGTTGCCTTTTTACAACCTTAATTAGCTTTTCATCTTTTATTTCCATGGTGCTGAAAAAAGAATACCCAGATTATAAATCACTAGAATTCCTCTTAGTGCAAATATGCTAAGCATTGTCCCACTTGTTCATATGAAGTGGTAGCAAAATATGCTTCTTTTAGTGAGAAATACCGTTTTACACACACTAAATCCCTATTGTGTCATTAGCAGATACAATTTATTCCAGTGTTACACAGCCTTCTCCTTTCCCTCAGTGGTCCCTAATTAACTTCAGTGAAACCTTTTTCTCCAAATCCTTATCCCTACTGTTCCAAGAAATGCTCTCATTCTCTCCTGGTCTTCTTTCTAATTTTTGAATTCCAAGCACTGTATTCACCATCTCTTCTCTACAATCATTTGCCAAAACTACTTCTCATTTTATTTGATTCAGAAAAGGCTAGGAAGCTAAGGTGTGTAAATTATGGGATGTTAGTATACTCTCCATAAACAGGAAAGCATGGATCATCTCCAAAGGGGGAAGAAGTTGACTCAAATGAGTAATTTCTAGAAGGACAAGTTCAAGGGCAGATTGAATATTTCCCCCCCACCCCAATTCCTCTCCCAAACTGCATCACCTATGCACTGTCAGCACCTACCTAAGCAGAGGTATTAACCACATCCACTACCTCCACAGCACTTGTATATGTATCTTTGGATTCTTCATTTTCCCTAACTGAAACAGTATATTATAAGCTACATGAGGGCAGGGCTCATGTTTACTCACTTTATTGAATCAATCAATATTGAGCTCTTGTTATGTGTAGAGCACTGTACTAAGTGCTTGAGAGAGTACAATACAACAGTATCACAGAGTTGATAGGCTCATCCTCTGCCCATAACGAGTTTACAGCCTAGAGTGGTAGAGAGACAATTATGGATATGTACAAAAGGACTGTGGGGCTGAAGGAGGGGTGTGAATAAAGGAAGCAAATCAGGGCGATGCAGAAGGAAGAAGGAGAAAAGGAAATGAGGACTTAGTCAAGGAAGGCCTCTTGGAGGAGATGTGCCTTCAGTAAGTCTTTGAAGGTTGGGAGATTAATTGTCAGATATGAAGAGGGAGGGTGTTCCAAGTCAGGGGCAGGACGTGGGCAAGAAGTCGGTGATAGACAAGATCAAGTTACAGTGAGTAGAGAAGTGAAGTATGTGGGGTGGGTTGTAGTAGGAGAGCAGTGAGGTGAGGTAGGAGGGGATGAGGTGATCGAGGGCTTTAAAGTCGATAGTAAGGAGTTTCTGTTTGATGAAGAGGTGGATGGGTAACCACTGGAGGTTCTTGAGGAGTGGGGTAACATGGACTGACTGAACGTTTTTGTAGAAAAATGATCTGGACAGCCATGTGAAGCATGGACTTGAGTGGGAAGAACAGGAGGCAGGGAGGTCAGCAAGGAGGCTGAAACAGTAATCAAGGCAGGATAGGATAAGTGATTCAAATAACTTGATTGCTTGATCAGTTTGGAGGGAGAGGAAAGACAGATTTTAGTGTTGTTGTGAAGGTTGAACTGACAGGATTTAGTGAAGGATGGAAGGTTGAATGAATGGGATGAGTCAAGGCTAATACCAAGGTTATGGGCTCCAGAAACAGGAAGGATTGTGGTGCAGTCTAAGTGATGGGAAAATTATAGGGAGGACAGGGTTTGAGTGGGAAAATGAGGAGTTCTGTTTTGTCCATGTAAGTTTGAGGTGTCAGTAGAAATCCAAGTAGAGAGGTCTTGAATGCAGGATGAAATTTAGATTTGGGAACCACCTACAGAAAAGCAGTAGGTGGAGCCATGGTAGTGAATGAGTTTTCCAAATGAGTGAGTGTAGATGGAGAAAAGAAGTGGACCCAAAACTAAACCTTGAGGGACTCCCACAGTTAGGGGGCGGGAGGCAGAGGAGGATCCCGCAAAACAGGCTGACAGCAAGTGGTCAGAGAGATAAGAAGAGAACCAGGAGTGGACAGTGTCAGTGAAGCTGAGGTTAGATAATGTTTCCAGGAGAAAGGGGTGGCTGACAATGTCAAAGGCAGCTGAGAGGTTGAGGAGGATTAGGATGGAGTAGAGGCCAATGGATTTGACAAGAAGGAGATCATTTGTGGTCTTTGAGAGGGCAGTTTTCGTAGAGTGAAGGGGACGAAAACCAAATTTGAAGTGATCAAAGGGAGAATTGGAGGAGAGAAACTAGAGAGAGCAGTTGTAGGCAACTCGCTCAAAGAGGTTGGATAGGAATGGTAGGAGGGAGATGGGGTGATAACTGGAGGGAGCCAAGTGGTCAAAGGGAGGGTTTTGGTTTTTTTTAGGATAGGAGAGAGAGAGACATGAGCATGTTTGAAAGCAGTGGGGAAGAAGCCACTGGAAAGAGATCAGTTCAAATTGTTGGTCAGGGAGGGGAAAAGAGAAATGAAAACTGCTTTGGTAAGATGCAAAGAGATGAGGTCAGAGGCACAGGTGGAGGGGATGGATTTTGAGAAAAGGAAGGTGCTCTTCTGTTGAGATACTGCCGGGAAAGATGGGAGAGTTGATAAAGGGGCAGGGAGGAGGAAGGAACTGGAGAGGAGCAGGGAAGATTTTAGAGAGATCACACCTGATAGTTTCAATTTTCTCAATAAAGTATGTGACTAGGTCATTAGGGGCAAGAGATGGGAGAAGCTGGCGAGCAGGTGGCGAGGAGGAAGGAGTTAAATTTCTGGAGAAACCATTGAGTACAATGGGAATGGATGTCAATAAGGATGAAGAAATAATTTTGCCAGCCAGAGGAGAGGGCAGAGTTGAAGCACACAAAGATGAACTTGAAGTGGAAGAGGTCAGCCTGATGCCTAGATTTCCACCAGCAGCCCTCTATGGCACATGCACAAGGGCAAAGAAAGCAGACTGTGGCAATGATCCAGCGCTGTTGGTTAGTGGTATAAGATTGATGAAGGGATAAGTGAGTGAGTGAGTTGAGTTCAATTTAGAGGATCATGCTGAGGGAATCAATTTGGTCATCAAGGGAAGGTAGTTAGGGTGTGGAGGTCAACCCTCTCTTAACCCCACCTCACCTTCTAGTTATCACCCCATCTCCCTCCTACCATTCATTTCCAAACTCCTTGAACAAGTCGTCTACACGTGCTGCCTTGAATTCCTCAACACCAACTCTCTCCTCGACCCCCTCCAGTCTGGCTTCTGTCCCCTACATTCCACAGAAACCGCCCTCTCAAAGGTCACCAATGACCTCCTGCTTGCCAGAACCAATGGCTCATACTCTATCCTAATCCTCCTCGACCTCTCAGCTGCCTTCAACACTGCGGACCACTCCCTTCTCCTCAACACGCTATCCAACCTTGGCTTCACAGACTCCGTCCGCTCCTGGTTCGCCTCTTATCTCTCCGGTTGTTCATTCTCAGTCTCTTTTGCAGAATCCTCCTCCCCCTCCCATCCCCTTACTGTGGGGGTTTCTCAAGGTTCAGTTCTTGGTCCCCTTCTGTTCTCTATCTAAACTCCCTCCCTTGGTGACCTCATTTGCTCCCACGGCTTCTACTATCATCTCTACGCTGATGACACCCAAATCTACATCTCTGCCCCTGCTCACTCCCCCTCCCTTCAGGCTCGCATCTACTCCTGCCTTCAGGACATCTCCATCTGGATGTCTGCCAGCCACCTAAAACTCAACATGTCCAAGACTGAACTCCTTGTCTTCCCTCCCTAACCCTGCCCTCTCCCTGACTTTCCCGTCACTGTTGACGACACTACCATCCGTCCCGTCTCACAGGCCCGCAACCTTGGTGTCATCCTCGACTCTGCTCTCTCGTTCACCCCTCACATCCAAGCCGTCACCAAAACCTGCCAGTCTCAGCTCCGCAACAATGCCAAGATCCACCCTATCCTCTCTATCCAAACTGCTACCCTGCTTGTTCAAGCTTTCATCCTATCCTGTCTGGACTACTGTATCAGCCTCCTCTCCGATCACCCATCCTCTTGTCTCTCCCCACTTCAATCCATACTTCACGCCACTGCCCGGATTGTCTTTGTCCAGAAACGCTCTGGGCATGTTACTCTCCTCCTCAAAAATCTCCAGTGGCTACCAATCAACCTGCGCTTCAGGCAGAAACTCCTCACCCTCGGCTTCAAGGCTCTCCATCACCTCGCCCCCTCCTACCTCACCTCCCTTCTCTCCTTCTACAGCCCAGCCCGCACCCTCCGCTCTTCTGCTGTTAATCTCCTCACTGTGCCTCGTTCTTGCCTGTCCCGCCGTCGACCCCCGGCCCACGTCATCCCCCTGGCATGGAATGCCCTCCCTCCCAACATCCGCCAAGCTAGCTCTCTTCCTCCCTTCAAGGCCCTACTGAGAGCTCACCTCCTCCAGGAGGCCTTCCCAGACTGAGCCCCCTCCTTCCTCTCCCCCTCGTCCCCCTCTCCAACCCCACCGTCTTACCTCCTTCCCTTTCCCACAGCACCTGTATATATGTATATATGTTTGTACATATTTATTACTTTATTTATTTTACTTGTACATATCTATTCTATTCATTTTGTTTTGTTTTGTTCTCTGTCTCCCCCTTCTAGACTGTGAGCCCAGTGTTGGGTAGGGACCTTCTCTATATGTTGCCAACTTGTACTTCCCAAGCACTTAGTACAGTGCTCTGCACACAGTAAGTGCTCAATAAATACGATTGATTGATTGATTGATTGATTGAGGCAAAATGAGACATGATGATGAGAAAATTGGGTGGGGTCAAAAGATTGGAGGTGTTTGTGGGGGAACAGGATATATTTTCAGGGAGGAGGTGTGTGGGAGAGAAGGCAGGTGAGGAGGTTGTTGTCAGATAGAGGGATTTCAGAGTTTGTGAGGGTAGAATTTGTGCAGTGGTTAGAGATAATGAGCTCATGTGTGTGTCCAAGTTGTTGAGTCCAAGTTAGTGAGTGGGCAAGCGGGGCTGGAGTACAAAGTCAGTGGAATTGAAGAGTGATAGAAAGTGGGCAGCAGAAGGGTAGTCAGGAACCAAAATGGTTCGGAGAGTTGGACATGGGGCCTGCTGAGTAGTAGTTGATTGTTTCTAGAATCTGGAATGGGTAGTAGAGTTGGATGATGTGGACTTTGAAGAAAGGGAAAGAAAGGGAAGGGGGAGGTGGAATGTGAGAAAGCAGCACTGGGGAGTGAGAAGGAAATTGAGGCCTCCCCGTATTCCAGTGAGTCTGGGCGAGTGGGTGAGGATGAGGCCCCTTCTAATAATAATAAAAATGATGGCATTTGTTAAGTGCTTATTATGTGCCAAGCACCGTTCTAAGCGCTGGGGTAGATACAAGGTAATTAGGTTGTCCCACGTGGGGCTCACAGTCTTAATCTCCATTTTAGAGATGAGGGAACTGAGGTCCAGAGAAGTTAAGTGACTTGCCCAAGGTCACACAGCTGATAAGTGGCGGAGTGGAATTAGAACCCATGACCTCTGACTTCCGAGCTCATGCTCTTTCCACTAAACCACACTGCAGCAGGGGAGACCATGTAATCTGGGGAGATCAAGGTTTCTGTCATGCTGAGGAGGAGGAGTGATTGGGTCAGGAACAGGTCAAGGATGAAGTATAGCTTCCCCATGAAGGAGCAGGGGTTCCACAGGCCACACTTGGCTGAGGCTCTCCGGAGGGTGAGGAGGGGTTGGATGGGAGTGAGCTGACCGGTACTGGCATGTGGTGCGGGGATGGTGGTGGGGTTTTAAGGGGCGGTGCTGGGACAAGATAGCAGGGATGGGGTGGGTGTGAAAAAATTGTGAAGAGGGGTTGGATGAAGGAGGAGGAAAGGAAAAGGGTGGTAAGTGAGGTTATCAGCAGCAATAACTACTTAATCAGTGGTGTTCTGAGTACATCACTGAATTGTATGCAAATCCTTGGGCCCTCCCAAGCAAATAGCAAAGAAAATCTTTGCCTAGAGTAAGTGCTCAATAAACACTACTGCAGGAGTGAAAACTCCTCCTGTAGATTGTAAAATACTTTTGGCAGATATCTTGTTTACCAACTCCACCCTATTGTGGTTTTCCAAGCATTTGGTACAGTGAATACAGCATACAGTAAGCATTCAATAAAACCCACTGATTGATTGATCAATTCATTCATTCATTCAACTGTATTTATTGAGTGCTTACTGTGTGCAGAGCACCATACTAAGCATTTGGTAAGTACAAATTACCATCTCTGCCCCTGCTCTCTCCCCCTCTCTCCAGGCTCGCATCTCCTCCTGCCTTCAGGACATCTCCATCTGGATGTCTGCCCGCCACCTAAAACTCAACATGTCCAAGACGGAACTCCTTGTCTTCCCTCCCAAACCCTGCCCTCTCCCTGACTTTCCCATCTCTGTTGACAGCACTACCATCCTTCCCGTCTCACAATCCCACAACCTTGGTGTCATCCTCGACTCTGCTCTCTCATTCACCCCTCACATCCAAGCTGTCACCAAAACCTGCCGGTCTCAGCTCTGCAACATTGCCAAGATCCGCCCTTTCCTCTCCATTCATACCGCTACCCTGCTTGTTCAAGCTCTCATCCTATCCTGTCTGGACTACTGCATCAGCCTTCTCTCTGATCTCCCATCCTCGTGTCTCTCCCCACTTCAATCCATACTTCATGCTGCTGCCTGGATTGTCTTTGTCCAGAAACGCTCTGGGCATGTTACTCCCCTCCTCAAAAATCTCCAATGGCTACCAATCAATCTGCGCATCAGGCAGAAACTCCTCACCCTGGACTTCAAGGCTCTCCATCACCTCGCCCCCTCCTACCACACCTCCTTTCTCTCCTTCTACAGCCCACCCCGCACTCTCCGCTCCTCTGCAGCTAATCTCCTCACCGTACCTCGTTCTCGCCTGTCCCGCCATCGACCCCTACCCACGTCATCCCCCGGGCCTGGAATGCCCTCCCTCTGCCCATCCGCCAAGCTAGCTCTCTTCCTCCCTTCAAGGCCCTACTGAGAGCTCACCTCCTCCAGGAGGCCTTCCCAGACTGAGCCCCTTCCTTCCTCTCCCCCTTGTCCTCCTCTCCATCCACCCCATCTTACCTCCTTCCCTCCCCACAGCACCTGTATATATGTATATATGTTTGTACATATTTATTACTCTATTTATTTATTTATCTTACTTGTACATATCTATTCTATTTATTTTATTTTGTTAGTATGTTTGGTTTTGTTCTCTGTCTCCCCCTTTTAGACTGTGAGCCCACTGTTGGGTAGGGACTGTCTCTATATGTTGCCAACTTGTACTTCCCAAGCGCTTAGTACAGTGCTCTGCACACAGTAAGCGCTCAATAAATATGACTGATTGATTGATTACAAATCGGCAACATATAGAGACGGTCCCTCCCCAATAACAGGCTCACAGTCTAGAAGGGAGAGATGACAACAAAAAAAGTAGACAGGTGTCAATGCCATCAGAATAAACAGAATTATAGCTATATAATAATAATAATGGCATTTATTAAGCACTTACTATGTGCAAAGCACTGTTCTAAGTGCTGGGGAGTTTACAAGGTGATCAGGTTGCCCCATGGGGGGCTCACAGTCTTAATCCTCATTTCACAGATGAGGGAACTGAGGCACAGAGAAGTGAAGTGACTTGCCCAAAGTCACACAGCTGACAGTTGGTGGAGCCGGGATTTGAACCCATAACCTCTGACTCCAAAGCCTGGGTTCTTTCCACTGAGCCACGCTGCTTCTCTACAAATCATTAGTAAAATAGAGTAATAAATATTTACAAATAAAATAGAGTAATAAATATGTACAAATCATCATCATCATCATCATCATCATCATCAATCATATTTATTGAGTGCTTACTGTGTGCAGAGCACTGTACTAAGCGCTTGGGAAGTACAAATTGGAAACATATATAGAGACAGTCGCTACCCAACAGTGGGCTCACAGTCTAAAAGGGGGAGACAAAACCAAACATACTAACAAAATAAAATAAATAGAATAGATATGTACAAGCAAAATAAATAAATAAATAAATACATAGAGTAATAAATATGTACAAACATATATACATATATACAGGTGCTGTGGGGAAGGGAAGGAGGTAAGATGGGGGGATGGAGAGGGGGACGAGGGGGAGAGGAAGGAAGGGGCTCAGTCTGGGAAGGCCTCCTGGAGGAGGTGAGCTCTCAGTAGGGCCTTGAAGGGAGGAAGAGAGCTAGCTTGGCGGATGGGCAGAGGGAGGGCATTCCAGGACCGGGGGATGACATGGTCCGGGATGGCGGGACAGGCGAGAACGAGGCACGGTGAGGAGATTAGCGGCAGAGGAGCGGAGGGTGCGGGGTGGGCTGTAGAAGGAGAGAAGAGAGGTGAGGTAGGAGGGGGTGAGGTGAGGGAGAGCCTTGAAGCCCAGGGTGAGGAGTTTCTGCCTGATGCACAGATTGATTGGTAGCCACTGGATATTTTTGAGGAGGGGATATACAAGTGCAGTGGGGAGGGGAAGGGGATGGGTCAGAGGGAGGGAGGGGGTGATAGGGAGGGGAGGAGGCGGAGAGGAAAAGGGGGGGCTCAGTCTGAGAAGGCCTCTTGGAGGAGGTGAGCTCTCCATGGGGCTTTGAAGGGAGGAAGAGAGCTAGTTTGGCAGATATTTGAAGTAAGGGCATTCCAGGCCAGAGGTAGGATGTGGGCCAGGGGTCGACTGTGGGACAGACGAGAGGGCAGCCCAGTGAGGAGGTTAGCGGCAGAGGAGCAGAGTGTGTGGGCTGGACTGTAGAAGGAGAGAAGGGAGGTGAGGTAGGAGGGGGCAAGGTGATGGAAGGCCTTGAAGCTGAGAGTGAGGAGTTAAGCCGAGAGTGAGGAGTTAATCGATTGATTAAGAAGTTCCAGGATCTATCTCTAACCAACTCAAAAGAACACTTTCTTTTCACATTAGCAGCTATTGTGGGTTAAAAATTAGTCCAGAAGTCCCAAGGAAGAAAATCCAGATCCATGTAGGTAGGAGAGCAAGGATTCAAGTTCAGTAATGCAAGTATACTCTGTGGAGCAAGGAAAGGAGGCTAACTTTGGCCTCAGGGACCATTGCTTCTTTTTAGTATAAGACCAAGATGGGCTAGGCTGCAGTCTTGCAGCATCATCTTTCAGGTACACAATGTGGACTGCATTATCAGTTATGTATTAGTCTTTTCATTCATTCATTCATTCAATCGTATTTATTGAGTGCTTACTGTGTACAGAGCACTGTACTAAGTGCTTGAATCACACACCTGCCTAGGACTCTGAAAATGACTGGCAGTGCTCCATAATATATATATGTGTATATATGCACACATGTATATATGTACATATATATATATATATAACAAATATTTATTTTCAGTATATCACACACATATGCACATATATGTGTATGATATATGTTTGTGTGTGTGTGTGTGACATCTGGAAGCATCTCTCTATAATAATAATAATGGTATTTGTTAAGTGCTTACTATGTGCCAAGCACTGTTCTAAGTGCTGGGGTAGATATAAGGTAATTAGGTTGTACCAAGTGGGGCTCACAGTCTTAATCCCCATGTTACAGATGAGGAAACTGAGGTACAGAGAAGTTAAGTGACTTGCCCAAAGTCACACAGCTGACAAGTGGCAGAGCCGGGATTAGAACCCATGACCTCTGGCTCCCAAGCCTGGGCTCTTTCCACTAACCCACACTGTCTGTCTGTTTGTCTGTCTGTCTGTCTGTCTGTCTGTCTGTCTGTCTGTCTCTCTCTCTCTCTCTCTCTCTCTCTCTCTCTCTCTCTCTCTCTCTCTCTCTCTCTCTCTCCCCTCTGCCCCTCCCCGCTCCCCATCCCCATCCCCCTTTCCCTCTCCACTTCCAGATGTCATATTTTGTTAGGAAATGTAGAGAGCAAGAAGGGCAGTTTCAATTCGAAGTGGTGTCTTTAGATATGTCTTTCTACCTGGAGACTGTTCAATGTGCCTTAATGAGACACATTGAAAGAGAAGCAGCATGGACTAGTGGAAAGAGCCTGGGAGTCAGAAGGACCTAGGTTCTAATTATAACTCTGCCATTTGTCTGTTTTGTGACCTTGAGCAAGTCACTTGATTTCTCCGTGCCTCAGTTACCTCATCTGTAAAATGGGAATAAGACTATGAGACCCATGTGGGACGTGGACTGTGTCCAATCTGATTAGCTTGTATCTATCCCAGTGGTTAATACAGTGCCTGAAGCATAGTAAGCACTCAACAAATACCATTTAAAAAAAAAAGTCCGTTTATCCCCCCCAGTTCTTAGAACAGTGCTTGGCACATAGTAAGTGCTTAACAAATACCAACATTATTACTATTATTACTGAGCTCTTACTGTGTGCAGACCACTGTACTAAGTACTTGTAGAAAACATATAGTTGCAATTTCATAGCAAAAAATTACTGGAACTATTAAACATAATAGAACTATAAGAGTTCTCCCTTTCTGAAGAGCCCACCAGACTGTAAACCCGGTGTGGGCAGGGATTTTCTCTCTTTATTGCTGAATTGTACTTTCCAAGCACCTAGTGCAGTGCTCTGCTTACAGTAAGCACCCAATAAATATGACTGAATGAAAAGGAAAATACCCCTCCTCTCCATTTTGGAGTTGAAAAGAACCCATCTGTTAGTAGTTTTAACTACCATTACCGAAGTTGGCTTTATACTAAAGTTCCCTTTGATAATTCCTATTATCTTTTTTATTCCCCAAAATGTTATATTTCTCTGCATTCCCGGAGATATTTTTTTGAATCCAATTTTATATTGCTAGGGAGAAAGTATTAGCAGTGGCAGCAGAGGACTTTACTGAAAGTCAATGCCATCCCTTTGCATTTATCACTGCCAGTCTTGCTCTGCATATTTTTGGTATTCACCATGCATTGTTAACAGTGATTGTCATGTAATTAAATCACTGCTCATCACAAGAGTCTGCTTTTATGCTGAGATAAGCATCAGAAGTCTGCTGCAGCATCCCCCAGATCAATAAAGATGTTCCCAGAAGGATTACAAAGAGTCTGGGGTTGAGCAGGGCACCAGAATTAATTAGGGATGATTTCTCCTTTTCTTTTTACTTTCAATACATTTTAATTGTTTATCCATTTTCGATGGGTTCTTTTTTTTTTTTTTACTCTTTCCTGATTCCTAGCACTTGTTCAGAAGTCTTCAGTATGCAAACTCCTGTCCCCATTACCATGTACTCCTTTCTAAAGAAACGGACTTTTTTTTTTAAATGGTATTTGTTGAGTGCTTACTATGCTTCAGGCACTGTACTAACCACTGGGATAGATACAAGCTAATCAGATTGGACACAGTCCACGTCCCACACGGGTCTCACAGTCTTAATCCCCATTTTACAGATGAGGTAACTGAGGCCCAGAGAAGTTAAGTGACTTGTCCAAGGTCACAAAACAGACAAATGGCAGAGTTATAATTAGAACCCATGACCTCTGACTCCCAAGCCCAGGCTCTTTCCACTGAGCCACGCTGCTTCTCTAGTACTGATTGATAATGAGGGGAAATAAATAAAAATTAGTCCACCCAAACCATGGGACTGGATTAGCATCACAGAAGTGGGATAGAGAGAGAGACTTCAAACTGATTTGTGACACAGAGTGAAGCCAGAATTAATCTGTGTCAAGCAAAATGCAATGTGTCCCATTTATGCTTCTAGCGAGACTGACTGAAAATCTTTGGGGCTCCCCCCCCAGTGGGGCCCTGGACTCTGGGAATGAAACCCAATCTTTACCTAGATCTTAACCTCTCTTCTTGTGGAGTATGAACAAGAAAGACCTGGGTTCTAATCCTAGCTCTGCCACTTATCTACTGTCACTTAACTTCTCTGTGTCTCAGTTACCTCATCTGTAAAATGGGGATTAAGACTTTGAGCCCCACATGAGACATGGGCTGTGTCCAAACCTGATTATCTTGTATCTACTCCATTGCTTAGCGCAGTGCCTGGATTGAATAAATACCATAAAGAAAAAATTGTCACCTTGCCCTGCTTGGGATGAAGTGGCCCCCTTCACCAGTTTTACCTCTCTAAGGACTTGGAGGGGCTGAATGGGAGGAGGCCATGGCATGGTATCAATTAGCCTTGCTGTGCATCCCTAAACTCACTGAATATCCACAGTTGTTTCTGTGGCCTGCTGGGACTTGTAGTCCAATGCACTAATAAACCGCACAAGGAAAGAAGCAAATCTGCAATGCATAACCTCTACTGAACTCTGAAAGGGGGCAGGGAGCGAAGAGGACCCCAAAACCCATGATGCCCTAGCCTGTTTTTAAGCTCATTTTTGATGTTTTCTCTCTCCCTCCATCCTCCACCCTCTCCCCTAGTTTCCCATAAGTAGCAGGCTCAAATTAATTCATCTACTCGGTAAATATTAGAACCTTAATCTTGGTCAACCTGGGATCATCTTTGGTCCCTATATGTCCCACAAACAGGCAAACTAAAATGAGTCCACCCAGCTCTGGCTTGCTGTAATGATATGTGCAGGAAAAAATGCTTTGGGAGATAGTTAATTGGGAATTTATCTCCCCCTGCTGCAGTTTAGTGAGGTACAAATCTAAGGATGCACTCTGAATAAGGTGTGGTCTTTGATATAGTTTGGCTCTGATCAAGAAACTGAAATACATTTTATCCTTCTTCTCTGCCTAGTTTCATCCCCTTCATGGGTGATATAATTTCAAATACAGATTAACCATATGGAACAAAGACTCAAAAATAAATATTAACCAAATTTAAATTCAGAGCTGTTAGGTTCCAATTTTGCAGTTAAGAGGATATACAGCAGACAATTCTATAATTAATATAGTGTTCAGACCTATTTTTTTAATGGTTTTTGTTTAGTTCATATTATGTGCCAGACACTGTACTAAGCACTGGGGTAGATACAAGCTAGTCAGGTCAGGCACAGGTCATGTCCCATATGGGGCTCACCATTAAACCCATTTTGCAGATAAGGTAATTGAGTCCCAGAGAAGGTAAGTGACTTGTACAAGGTCATTCAGCAGATAAGTGGCAGAGGTAGGATTAGAAGCCAGGTCCTTCTGACTCCTAGGCCCAGTCTCTATCAACTGAACAATGCTGCTTCTTTATGTGTTCACAAATGTGATGAATAGTAGTAGGTCACAAGTGATGAAACAGAAAAAAATATAAAGTCCCTACAGGAACTCTCATATCATTAAATATTAAAATTCAAAAGTCCAGAAAATTTCAATGATCCACTTTTGGGGTAAGTAAAAAATAATGGTCTTTTTCGTATCATAACCACCAACTTAATAAAAGACGGGGAAATTTTAATATTCTCAGTTGTGATGATGATATCTACTGAGGGTCTGCTGAATACAAGGTATTGTACTAAGCACTTAGAAAAGAAGAAAAAAAAGTACAAGACACATCCCCTTTCCACAAGGAGCTTACAATCTAATGTAGGAGACAGGCATTAAAAAATGTCAAAAAATAATTTTACAAGTGCTGAGGATGGGTATAAATAAGTGAATGCATAAATACCAGAGTAAGCTAAACAGTTCATTAGCATTAGGATAATGATAAACAACTGGCAAAGTTTTGGTGGAGAAGGTAGGATTTTAAGAGAACTTTAAAGGTGAGGAGTGTGACTATTAAAACAATTGTACTCACCAAAGTGTTTAGTACAGTGCTCCACACAGAGTAAGTGCTCAATAAATACTATTGACTTCCTGATTGATAAGTGGGGAGGACTGAGGTCTTCTAGGTCAGTCTGTTGTCATTTCTACTGAGCAAAGAGCATACACTCATTTTGAAACCAAGCTGACTGATTTTTCTTGAGTAAATGAGTTGTTATTGGTTGATTTGTTGGTCATAGTGACTAGCAAAGTTTAGTTTGAAAGAGGTGTCAGGTCTTGCCTGAGCATCAGTGCAATTCTTCAGGCCCATCAATCAATCCACTGATGAGCAATGACATTTATTGAATGCCTAATGTGTGCAGAGCACTGAAATAATGTTTTTGGTAAAATAGGAAGGCTGACATATTTTAAGAACTGATGACCATAAGAATGTGTTAAGAGTCTTCTATGGGAGAAGCAGCATGGGCTAGTGGACAGAGCATTGGCTTGGGAGTCAGAAGAACGTGGTTCTAATCCCGGCTCTGCCATGTGTCTGCTTTACTACCCTGGGCAAGACTCTTCACTTCTCTGTCCTCAGTTTCCTCAATGGTACTTGTTAAGAGGTTCTTAAGTCCAAGCACTATTCTAAGAGTTGGGACTGTTAGCTCCATGTTGGACAGGGTCTGGAGCTAATCTGATTGATTTGTATCTGCCCCAGAATTTAGAACAGTAGTTCACACACAGTAAACACTTAATGAATACCATGAAAAAAAATTTAAAAATGTTTGGGGGTGGGGGAAGCGGTGGCAGGTTGTGATTGTGAGTAGGGAAAGGTAATGAAAGACAGAAAATGGACTGAAACTGGCTTCCTGAATGACAGGAACGAAGAGACCACAATTCCCCTCACACCTTACCTTTCGAGGCAGAGCCTCATGGGAGGGATGCTGCCCCACCCCCCAATGACCCTCAGAGTTCCAGCAGCCCCTGTTCCAGCCCAGGAAGGACTTGACCAGTGGCATTCATAATGTTGAGAAAGTCACTGCCACAATCCACAGAAGTGACTTCTGGCACTGTTGATGTGACCCTTGAGGAACCAGAAATCCTGCTGCTTCTTTCAAGTTTCTTTCACCTTTGGTATTTTGTATTTTTCTTCACCTTTCATGCTACGCATCTCTTGCCAACTCCCCCTTTTCCTTATTCTTAGATTATGAGTCCCTTGGGATTGAGGAACCATGCCTATGCCTCATCCATGCATTTCTTTCTCAGCCCTTAGTTCAGTACATTGCATACAGTAAGTGCTTAATATTATTACTACTGCTGATGAAAGTGGCAGGGAGGTTTCTTATGCTTTTGTCACTGCAGGGCTCAATGATTAAGCCTATTATAGCCATCTTTCCATTCTTAAGAGTAGATGGTTCCTTACCTCTAATGAGGTAAAAACAGAGTGGTGAAATTGTTTATGGTTTTAAGCAAGTCAATACACCTGCCACACCCGCTCTAGAACAGGTTTCCTGATCGCCAATCAATTAATCCATAGCATTTATGTAATGCTTACTGTGTGGAGAACACGATTTAAACAGTTGGGCAAGTACAATAGAGGGAAGATATGATTCCTGCCCTCCCAGTTCAAGATTCCGGACACCAGATAATATGACTAAGTAATGGCTATCGTGAGAAGGAAAACTTTATTATTTAATTTTCCTGATAAATAAATTCATCAAAAGAAAAAACAAGGTAGGAAACTTGAGTTGTATTTCTAGAGGAAGACAATTAAAAATCTTGGAAGACAAAAGGAATCATTACCATCTCTAAAATACCCAGCTATCATAACATTGCAGGGGCAGGGAAATCAAAACCCATTAAAAAGCATAAACAAGGCTTTAAGATAACAGTTCCAGATGCTTTCGTTATTCAAATTTTATATGCAATAGGAAACACCAATTACCAAAGTTTCCCATCATATTTTTTCAATTGGAAAACAACATTTACTGAAAGTGTAGAGAATGGCAGCTGATATTTTCAGGATCGAAAAACACAAAATACCAGGCTTTTTTTTTCCCTCTCCATTAACATTGCTTCAAAATAATGTCAGAACTGTATATAGACCTACAACTTGAATGTCAGAAACCATAAAGACTTCTTGACTCACAGACCTGAAGGGCTGATAAATAAGCAATAATTCCACAAGAATTTACATTTTGATGCCAAATCCCTAGGTGGTTTGTGAGTCAAAGGGCTGAAGTTAGGTATGACATGCTAAAGGGGCACCATTTAAGATTTGGTTTTTAAAAGTTGACCAGTCTTGGCAGCAGTACATTTTCAACTTCTTACCTAAGGGAGTCTGTCAGGGTTGCTCATTTTCACTACAGCGCACACACCCACATACCAATCTCTTTTCTTAATTGAGCTTTTTTCTTCCCCACAAACTCATCAGACTCTTTGCTTCTGAGCAAATCTCAACGTATCCTTGCTCACAACTCCCTTCCTTCCCTGCAGATCTCCCTTCCTCTTCAACTTTACCAAACCATGTCTCTCTCCTCTTCTTACAGTTTTAAAAAAAAACCCTTCCTCTTCCTTGGATAATCCCTCCACCCTCTCCCCACACAGGGACTTTCCCTCTATGTTGACTTATACTAAAGGCAATTGTAAAAATTATTTGGTAACAAATATTCTCATCTTTTAACTATTTCATAGCTACTTATTTGTGTAGGCATGTCTTCCACTGATTACAAGCTTCTAGTGGGTGGGAATCATGTTTTCACTTTTTCCCATAAGTGTGACAAATGCATAATAGAATGCTCTTATACAGATACCATTCAGTAGGTTTTGAAAAGCAGTGCAGGCATGGCCAGTCTAGGACCATCCCACAATATGCGCAACCCAAGGATACAATCTGAACTATCTGCTAATTTACCATAACATACTTTTGCTCTGCCCCGATTTTGGGTCCAGTTGGTGCGGGGGACTCAATCCCACTTTGTCCTTCTCAGGTGGTATCTTACTTAGGATCCATTCCATTCCAGAAATGACTGTGAAGCAGCCCCCAGTTCATCCACTCACAACATGACACCATTTTCGATGAAGGTAACCCTGTTGTATTGTAGGGCATACTTGCACCTGGAGTCGGATACTTTCCCTGACTAGCCCTCAATTACCCTACATTCCTTCCCTTCTGTGTTGCTTGGATCTGTACTGTCTCCCTTTCTAGACTGTAAGTTACATATTGGCAGGGATTGTGCCTAGCAAACCGCCACTTGCCTGCTGAGTGATCTTGGGCAAGTCACCTCACTTCTCTGAGCTTCAGTGACCTCATCTATGAATTGGAGTTTAAGACTGTGAGCCCCATGTGAGACACACACTGTTTCCAACCCGATTTGCTTGTAACCACCCAAGCACTTAGTACAGCGTATGCCAATCAATCAATCAATCAATCGTATTTATTGAGCGCTTACTATGTGCAGAGCACTGTACTAAGCGCTTGGGAAGTACAAATTGGCATCACATAGAGACAGTCCCTACCCAACAGTGGGCTCACAGTCTAAAAGGGGGAGACAGAGAACAGAACCAAACATACCAACAAAATAAAATAAGTAGGATAGAAATGTACAAGTAAAATAAATAAATAAATAAATAAATAGAGTATTAAATATGTACAACCATATATACATATATACAGGTGCTGTGGGGAAGGGAAGGAGGTAAGACGGGGGGATGGAGAGGGGGACGAGGGGGAGAGGAAAGAAGGGGCTCAGTCTGGGAAGGCCTCCTGGAGGAGGTGAGCTCTCAGCAGGGCCTTGAAGGGAGGAAGAGAGCTAGCTTGGCGGATGGGCAGAGGGAGGGCATTCCAGGCCCGGGGGATGACGTGGGCCGGGGGTCGATGGCGGGACAGGCGAGAGCGAGGTACAGTGAGGAGATTAGTGGTGGAGGAGCGGAGGGTGCGGGCTGGGCAGTAGAAGGAGAGAAGGGAGGTGAGGTAGGAGGGGGCGAGGTGATGGAGAGCCTTGAAGCCCAGGGTGAGGAGTTTCTGCCTGATGCGCAGATTGATCGGTAGCCATTGGAGGTTTTTGAGGAGGGGAGTAATATGTCCAGAGCGTTTCTGGACAAAGATAATCCGGGCAGCAGCATGAAGTATGGATTGAAGTGGAGAGAGACACGAGGATGGGAGATCAGAGAGAAGGCTAGTGCAGTAGTCCAGATGGGATAGGATGAGAGCTTGAATTAGCAGGGTAGCAGTTTGGATGGAGAGGAAAGGGCAGATCTTGGCAATGTTGCGGAGCTGAGACACATAGTAAGTGCTTAACAAATACCACGATTATTAAATCTACTCTCCCAAGCACTTAGTATAGCACTCTACAAACAGTAAGCTCGCAATAAATACCAGTGATGGGTTGATTGAATGACATCATTCTTGAAAGTGCAGGATAACAATATGTTCATAATCATCCTAAATACCATCTATAACAGCCTTCCCCAATTGATCCCTGAGTGATGCTGGCTCGGTAGCCCTGGCTAGTCCTTATGTAATTGTTTTTGCCCATTCTCTGTACATGTGAATATATAGGTAATCAATTGTAATAATAATAATAATAATAATAATTGTATTTATTAAGCATTTACTCTGTGCTAGGCAGTGTACTAAGTGCTGGGGTGGATACTAGCAAATCAGGTTGGACACAGTCCCTGTCCCACGAGGGTCTTACAGTCTCAATCTCCATTTTACAGATGAGGGAACTGAGGCACAGAGAAGTCAAATGAATTGTGCAGGGTCACTCAGACAACTGAGGGAGCCGGGATTAGAACCTATGACCTTGTGACTCCCAGGCCTGTGATCTATCCACTATACCATGCGCTTCTCTGTAAGCTCTTTGAAGGCAGGGAACAGGTTTTCTGTTTCCACTGTACTTTTCAAAGGGCTTACTACATTGTATTAAATCCAGTGTGCACCAAATGCCATTACAATATCTATTTCCTGTGTCCAAATTTAGATGCTTTCAAAATCAAATAGTCCTCTCTCTCAGTGCCAAAGTTCAAAGAAGCACCAGGTAGTATAAAAGAAATGTAGACACTTCTTTCTTTTCTTAGAAACCATGGGGACAATTTGAGGGATAAACAAGAAAACTCTCTGAAACACATACCTGAGAAAGGCTTCATTTACTCTCTTCTAGAATGTGAATGAAATATCTTAATCAGAATAAGGCAGTTTCATCGACAAAAGAAGCTGAGAACATGTTGACCTTTTTTTGACTGTCTTCCATTAAGTACTACATTAAAACTATTTCACAAGAGCAGAGAACAAAGTATAGTGGATTTTTTTGCTGTTAATAACCCATTATTATGTGCATTTTTCTGAGTCTATATTCTCCATTACCACACAATTGTCAAAGTTGGGAGATACGTTTCTGATTCCAATGTAGAAGTCTTACACATAGATATCAGCACCTATCAGCCCTAAAAAATCAGCTTGGTCTCAAATCAGCATGGCTCAGTGGAGAGAGCACGGGCTTTGGAGTCAGAGGTCATGGGTCCAAATCCTGCCTCTGCCACTTGTCAGCTGTGTGACTTTGGGGAGGTCACTTCACTTCTCTGGGCTTCAGTTCCCTCATCTGTAAAATGGGGGTGAAGACTGTGAGCCCCCTGTGGGACAAACCTGATCACCTTGTAACCTCCCCAGCACTTACACAGTAAGCACTTAATAAATGTGATTAACAAAATCCTTGATAATTCCCTATTCCCACTTACCAGGCTCACCCTCAGGTAATATCATTAGTATAGAAATACAGGCTGTGTGGCTATGCTGGAAAGATTCCAGTTCTTTGCCCGAGGGGGTTCCATCAGGTGACTGACCTCTTAGTAAAAAAAGATGGGAACTCTGTGTTCTGACTATTCATTATAGTTTCAGTGGCGGCAGATGTTCTTGCACAGGAGGAAATATAAGGGCAGATTAGGGAGACGTTCAATGATAGTGAGCAGGAGTAAGTCATGTTAGTAGAATATTCTTGTGGAGGGGCCTGTCATCTCCTTTTACAATCCAGACCCATCTATAATGCCTCAGATATATGCCTCAAATGTCTCCCTTCAAATAATGCCTGACATAGTTTTCTTGATGCCCCTGGACTGTCCTAATCTGGAGGCTAGAAATGAAAGGACCCTGTTTTGCTTGGATGATCCTTCTTGGCACAGATGAACACATAGCACAAACTTGCAAGGCAAAAGTACTGGTCAGAGCCAAACTAAAGCAACATTATTGGCAGTCCCTGAAAAAATAGAGGCATAAACAGAGGTGTGGCAAGGAGCAATCAGAGATAGGGAGTTTAAGTGTTGATCTGGAGGTTCAGATTCAGGATTGCAAATCCTGATAGGACCTGACAGTGATTATTCCAAAGAAAGTGATCATTTTTTGAACAACTCACAAAAGACTAAACATGTTGACGTTTTGTCACATGGAAAGTTAGCTATCTGGTGGGTTGCAATCAAGAAAGGAGTGGCTCTTTTTGAATGGAAGATTCAAGAGGATTATGAGGCAAAAGGCAATATTGAAAACAAAAAGGCAAGCACCAGCACAAGAGGAGAGAGTCTCTATGTTTGCCTCTTATGTTAGGGGACCGCTAATCAGATTCTTCATAGTCTGAGGCATCAAGGTTTGACTATAAGGGGGGGCCTCGACTAAATTATTTAGTTTATAAATAACATTGATGCTTAGGATCCATATAAGATGGAAAAATGGACATTAGTTTTAGGGGCACAAAATGCAGATATAAATAGGGGTTTTGCACTCACCTTTCAGCCATACCAACAAAAATGGCTAGGACTTCACAATCAGCAGGAGCATCTTTGAAAACTATTCCTTAGTGTCCTACAAATATCTTAGAACTCATCTCTCCCAGATATTTCAGTTATTCATCTACATAGTGGCAAAGGGATAGGCTATAGGCCTTCTTGAGTTTCCTTCCAGCTGTGAACTCCTATAACTCAAAAAAGGAGAGCTGGCTTCATAATCAACCAGTGGCATCGATCGAGCACTTTATGCATCGTGGCTCAGTGGAAAGAGCAGGGGCTTGGGAGTCAGAGGTCATGGGTTCAAATCCTGGCTCCCCCACTTGTCAACTGTGTGACTTTGGGCAAGTCACTTAACTTCTCTGTGCCTCAGTTACCTCATCTGTAAAATGGGGATTAAGTTTGAGCTCCACATGGGACAACCTGATCACCTTTACATGTCCAAGACTGAACTCCTTGTCTTCCCTCTCAAACCCTGCCCTCTCCCTGACTTTCCCATCACTGTTGACAGCACTACCATCCTTCCTGTCTCACAAGCCCACAACCTTGGTGTCATCCTTGACTCCGCTCTCTCATTCACCCCTCACATCCAAGCCGTCGCCAAAACCTGCCAGTTTCAGCTCCGCAACATTGCCAAGATCCGCCCTTTCCTCTCCATCCAAACCGCTACCCTGCTCGTTCAAGCTCTCATCCTATCCCGTCTGGACTACTGCATCAGCCTCCTCTCTGATCTCCCATCCTCATGTCTCTCCCCACTTCAATCCATATTTCATTCCGCTGCCCGGATTGTCTTTGTCCAGAAATGCTCTGGGCATGTTACTCCCCTCCTCAAAAATCTCCAGTGGCTACCAATCAATCTGCGCATCAGGCAGAAACTCCTCACCCTCAGCTTCAAGGCTCTCCATCACCTCGTCCCCTCCTACCTCACCTACCTTCTCTCCTTCTACAGCCCAGCCCGCACCCTCCGCTCCTCTGCCGCTAATCTCCTCACTGTGCCTCGTTCTCGCTTGTCCCACCGTCGACCCCCGGCCCACGTCATCCCCCTGGCCTGGAATGCCCTCCCTCCCCACATCCTGACTGAACTCCTTGTCTTCCCTCCCAAACCTTACCCTCTCCCTGACTTTCCCATCTCTGTTGATGGCACTACCATCCTTCCCGTCTCACAAGCACGCAACCTTGGTGTCATCCTCGACTCCGCTCTCTCATTAACCCCTCACATCCAAGCCGTCACCAAAACCTGCTGGTCTCAGCTCCACAACATTGCCAAGATCCGCCCTTTCCTCTCCATCCATATCGCTACCCTGCTCATTCAAGCTCTCATCCTGTCCCGTCTGGACTACTGCATCAGCCTTCTCTCTGATCTCCCATCCTCGTGTCTCTCTCCACTTCAATCCATACTTCACGCTGCTGCCCGGATTATCTTTGTCCAGAAATGCTCTGGGCATATCACTCCCCTCCTCAAAAATCTCCAGTGGCTACCAATCAATCTGCGCATCAGGCAGAAACTCCTCACCCTGGGCTTCAAGGCTCTTCATCACCTCGCCCCCTCCTACCTCACTTCCCTTCTCTCCTTCTACAGCCCAGCCCCTCCGCAGCTAATCTCCTCACAGTAACTCGTTCTCGCCTGTCCCACCATCGACCCCCAGCCCATGTCATCCCCCGGGCCTGGAATGCCCTCCCTCTGCCCATCCACCAAGCTAGCTCTCTTCCTCCCTTCAAGGCCCTGTTGAGAGCTCACCTCCTCCAAGAGGCCTTCCCAGACTGAGCCCCTTCCTTTCTCTCCCCCTCGTCCCCCTCTCCATCCCCCCCATCTTACCTCCTTCCCTTCCCCACAGCACCTGTATATATGTATATATGTTTGTACATATTTATTACTCTATTTATTTATTTATTTATTTTACTTGTACATATCTATTCTACTTATTTTACTTTGTTAGTATGTTTGGTTTTGTTCTCTGTCTCCCCCTTTTAGACTGTGAGCCCACTGTTGGGTAGGGACTGTCTCTATATGTTGCCAATTTCTACTTTCCAAGCGCTTAGTACAGTGCTCTGCACATAGTAAGCGCTCAATAAATACGATTGATTGATTGATTGATTGATTGATCCGCCAAGTAGCTCTCTTCCTCCCTTCAAGGCCTTACTGAGAGCTCACCTCCTCCAGGAGGCCTTCCCAGACTGAGCCCCCTCCTTCCTCTCCCCCTCATCCCCCTCTCCATCCCCACCATCTTACCTCCTTCCCTTCCCCACAGCACCTGTATATATGTATATATGTTTGTACATATTTATTACTCTATTTATTTATTTATTTATTTATTTAACTTGTACATATCTATTCTATTTATTTTATTTTGTTAATGTGTTTAGTTTTGTTCTCTGTCTCCCCCTTCTAGACTGTGAGCCCACTGTTGGTTAGGGACTGTCTCTATATGTTGCCAACTTGTACTTCCCAAGCGCTTAGTACAGTGCTCTGCACACAGTAAGCGCTCAATAAATACAATTGATTGATTGATTGATTGATTGTGATTTTCTTGAACTTTGCCAAGAGCTTCGTATAGTTCATTGCACCCAGTTATCAATACCATCATTACTAAGATGCCAAGATTGTTTCCTAACTCTCCCCCAAAACATTTTCTTTCAGAACCTATGAAAAATCAAGGCGAACAGTTGTAAGCATCAGGAGAACAGAAAATAACACATCTCTGAATATCTTTAGCTCTAGAGATATTTATTTTTTTAACCATTGACCCATGGATTCTTAGGGAGACACATTGCTAAACAAGGCAAAAAACAAGAACCACCTTCAAAAGTAGGGACAAAAGTAACCTAAAACTTACCCCTCTGGCATGTCTGCTGTAAGATCTTGCACTATATTCAAAGAGTAAAATCAGTCAATATCCGGGGTTTGATAAAAACATGAATGATTATAGATCTGCAGAGTTTTCAGTGAACAAATGTTATTATACATGAGCTCTATTTTGGGTAGTACTGGAGCATTAATTGTGGGAGGAAAATGGAAAAGTTATATATTTAGGATTTTGGAAATTGGACAATGAGGTCTCCGCAAACTTCATCGTAAAATGACAGAGTTGCTGGGAAGGAAACACAGCCCTATAGATTGAAAACAGTCGGGAAGACTAAACAAAGGGCAATGATAAATGGCAACAAATCGAGTTGTGGAGACATGTTTAGCGGAGGCCAAGAGGGTCAGTGTTAGATCCGGTCTCATTTTAACAACTTTATTAATGATCCGGATGAAGGAGTAAACAGCTTCGTAATGAAATCTGCCGACGATGCTAAATGGGAAAGTTACTGCAAAGCGCATTCAGGACAGAGATCTAATACAGACTCAAAGAGCCGGATAAATTGGCCTGAAAATAATGGAAGCATTTTCAGCACATCCAAGAATCACAGGGCAGAAGGGGATCACCAGATGTTAACTGGTCCAGCCCACTTTCTCCAGCCGCGTTCAACGAAGCCATTTCAAGCTGATGAATTACTCTTTTCTAAGTGTCCTGGGGAAAGCCTCTTCTTTCTTAATGCAACCTTGTTTTGAGTTTTTATTTATAAATAGCCAACCAAATGAAAAATCACTACTACCCAAAAGGGATGGGTGATGATCTAATCATACCATATGGGACAAGACTGTGACTGATTCTTCAGTAATGTATCTACCACAGCGCTTAGTGTGGCATTTGACATATAGTAAGTGCTTAACAAATACTGATACAATTATTAGTGTTCATGCTGCAATTCAATGCCATAATCTCTACTGTAGAAAGTGAAGAATGTCTGGTTTTACCCTAGACTGCAGTCTTTAACTCTTCCCTATTTTTGTTTCCTTAAATAGTATTTATTAAGCACTTTGTGCCAAGCACTCTTCTAAGCCCTTGGGATAGTTACAGCTCAATCATTTTGGACACAATCTGTGTCCCACATGGGGCTTACAGTCTAAGTAGAAGGGAGAACAGGTATCAAATTTCCATTTTTACAGTTGAGGAAAACAAGGCCCAGAGAGGTTAAGTGGCTTGCCCAAGATCATATAGAAGGCAAGTGGCAAAACTGGAATTAGAATTTCAGACTTCTGACTCTCAGACCTATGCTCTTTCCAGTAGGCGATGCTACTTTGTTAAACTATGTCTAGCCACTCATCTTTAGATGAAATCATCATATTCTTTCAACCTCTGACTGTTCCACCATTTCATCAGTTCCACTGCTCACCTCTGGATCCTCCCTCAGTTTCCACAACCCTCTAATTGGATCCAGAACTCTTTATGATCAGATAAGAATCTTAATTGAGTTCCTCAGAGGAAGACAAGCATAACAGATTTGAGGCAGTTTAGTTTTTGTTACTTGCAATTATTATTAGGGTTCTGATGCACCCTGGGCCGTGAAAGCCAGAACACACTGGGGTCAGCATTTTTCTTAACTTTCTAGGAATGCATGAGCTGCTTTTTTCCATCTTTGGATGATCTGACCCTTATTGGTGTAATCAGTCTTAGGTTAGGCCAAGACAAAGATCACCCGTTTGGATTTTTTGTTACTCAACTGACAATTGTATAATGTAATATTAACCCTCATTTCATGACCCAACACAAATGAGTTGATACATATACTAAAATTCATAGATTTATTGATTCATTTTGTTTTCTGAGATAATAATGATGAGGTCCCTATCATTGCTCATGTGTGGCTGGCAAAAGTACACAAGACAGTTCTGCAGTGCTTGAAAATAAAGATGGATCCCTGCTGCCAATGGGTTCGTATCATCCAGGCTGTAGCTCTCCTTTTGAGCCTGGTTCTCCATACCCCAATCTTCATCCTCTTCTGAACGCTGTACAGCAGGCTGGTGTGTGTGCTGCAGTGGCTCTATAACAATCCATGACTCTCTCATTATTTGGAGACTGCACTTCATTATGACATCATTTCTCAATGGCTTGCATGTGCTCCCTTTCTGTTCCCTGTACAGTAGCTGCCTGAGTAGTTTGCTGCTGACATCTCTCCTCACATGCTTCTGGAAACATGGCTTCAAAACCGGTGAGCTGACCTTGCTGTTGGTCATCTTGTCCTGCCATTTTCTGTTGAGAGGGGTTTGGTGACGAAGCTGGTGAAACTGCTATAATAGCTACAGGTCTTCTGTAGTAGCTACAGGTTTCATAGCCATATAGCTGGTTGGATCATTAACATATTCCTTGGTCTTCAGCTTTGGCACTCACCACTGGTCACGAATGTTTCTTTGCTATCAATAGGTCTGATCAGAGGATTTTGTTGTCCTTCAGTTTAGAATCAGGAGGTGATACAAGGTGTTAAAACCCCAAATAGTGGAGCCACCTTAACATTTGTTCTTAGGTGTTTGCATAAGATTGAAGAAAGGGCCATTGCTTTGGGGGGTATATGAACCACATAAAAGCAAAATAAAACCCAACTGAAAGCACAACCAGAGGATCTCTCAACTGGGACACCCAGTTTAGTCGTGATGAACTGTACTTGGCCTTTTAGCTGCTTTGAGAAGCAGTGTGGCTCAGTGGAAAAAGCACGGGCTTTGGAGTCAGAGGTCATGGGTTCAAATCCCAGCTCCACCACTTGTCAGCTGTGTGACTTTGGGCAAGTCACTTAACTTCTCTAGGCCTCAGTTACCTCATCTGTAAAATGGGGATTAAGACTGTGAGCTCCCCATGGGACAACCTAATCACCTTGTAACCTCCCCAGTACTTAAAACAGAGCTTCGCACATAGTAAGCGTTTTGCACATAGTAAGCATTTAATAAATGCCATTATTATTATTTTAGCGTTCCAAATTGTCAGACTTTTCTAGAATTTGATCTCATCCTCTAAACTGATGCCAGCCTCAAAACTTAGTGTACTCAGGAAAGACTATGAGAAAAAAATAACATTCCCAAAACACAGATACGCAATGAGTAGAAGATTCTAGACTGTGAGCCCGTTGTTGGGTAAGGACCGTCTCTATATGTTGCCAACTTGTACTTCCCAGGCACTTAGTACAGTGCTCTGCACATAGTAAGTGCTCAATAAATATGATTGAATGAAAGATTCATAAACTGTTAAAATTTGACAAAGATAAACTTATTCCTTGAACTATTGACAGATCTACAACCCAGAGGGGAAAAAAAGCCTCTTGTATGAATTAGCATTTTTTTCTTTAGTTGCCAATGAATGGGACATGCATTTCTGTGGAAGTAGGTACTGCATCAAAAATGCTACCGTTCCTTTAATAACTGATAAGCTCCTTCTTCTGTATTTTATTATAATCTAGGGAAGTGAATGATTTAAAGTCCCATTCAGCATGACTTTCACACCTTTAAAATGCTGGTGATGAAAAACTAGGTCAGATGGAAAAAGAATACAGAGGGGAATTGGAAAGATGAATATTTGTTCTTCAACGGTTAGGCTGACCAACAGGCTGTGCTGGATGAGAAACCAAGGGGTTAGCCATGTGAAAATGACATGTCACTGGAGCATTTGGGTGGGCCCAGGAAAATGGAAATGAACTCCATCCCCTATGACCAATGAGAACACAGCTCTGAACATATCAGGGCTATTTTTAGACTGGGTTCAGTGGTATGTCCTGGATGAGGAGAGAAATGCTTTTTGGTAAGTTTTGGAACCATTGAAGAGTTTACAATTTCACTGGGGAGGCAGACATTAAATGAATTACAGGTAGGGGCAGTAACAGAGTGTAAGGGTATGTACATAAGTGTGGTGGGACAGCAATTAGGAAGTAGTCACAAGTGCATATAAAATGGAAAAAGTTTCAGAAAACTTAGAATTTCCCAAACCATGGAAAGTGCTTAAAACTCAGAAGCAGGGTTACCTAATGGCAGGAGTACAGGCTTGGGAGTCAGAGGACCTGGGTTCTAATCCAAATTCTGCCATTTGCCTGCTATAGGAAGTGAGCAAGTTACTTGACATTTCTGTCCCTCAATTTCCTCAACTGTAAAATGAAGATTCAACATTTGTCCTCCCTTCTACTTAGACTGTGAGCCCAATGTGGGACAGGGAGTGTGGCTAACCTGATATCTTATATCTCCCCCAGTGCTTAGCACAACATATGACACACAGGGTTTAGGATATACCCGAGTTATCATTAAAATTACACAAGGAGGCTACCGTATACTATCTAGTTAGTTATGATATTTATTAAGTGCTTACTATGTGCCAAATATTGTGGTAAATGCTGGGGTAGGTACAAAGGTAATCAAATCAGACATAGGGTTCACAATCCAAGAGGCAGAGGGTAGATAAGTACTTTATCCCTGTTCTACAGATGAGGAAACTGAGGTGCAGAGAGGTTGAGTGTCTTGCCCTAGTTCATACAATGGACTATTTGGAGAGCTGGAACGTGAACTCAGTTTTCCTGACTCCCTGCTCCATACTCTTTCCGCTAAACTACGTTAGCTCTCTAGTATACTTCTACCACACAAGTGATGAACTAATATGCACTTGGAGTAATGTCTTATGTATTCAACCCAAGGCGATTCAGCTAAGTTCTTCCTTTGCCTCCTATCTCAAGTGTAAGAAAAGGTACCTTTTAAATATTCACCCTGATCCACTGATCAAGAGGTCCCTGTCATTTAAGGCCACCACACCAGACCTTAAAAATAGTTCCAGGGACTCAATTTCTTGCTGCATACTGTTCTGCTGTGTGGACATTAAGAATAAAAGTAAGAGGCATACAGACCTTTGAAAAATTTTGAAACAAAATAGTTACAATTTTGTAATCACAGATTACTAGCATATGTGTGTGGAAGCTCTTCTAGCTCTTTGACAGCAATTGGTTTCATGACAAATTTCATTTATCTAAATCACTGATGACAAAAGGAGGAAAAAACCCCCATAGATTGATCATTACCACTACAGTCAGGGCAGGATTGGATTATGAACTCTTCGAGAGTAGGGGGTGCACTAGTACTTTTTTACAGTGTTCAAGTACCTGTATACTGCTGTGCACAAAATTGGCACTCAATAAGCAGCAATGGATAATGAGGGACAAATGATCCTCTGTCTTGAAACTTACAGGCATTGGGTAAAGGAATTGATTATACAGTGATAGCGGTTGGCACGGAGCAATCAATCAATCAATCAATCGTATTTATTGAGCGCTTACTATGTGCAGAGCACTGTACTAAGCGCTTGGGAAGTACAAATTGGCTTCACATAGAGACAGTCCCTACCCGATAGTGGGCTCACAGTCTAAAAGGGGGAGACAGAGAACAGAACCAAACATACCAACAAAATAAAATAAGTAGGATAGAAATGTACAAGTAAAATAAATAAATAAATAAATAAATAGAGTAATAAATATGTACAACCATATATACATATATACAGGTGCTGTGGGGAAGGGAAGGAGGTAAGACGGGGGGATGGAGAGGGGGACGAGGGGGAGAGGAAAGAAGGGGCTCAGTCTGGGAAGGCCTCCTGGAGGAGGTGAGCTCTCAGCAGGGCCTTGAAGGGAGGAAGAGAGCTAGCTTGGCGGATGGGCAGAGGGAGGGCATTCCAGGCCCGGGGGATGACGTGGGCCGGGGGTCGATGGCGGGACAGGCGAGAGCGAGGTACAGTGAGGAGATTAGTGGTGGAGGAGCGGAGGGTGCGGGCTGGGCAGTAGAAGGAGAGAAGGGAGGTGAGGTAGGAGGGGGCGAGGTGATGGAGAGCCTTGAAGCCCAGGGTGAGGAGTTTCTGCCTGATGCGCAGATTGATCGGTAGCCATTGGAGGTTTTTGAGGAGGGGAGTGATATGTCCAGAGCGTTTCTGGACAAAGATAATCCGGGCAGCAGCATGAAGTATGGATTGAAGTGGAGAGAGACACGAGGATGGGAGATCAGAGAGAAGGCTAGTGCAGTAGTCCAGACGGGATAGGATGAGAGCTTGAATTAGCAGGGTAGCGGTTTGGATGGAGAGGAAAGGGCGGATCTTGGCAATGTTGCGGAGCTGAGACCGGCAGGTTTTGGTGACGGCTTGGATGTGAGGGGTGAATGAGAGAGCGGAGTCGAGGATGACACCAAGGTTGCGGGCTTGTGAGACGGGAAGGATGGTAGTGCCGTCAACAGAGATGGGAAAGTCAGGGAGAGGACAAGGTTTGGGAGGGAAGACAAGGAGCTCAGTCTTCGACATGTTGAGCTTTAGGTGGCGGGCGGACATCCAGATGGACATGTCCTGAAGGCAGGAGGAGATGCGAGCCTGGAGGGAGGGGGAGAGAGCAGGGGCAGAGATGTAGATCTGGGTGTCATCAGCATAGAGGTGATAGTTGAAGCCGTGGGAGCGAATGAGGTCACCAAGGGAGTGAGTGTAGATTGAGAACAGAAGGGGACCAAGCACTGAACCTTGGGGAACTCCCACAGTAAGAGGATGGGAGGGGGAGGAGGAGCCTGCAAAAGAGACTGAGAAAGAACGACCGGAGAGGTAAGAGGAAAACCAGGAGAGGACGGAGTCTGTGAAGCCAAGGTCAGATAACGTGTTGAGGAGAAGGGGGTGGTCCACAGTGTCAAAGGCAGCTGAGAGGTCGAGGAGGATTAGGACAGAGTATGAGCCGTTGGATTTGGCAAGCAGGAGGTCATTGGTGACCTTTGAGAGCGCAGTTTCCGTGGAATGAAGGGGACGGAAGCCAGACTGGAGGGGGTCGAGGAGAGAGTTGTTGTTGAGGAATTCTAGGCAGCGCGTGTAGAGAACTCGTTCAAGGAGTTTGGAAAGGAATGGTAGGAGGGATATGGGACGATAACTAGAAGGTGAGGTGGGGTCAAGAGAGGGTTTTTTTAGGATGGGAGAGACATGGGCATGTTTGAAGGCAGAGGGGAAGGAACCAGTGGAGAGTGAGCGGTTGAAGATGGAAGTTAAGGAGGGGAGAAGGGATGGAGCGAGAGATTTCATAAGATGAGAGGGAATGGGGTCAGAAGCACAGGTGGCCGGAGTAGCACTTGAGAGGAGGGAGGAGAGTTCCTCTGAGGATACCGCTGGGAAGGATGGGAGAGTAGCAGAGAATGTTGAGAGCCGGGGGGTTGGAGAAAGGGGGGAAGAGACTTTGGGGAGGTCGGACCTGATGGATTTAATTTTGTTAATGAAGTAGGAGGCCAGATCGTTGGGGGTGAGGGAAGGAGGAGGGGGAGGAACCGGGGGCCTGAGAAGGGAGTTGAATGTACGGAAGAGCTGGCGGGGGTGATGGGCATGGGTGTCAATAAGGGAGGAGAAATAGTTTTGTCTGGCAGAAGAGAGGGCTGAGTTAAGGCAGGAAAGGATAAACTTGAAGTGAACGAGGTTGGCATGGTGTTTAGACTTTCGCCAGCAGCGTTCGGCAGCTCGAGCATAAGAGCGAAGGAGGCGGACAGTGGCAGTGATCCAGGGCTGTGGGTTAGTGGTGCGAGAGCGGCGAAGGGAAAGGGGAGCGAGCGAGTCTAGCTGAGTAGAAAGGGTAGAGTTGAGAGCAGTAATCTGATCATCAAGACTGGGTAGAGAGGAGAGGGCGGCGAGGTGGGGTGTGAGGCGTTCCGAAAGATGGGTGGGGTCCAGAGAGCGGAGATCTCTGTGAGGGAGTAATACGGATTTACAGGGGAAAGGAGTGTGAGTGAGGAGGCAGGTGAGAAGATTATGATCAGAGAGAGGGATCACAGAGTTGGTGAGGGTGGACACAGTGCAGCGGTAGGAGATGATGAGGTCGAGGGTATGACCAAGTTGGTGAGTGGGTGAGGTGGGGTGGAGGAAGAGGTTGGCAGCGTCAAGGAGAGATAGAAGGCGGGCGGCAGAGGAGTCGTTAGGGATATCCATGTGGATATTGAAGTCTCCGAGGATCAGAGTGGGCATGGAGAAGGAGAGAAGGAATGTGAGGAAGGGGTCAAAGTCGTTAAAGAAGTTGGAAGTGGGGCCCGGAGGGCGGTAGATGACGGCTACAAGAATCTGGAGGGGGTGGTAGAGGCGAATAATGTGGGCTTCAAAGGAGGGGAAGGAAAGGGAAGGGGGAGGAGGGATAGTGCGAAAGCGACATTGGGGGGCGAGAAGGAAACCGACACCTCCTCCTTTTCCAGTGAGTCTGGGGGAGTGGGAGAAGAAGAGGCCTGCACTGCAGAGAGCAGCAGAAGAGACCGTGTCGTCCGACGACAGCCATGTTTCAGTTAGGGCGAGGAGGAGTAGAGAACTGGAAAGGAAAAGGTCCAGGATGAAAGGAATCTTACTTAAAACGGAGCGGGGGTTCCAGAGGCCACACTTGGCATCAGCTGTCGAGGGTGGGGAGGGAGGGGGAAGGGTGCGAGGGGTGGGGAGGGTTTGGATTGGGATGAGTTGGCGGGGGCCTGGGCGGGGAGAGTGGGAAGGGGGGTGGCAATGGGAAAGGAGAACTGGGATGGGGTGGGGGCGGGGAGAAGGGGAGGAGGGGGGTCGGGAGGGAGAAGCAGAGGACCTGCGCTGGTACAGAGGAATCCTTGGTAGGGGTTGAGGGGGAGCGGTCTTGGTGGGTGAGAGGGAGGGAAACAGCTGGGTGGGAGAGGGGAAGGGGAAGGTGAGGAATGGGAATGGCAGTTGGGAGCAAGGGAACTGAAAGTTCATGGTGAGGTCAGCAGGGCAAGTGACAGTACAGTGGGGGGTTAACAATTGAGATGCAGAAGCAATAAAACAGTAGCAATGATAAAAGTAGGCAATGGCATCACAGGGTGTAGTTGAGCAATCAATATGCTATGGCAATAATAGAATTGGCAAACAATGATGCCACAGAGAGCAGATACAAACTATTAAGAGCTGGAGTAGGGTGGGCCAGTTAAGGGGGGTCAGGGAGCAGAGATACCTGGGGAGGGGAGCGAACAGTCAACTAGCATGGGAGGGCTGAGGAGGTGTGAATGAGGTTGTCGTTAATGTAACATGTAACATGGTGCTAACATGGTGCTAACAAGGTGCTAACAAGGGCTTTTTACCTGGGGGCGGGTGGGGGGAGAGTCAGTCAGGACCGGACCGGGAAGGGGGGGGGGGGGATGAGGGGCACTTTACGGAAGGCCTCCTAAGTGGGGGGGTGGAAGCAGGGGGGGCGTCCGTGGGGGCGCTGAGATGGCGGGAGGGTGGGCGGCCGGGCCTCTCGGGAACGGAGTCCCGGGTGTCAATGACGGCGCTCTGAGGAGAGGAGCCTTCCGGGAGCGGCAAGTCCATACACTTTCATTTGGTGTGTCATATTCCTTCTGGGGCATGGTGTAATAATACAATTTTAATCCTGCATGCCATCACGTATATATTAGTTTCCTTTAATAGGCCATTTTAGAAGGACCTTGCAATGGTAGCACAGCAAATGCATGTTTGCTAAATAAACATGATACCTTCTGACTGCTTAAATTAACTCAAAATTCCATTTAAAAGTAAGGTTTATTGCATTTCAATGTCTCATTTTTTAACATAACAAATGACCCTTTTAAATCATGTCTATTTAAGATGGCAAGTTGACTGGTCTGACCCAAAGGACCTGTATGGAGAGTTCCCTATTCAGTCAGTTAATGAAAAGCTTCCCTAAGTCAGGCTGCAACAAAACATGTCCAATTTTCCTTGCCTTCTGATCAGCCAAATTATTTCATTTTGAAGATTCTATAGTCAAAGAATACTAATAAAGTAGTGGTTCTACTTCTGAATAAGGGGCTATTTTGTTACTGAAAAATTTCATTCAAATGACTGATCAGATCTCACATGTCTGTTTAAAAATGTCTGACAGGGTCCTTACAAAATGACAGACTATGATAAACTAGATGATAGTTGGGAGTGAGACAATGAGGCATTGTTTACACAGAAGATTGAGTAACTACTTTAACAAAAGGGGTTCTTGGGTATCTATTGTATGTACAAGTAAGAGATTTACTGGAGCTTCTATAATTTCTACAAGGCTCCTTCCAACTGGCTTCATTAACTTGAAGTAAATCACATCATGCAGAAATCTGGCTGCACCAGCAAGGCAAGGCAAAGAAGATACAATAAGAAGAAAAACAGACACAAGATGATAATCTTTGGCATTTTTCATAAACATTTTGTTTGAAGATTATTAAATTACCACCTAGAAAAAAAATAGTAAAACACCATTAAATTAGGTCTAATCTTTCTCCAACTTAGTTTTATACATATATACAAAACTGCACATACAAAGTTATGTGTCAGTGAAATACAATTTATATAAACTTCAATTGCATTTGGAAAAAAAGACAATTCCATTCATTTTTGTGTTCTGACAGAATCAGGACTGTTACTTGGGGGGAAAAATAATAACAAAAACCCCAAACTACAAAATGATTGGGTCCAAAGATCAACTAGATAATTATTTTGAATCACTTTCAGATTTCTTTTTCATCTTTGAATCATACTGAGACAGAGTCTTGATTCACCTACCATTCATGCTCAGAACAGTAATGTACAATCTAATAAGGAAGGCAACTGTAAGGAATCCAAGATCCATGTGAAACATTCTGAATTACTATGGAAAATGCAATCCAGAGAATTAGTTAAATTCTATAAGAAATTCCTTTTAACAAGGGAAGTAACTTAGCCTAGTAGATAAAGGAAGGGCCTGGGTGCCAGAGGATCTGAGTTCTAATCCCAGCTCCACCACTTGCCTGCTGTGCGACCTTGGGCAAGTCACTTAACTTCCCTATGCTTCAGTTTCCTCAACTGCACAATGGGATTCAATACTCATTCTGGGCAAGTAACGTTACTTTTCTGTGCCTCAGTTGCCTCATCTGAAAAATGGGAATTAAGACTATGTGGGCCAGGGGCTGTGTCTGACCTGATTTTCTTGTATCCATCACAGTGCTTAGTACAGTCCCTAGCACATAGTATGCTTTTAATAAATACCACAATCATCATCATTATCACCATCACCCCATACTTGTTATCAGTGGGCCTAATTATATAAAGCCATTCTTTATAAAATTTTGAGTTAGAAATATTTTTCATCCTATGATCAAAGTTGAATTATCCCAAGTCTGGTGAAGTGCAGAGAATCAGCACTTTTTCACAGTTAAGGGTGGGGAATGTAAATAACTCTAGCATCCCCCTCTGGTGGCTCTCCATCACCTCGCCCCCTCCTACCTCACCTCTCTTCTCTCTTTCTACAGCCCAGCCTGCACCCTCCAGTCCTCCACCACTAACCTCCTCACTGTACCTCATTCTCACCTGTCCTGCTGTCAACCCTGGCCCATGTCCTCCCCCTGGCCTGGAATGCCCTCCCTCCACATATTCACCAAGCTAGCTCTCTTCCTCCCTTCAAAGCCCTACTGAGAGCTCACCTCCTCCCAGAGGCCTTCCCAGACTGAGCCCCCTTTTCCCTCTCCTCCTCCTCATCCACCCCACCCTACCTCCTTCCCCTCCCCACAGCACCTGTATATATGTTTGTACAGATTTATTACTCTATTTATTTTACTTGTACCTATTTACTATTCTATTTATTTTGTTAATGATGTGCATTTAGCTTTAATTCTATTTGTTCTGATGACTTGACACCTGTCCACATGTTTTGTTTTGTTGTCTGTCTCCTGCTTCTAGACTATGAGCCCATTGTTGGGTAGGGGCCGTCTCTATATGTTGCCAACTTGTACTTCCCAAGTGCTTAGTACAGTGCTCTGCACACAGTAGTGCTCAATAAATACAATTGAATGAATTAATTCTCCCTTCTACTTAGATTGTGAGCCCCAAGAGGGACAGGGACTGTGTCCAAGCTGATTAATGTGTACCTACCCTGGTGCTTAGAACAGTGCTTGACACATTGTAAGTACTTAATGAATACCATTAAAAAAATAACAAAGTTGGGACACAACAATATTTTTCTTTGTCCCCAACTGAAGTTAGCTGAAGAACTGTCCTTCACTTCAATCAATCAGCCAATCAGTGGTATTTATTGTTTGCTTACTATGTGCAGAGCATCATCTGAAGTGCTTGGGAGAGTAAATTTCAACAGAATTTGCGGACACGTTGCCTTCCTGTAATGAGCTTATAGCTGCAGTGTAGTGTTGTCATCGCTTTAAGACAATTTAATGCATATAATGATGCTGAAAAACATCATATGACACAGAGTGATGAAGGCAATGGTCTTTTCAAGTCCCAGTGTTTGTGTTTCCTACATTAGGTTAATCATTTCCCCTCAGGAGTTTCAGAGTGTCCATTGTCGGCAATGAACCCCACACCTGACCTCATGATGGAGACATTGGCTATCTGGCAGAGAAGGACTGATTAAATTCTTCCATGCAATTTTCAGGTAGTCACTGTTGGAACACTCGGTGCTTCAAGCTATTTTTGGAAATCATGGAAAAAACTTGAAAAATTCATATTATCTGAACAGACGATGGATAACAAAGACTTCTTCATTCAGAACAAAAGCCTTCTATGCCCAATGACTTAAATGAAGGAGAAAAAAATCCTTCCAAATCCAAATCTATTAGAAGCATTAAAACAAGTTTAAAGCATCTCCTAGAATGGTGATCAGCGGGGCTGAGGAGTGGTCTCTTGCTCTCTACAAACAGAGGAAACTGACTCTGGTAGTCTGGGCCCAGTTCCGGTAAGATAATGGAGCACTGTCTCTTACATTATGGAAACAATCAGGCCCTGGGTTTCACCTTCTCCAATCTCTGTGCAAAACAAAAAGTGGTTGCTGGGTAGGCTCTCATAAGAGGGAATGGAAGTCTAAAAAGGGGCAACCTTCCAGCACATCAGCTCAGACCAACTGCAATGCTTAGGGTGATCTGGGGCAAGCCAAAAGAAGGGGATGTAGCGTTCCAAAGCCAGTCTGTGATCTACAGAGCACTCCGTTTCTTCCTAAGGGGGCTGTGGCTGCTGTATGGTTTCAATTCAGCATACTGCACCTGTAAAAACAAATAGACATGACGTTTGCCGTTAGGTAACTCTAGCTCACTACAGTGTGTGTTAATGGCTCCCTGAGGACCCACTGAGGGAAACTAAGGAAGGTTCAAAAGTAATGAATCATTTTCTAAACACAGGAACGTGGGGGATTAATTGCAGGAAGGATTTGAAAAGTCATGCATCATTTCTTTAGACCAAAATATTAAAAGCAGATTTTTCTAATGAGATGCATGGGTTTCTATATGCTCTCAGCACTGAGTTTTTTTTCTTTAGTATCAACCTATAAATGCATTTAATAACAGCCTCTCTGGAAGTATTAGAATAACTCAGTGTATGACTGCACAATTACTCTTTTTAGGACACAATTCTGGATATCAAAAATGATATCCAGAGAAGCAGCATGGCCTAATGGAGTGATCCCATGCCTGGGAATCAGAGGACCTGGGTTCTAATCTTAGTGCTACTTCTTTCTTTACTGTGCAACCATGGAGAAAGACAATAACAATAATAATGATGGCATTTGTTAAGTGCTTAGTATATAATAATAACAATAATAATAATAATAATAATGATGGTATTTGTTAAGCGCTTACTATGTGCAAAGCACTGTTCTAAGTACTGGGGGGGATACAGGGTGATCAGGTTGTCCCACGTGGGGTTCACAGTCTTAATCCCCATTTTACAGATGAGGGAACTGAGGCACAGAGAAGTTAAGTGACTTGCCCAAAGTCACACAGCTGACAATTGGCGGAGCCGAGAATTGAACTCACGACCTTTGACTCCAAAGCCCGTGCTCTTTCCACTGAGACACGCTGAGACACGCTATATGCCAACCACTGTTAAAAGCGCTGGGGTAGATACAAGGAAATCAGGTTGTCCCACATGGGAATCACAGCCTTAATCCCCACTTTACAGATGAGGTAACTGAGGCACAGAGAAGTTAAGTGGCTTGCCCAAGGTCACACAGCAGACAAATGGCAGAGCCGAGATTAGAACCCAAGTTCTCTGACTCCCAAGCCCATGCTCTTTCCACTGAGCCACTAACTTTTTGATGCCTCAGTTTCCCCATCAGTAAAATGAGAATTAAATAGAAAAGCTATTAGACTGTGACTCCCAGGTGAGAAAAGAAAGGTTTCCAACTCAATCATCTTGTATCTACCCCAGAGCATAGTAAAGTTCTTGGCACAAGGTAAACACATGAATATCAATCACTATTATTGTTGATGAGGCCAATCATTGCCTATAATACATCTAGTCACAAATCATTATACAAATAAATGACTATAGCAATACTGAGAGGGAGAATTCTACATTTTCCCATTTAAAATAAAATTTCACCAACAGACATATGGTAGCCCCTATAAAGCTAAATTGTTCATTGTGATACTAGAAAATGTTCTCAGTGTAACACCGAAAAACATCTCCTGGGAAAATCCAACTTCCTTTAATCAACCTTTATCTTTTCACCCTTCTCTGTGACAAGATCTGAAATAGGGTTGAATATTCTGGACTCCATTCTGCAGGGTATGCATCCAAAAACCTCCAAAGTGAATTTTCACTGAGACTGTAAACTCACTGAGGGCAGAGATCTTGTCTACTGTCTTGTACTGTACTCTCCCTCCAAGTGCTCAGTATAATGCTCTCCACACAGTTAGAGCTCAAATATCATTGACTGACTCACAGGAATTACATTAGTAATGCTGAAATCCTAAATCCAAAGTAATGGAGAGGGACTGTGAGGTGTTTCTAGTAGAATGTCTTTATATTTTGTATCAACTGCCACAAGTGTTAGCATTTGCACTAGACTCCCCTAGAGTAGGAGATCCCATAGGCTTTAAGATACACTTCCTTCTGGGGTAAAAAAGGTATCAACTTCCTTAGAAGGCTTAATGATGCTCCCAAAGGAAGGCAAAACCAATCAGATGAATGCCGATAACAAGCAAGTTTCTTCGAAAAGCATATGTCATAGGAGAGGCAGTAAGGTCTGGGAGTCAGAGGACCTGATCTGTCACTTGCTTGTTGCATGACCACAGGCAAGTCTATGCCTCAGTTTCCTCATCTGTAGAATGAGGATTCAATATCTGTTCTCCCTCCTACTTAGACTGTGAGTCCCACGTGAGGGCAGGGATGGTGTCTGACCTGATGATCTTGCATCTACCCCAGCACTCAGCACAGTGCTTGGCACATAGAAGGCATTTAATAAATACCACAATTAGTATTAATAATATTAATAATGATGAAAAATACAGTATTAAAAAGTCAGAGACTTCCATTTTCTGAGACCCTAAAGATTGTCTGTTCATAGACATCTGAACACAATTTTATACATACTGCTTTATTATTGGGATTTTTAATCTCCTCAAATTTGAGGCAAGAGGATGGATTATAGCATATAAATCCTATCTCACAGCACATATTGCTTTTTATTGATCATAAATTATTTCATACTGTGTGTATTTATGTGTGCATGTGTGAATTTATAAACCTTCACACATGAAGAAGAAGCATGGCTTTGACCAAGGTACCTCTGACTGTGCTAGAAGGGGAAACTAGAAGGACATTTTCAGGTCTCACCCACAAAGAGGATAATCATGACAGACACAAAATGAAAAGGATAATCTTTCTCCAACCCCCTCCTACATCATCTCCTTTTAGAAGTGGAAAAAAAAATAAGCAAAATCTCCTCAGGCTTTGGCTCTCTGTTTCTATCACTCACTGAGTATATTTTTTTCCCCCTTCAGGGAAGTAAGAGAGCAATAAGGTGACAAAAGCACTGCTCAGTAGCCACTTGGTGTGAGTTCCAGATCATTTTTAAGTAGCTCTTTTTCAGGATAATTTTCCTCAATCATTTTATGCTTTGTTGACAAAGGTTATTTTTTTTCCTTCTTCTGCCTCCCTCCTGGCTTTCCATTCCCCCCTTCATGGATTATCCGATTCCTTATCTCTGTTATTCAAACTGCTTGAGCATTGTATTCTTCCTGTAGAGTGGCTGGCAGTGTGTATTGCTGCTTAAAGCCCTCACTGGTGGTGGTTATTCCTTACTTACCTTTTGAACATCAGACGGTACCCTGGAGAGGAAATCCAGGAACTCATTATTATCGATGGAATAGGGATTTCTGAGCTTCTTAGTAAATTTATTTATGCCTGAAAAACAGAAACACAGGGGCTTTAAAAACACATACACACACACGATTTGCTTGGCCATGAATGAACAAGATTCACAAGTAAAAATTAGTGTGAAAACAATTACAAGACCCCCAAGACATGCACATGTTGCTGTCATGTTGAATCAGTCACAGTTGCCTTTTTGGGGTTGGAAGAAAGAGGGGATATATAATCTACATATCTATATTTAGTTACATAAAAACCACGCTGTTCATGTGCTTTTTTGGAATCTACTGATTAACAGCCTGTTCAACAATGAAAACAAATGTCCCATATGTGAAAGGTTCTTCATTAGCACAAATATGTTTCTGCTTAATGGCTTTGATAAAATGAGGATATGGGATGATAGGGTTGAGCTCAAGAAATCTTTCTTCTCTTTCCTCTCCCACTCATTTATGTAACTCATTTTCACAGGTTATTTTCCTCTTCTTGAAGGGCAGAACTTGACATGATGATTATACTTTGATTCCATGAGAAACTGTGAAAAGTTATTATTGAGAAATTACCATCCTATAGTCGCTAACTCGGTTTATCAATTGCCATAATGTTACTCCCAGTTTGCAGTGGAGTGAATGATAATTTTGGAAGCAGGAGAAGATGATTAGGATGCAGACTGACGATTTGAGATGTCAGTGTGCTATAAACCAACAAAGATGTGACCATAAACTATCTCAAAGTAGAAATCCACATTAAGATTGCTCTGTGGGATTCTTTCATGAGAACTAAGCTCAACAAACTACTGACATCCCTTCTTTCTGAAAAGATACCTGCTCTATGACCTGGGCCTGCTGAACCACGGTCCTTTCACCATGCCATCCTAATTTTCCATGTTCCTGATTTTTAAAAGCAGAAATTCCATAAGGCCTTCTGAGGTCTTGCCTTATGGTGCTTGTTTAATACGGATCACATCTGAAAGCCCTGTCAGTCTAAATGATGTTGAATGGATGCATTTTTTTGTTACACATTTTGAATGTCTCCTACAAAGGCAGAAATAACAGTTTGCTGCTGAACTTTCCTCATCCATGTGAGAGGTTTGATGTTTTCTTATTTCATTAAATACTGGAGTTTCATCTGCAGTCTTGGCTTCCCACATAGCCTTATCCCCCATACTGCCAACCTCTATTCACTTAAGCCGAGAGTGAGATTAACTGCTTTTCCACTGTAAAGCTAATCTGAGCTGACCATTGTCCAGAAGCATAGGATAACATGGGGTCCTGACAGTAAAAGGTTGTTCAAGTAATGGTTCCTTTTCCCCTCGGAGAATGGCTTTTGGGCCATAGTGCTTTTCTCTACCTCCACAGCATGGTTCACATTTTCAGCTAACATTTCCTCAGAATTCCTTTAAACTCAAACATACCCACTCTGCTATTCTGAATACATTTAACTGTAGCATGGGCTTTTTGGCAAAAGATAAACAGACAAGGAAAAATGATGAAGGGAGACAAAGACATACTGAGAAAAGATACATCTTCTATTGTTAATTATATATAGTGTGCACATCTGGAGTCGTTACAATGAATAGCAACGCAAGGATAATATCACATTCAATCAAAACATTGCATTCTTAGTGACAGAGCAGATTATAAACCTGAAAAGCAGCTCAAATGCACCAATAAAGGCAGAAATCGCCCACAATGCATTGTGACTATCCAAAGCAATTTAACAAAAATTAGAATAAAAATCACATGGCAAAGATTAAAATATATAAAAAGGCAATTTTATTTGACAAGGCTTAGAAACTTAAAAGAAAATGGTGCCATCCCCAACTTTTCTACACGGTGAGGCAGTAATTTGCAGTAGTACAGTAGAAGTTCAGAAATTCACAAATGGCCCCAAACAACTAGGGGTGATGGCCTGAGGTGATAAACAAAATGCAGATACTTGTGTGGAAATCATAGGGAAGTAACGTGGCCTAGTACATAGAGCATGGGCCTGGAAGTCAGAAGGACCCAAGTTCTATTCCCTGCTCTGCCACGTGTCTGATGTGTGACCTTGGGCAAGTCACTTACCTTCTCTGGGGTCAGTCACCTAATCTGTAAAATGGGACGGTGAACCCTATTCAGGACAGGGACTGTGTCCAACCTGTTAGTGTGGTGCCTGGCACATAGTAAGTTCTTAATAAATATCATTTTAATTTTAAAAATGTGCTTGGGAGAGTACAATATAACAATATAATAGATACATTACCTGCCCACAGTGAGCTTACAGACTGTTACCAAAGCCCCAATCTGCTTTTTGAGGAAACAGCAGAGACTGTAAACTCCTTGAGTGCAGGGACTACATCTTTGACTTTTATTAAACTCTTCCAAGTGCTTAGTACAATTATCTGTTTGCAGTAGGTGCTCAACAAATATGACAATTAATCACTGTTTGAAATATATGTCCAGAGTGTAATGTATCTTTGATTAAGTTCTTAAGGAAAAAATAAAAACTATCTGAATCACAGGAAGAGGTTGGTAACTCCTGCAGAAGCTGAAGGAGGAAAGAGCCTTCAACAGGAAGTTTATGGCATTATCTCAAGAGCAAGAAAGAGGCTAGTTAGAAAGAGAGGTAGTTATCTTGCAGGCCTCACCTCCCTGCTTTTATCAAAGATGGTCAGTGGTCTTCACTGAAACTAGGAAGGGGGTCATTTATTCTATATAGGGAAGGGAATAGCTCCAGAATGGAATAGTTCTATACAATGACATTTTAGCTGTTTCAGTTATTTCAACACAACAGGATGCACAGTAGCAGATGGACCGCTAAGATAGGTGCCAACCCAGGTGATATTTCACAAGCTAGTGGTCTGAATATGTGGTACTATGGAGCTGCTACGAAAAATCAGGGGATGCCCTAACTCTTACCTCATAAGTTTAATCACATGGGCTCAAACAACTCTAGTTAGCAGGCATCCTTCATTTTATTTCATGAAAAAATAAGATGTTGGTTGTAAGGTCCTTTAAGGCAAGGACTGTGTTAACTAACTGTATTGTATTCTCCTGAGAACTTAGTAAAATGCTCTGCACTATGTAAACACTTGATAAATGCAATTATTCAGTTGATTTGTTAGGGATCTAAGATGGGTGGTTACTTACAGAAAGAGGTCCAAAAACTGAAAAAAATTTCAAAAAGGACTGGAAAAAGGAAAAAATACAATGAATTAACCCATAAAAATAATTGTGATAATTGTTTAGTGCTTACTATGTGTCAAGCACTATCCTAAGCACTGGGATACAAGATAATCAGCTCGAACATAGTCCCTGCCCCTCGTAAGGCTCACAGTCTAAGTAAGAAGAATAAAAGGTATTTTCAGATGAGAAAACTAAGCCGCAGAGTAGTTAAGTGAATTGTCCTGAATCAATCAATTGTATTACAGAGGACTTACTGTGGGCAAAGCACTGTACTAAGCACTTGGGTGAGTATAATAAAACAGAGCAGGTAGACATGTTCATCCCACAACAAGCTTATCGTCCCACTCAGCAGGCAAGTGGGTGGCAGAGCTCAAATGTGAACACAAGTATCCTGAATTCCAGGCCCATGCACTTTCCACTAGGCCAGGCTGCTTCTTCATACCCTAGGCCATACTCTTTCTCAACAGGATTAGGCAAGTAGTTGAAAATTCCACAGCTCAGAAAAGCTACAGCAGGAAATACGGTGAAAGAGCCCCATGTGGTAGTTGGAGACCCAGTTTGAGGAAATAGCAGACACCAAGAGGCAGATACACCCAAGATATGTAGGAGGAAGGGGAAAAATCCAGGGGAAAGGCTTTTTCAATTTCCCTAGTACTTCAGCTCCCTGGTTCATTATCCTCCTGTCTGGTGGGTGGAATAGAAAGAAAATGCAGCCTCAGCTGCTAAAGTGTTGAAATTTAAGAACTTGGATTGCTATTTTGAGGTCAGCCTTTGTTTTGGAAAAGAAAATGGTCATGGCTGTGGCCATGCTTAGCTTTCCTTTGTAGCTTTTTTTCTTCTATTTTAACCAACCCCGTCCCCCCACCCCCCAGCAAATTTGCATTCTAAACCATCAAAGGAAGCTCACAATCTTAGAAAAAGGTAATTTAGGAGTAGGAGGAGTAGGAATGAACCCAGTAGGGCTCACAGGGAAGCAGCATGGCCTAGTGGCTAAAGCACAGGCCTGGGAGTCAGAAGGTCATGGGTTCTCATCCTGGCTCTGCCATTTGTCTGCTGTGTGACCTTGGGCAAGTCATTTAACTTCCCTGTGCTTCAGTTACCTCATCTGTAAAATGGGGATTGAGACTGTGAGCCCCATTTGGGACAGGAACTGTGTACAACCCAATTAGCTTGTATCCACCTCAGTGCTCACTATAGTGCCTGGTACATAGTAAGTGCTTAAATATCACAGTTATTGTTATTATTATTATTTATAGCCCACATATCATGTAAGTTTGGTGGAAACAGATCTGCAAATCTAGGTGAATTAATCCCAGGGAATTTAACAAATTAATGAAAGGCATTACAGGGCAATTGGGTTACATCTGTTTAGTACTCTAGGAGAATGGGATAGATCAAATGAGGGTCAATCAATCCTTCAATATTTATTGAGTACGTACTGTGTGCAGAGCACTGTACTAAGCAGTTGGAAGAGCATAATTCAACAGAGTATAATGATCCCTGCCCTTAAGGATCTCACAATTTGTGGGGGGGGAGGGAAATGGAGAAAGACATTAAAATCACATCCAAGCCGTCACCAAAACCTGCCGGTCTCAGATCCGTAACATTGCCAAGATCCGCCCTTTCCTCTCCATCCATACCGCTACCCTGCTCATTCAAGCTCTCATCCTATCCCGTCTGGACTACTGCATCAGCCTTCTCTCTGATCTCCCATCCTCGTGTTTCTCCCCACTTCAATTCATACTTCATGCTGCTGCCTGGATTATCTTTGTCCAGAAACGCTCTGGGCATATTACTCTCCTCCTCAAAAATCTCCAGTGGCTACCAATCAATCTGCGCATCAGGCAGAAACTCCTCACCCTGGGCTTCAAGGCTCTCCATCACCTCGCTCCCTCCTACCTCACCTCCCTTCTCTCCTTCTACAGCCCACCCCGCACCCTCCGCTCCTCTGCTGCTAATCTCCTCACCTCGTTCTCGCCTGTCCCTCCATCAACCCCCGGCCCACGTCATCCCCCGGGCCTGGAATGCCCTCCTTCTGCCCATCCGCCAAGCTAGCTCTCTTCCTCCCTTCAAAGCCCCATGGAGAGCTCACCTCCTCCAAGAGGCCTTCCCAGACTGAGCCCCCCCTTTTCCTCTCCTCCTCCTCCCCTCCCTATCACCCCCTCCCTCCCTCTGACCCACCCCCTTCCCCTCCCCACTGCACTTGTATATCCCCTCCTCAAAAATATCCAGTGGCTACCAATCAATCTGTGCATCAGGCAGAAACTCCTCACCCTGGGCATCAAGGCTCTCCATCACCTCGCCCCCTCCTACCTCACCTCTCTTCTCTCCTTCTACAGCCCACCCCGCACTCTCCGCTCCTCTGCCGATAATCTCCTCACCATACCTCGTTCTCGCCTGTCCCGCCATCGACCCCCGGCCCACATCATCCCCCGGGCCTGGAATGCCCTCCCTCTGCCCATCCGCCAAGCTAGCTCTCTTCCTCCCTTCAAGGCCCTACTGAGAGCTCACCTCCTCCAGGAGGCCTTCCCAGACTGAGCCCCTTCCTTCCTCTCCCCCTCATCCCCCTCTCCATCCCCCCCATCTTACCTCCTTCCCTTCCCCACAGCACCTGTATATATGTATATATGTTTGTACATATTTATTACTCTATTTATTTATTTATTTTACTTGTACATATCTATTCTATTTATTTTATTTTGTTAGTATGTTTGGTTTTGTCTCCCCCTTTTAGACTGTGAGCCCACTGTTGGGTAGGGACTGTCTCTATATGTTGCCAATTTGTACTTCCCAAGCGCTTAGTACAGTGCTCTGCACACAGTAAGCGCTCAATACGATTGATTGATTGATTGATTAAAATACATTACAGATAAGGGAAGTGGTAGAGTATAAGGATATATGCCTAAGTGCTGTGGGGCTGAGGTTGGAGCCTAAAAATGCTTACCCAAGTTCAACAGGTGAGGCAGAGGGAAGGACAAATAGGGCACGGAAATGAGGATTTAGTCAGAGAAGGCCTCTTGGAGGACACCTTATTTTAGGAGGGCTTTAAAGCTATGGAAAGGATCAGAAAAGTAGAATCACTGGTAAAAATGGGAAAAGGCAAAAGGTGAGAGAAATAGTTTGACATATGGAGAGGGGAGGAGAGAGAACATTTCAACGAAGAGGGAAGGAGGAGAATAAGAGACCTAGGGAGAAGAGCTTATCCTTATGAATTCCAGGCAAACAATAGGTAATCTTGATTGGTTGACTGATTGATAGTTTTATTAGTAAAGGACACTTCGGAGACTTATGTAGACAGTGGTTAATTAATCTCTAAGTCCTCTCAGGCCAGAAAAAAGAAAGGTAATAGACCTAAAGAGCAGCATGAAGGATTTTAGGAAAGATAGCAAATAAAATGAAATGAAACACTCAACATTTGAACCAGTCACCAACAGGACACAGGAAATTCCTTTCTTGATGTTGGGGAGAGGGAAAGGAAAAGCAAAAGTTTTCATCTTGAGTCCTGTATGATGTAGGTGAGGGTTTTTTTTAATGACATTTGTTAAACTCTTACTATGTGCCATGTACTGTTCTAAGGGCTGGGGTATGAGATATAGAGATATGAGTAGATATGAGATAATCAGGTCAGACACAGTTCTTGTCCCACATAGGGCTCACAGTTGAGGTTGGAGAAAGAGGATTAAGTCACCAATTTACAGATGAGGTAACTGAGGCACACAGAAGGTAAATAACATGCCCAAGGTCACACAGTAAAACAATTGATGGAGGGGGATTAGAACTCAGGTTCTCACTGCCAGGCCTGTGCTCTTTCCACTAGACAACACTGCCTTGCCTGAAGGCACTTGGATAAACTAGATAAACACAGGAAGCACCCTCCACTCATAATCCACTCAGAAGAGGCAGCATGTTGTAGTAGATAGAGCATGGACCTGGGAGTCAGGTCATGGGTTCTAATCCTGGCTCCACCACTTGTCTGCTTTGTGGCCTGGGACAAGCCACTTTACTTCTCTGTGCCTCAATTAACTCATCTGTTAAAAAGGGATGAAGACTATAACGTCCATGCAGGACATAGACTGTGTCCAACCCAATTTGCTTGTACCCAACCTGACATTTAATACAGTGCCTGGCACATAGTAAGCACTTAACGAATACCATAATTACTTAAGAGAGGCAGCATGGCCTAGTGGCAAGAGCAGAGGCTTGGGGTCAGAGGATATGGATTCTAATCCTGACTCAGCCATTGGTCTGCTGTGACATCTTGGGCAAGTCACTTAACTTCTCTGAGCCTGTTACCTCATCTGTAAAATGGGGATTAAGACTGTGAGTCCCACGTGGGACAACCTGATTACCTTGATCTACCCCAGCACTTGGAACAGTGGTTGGCACGTAGTAAGTGCTTTACAAATACATAATTATAATTATTATTATTGCAGACACCATTTACTCATTCATAAATCTCATATTTACATCCCTTTCCCACAGGTACTTTCCTAATTCCTCCAAGGGCTTCCAAACTACTATGGTGTTCATGTGGATATCTACAAGAAAATGTTGAAAAAAGGGAGATTTTTCATCTTTCATGGCCTCTTTACCCACCATTCAGCTAACTCCTCCATTCCCCCATGTGAAAGATCCCTGAAATTGAATTCTGCATAGGGCAAAATTACTAGTGGGATGAAGGTGGATTCAATAATGGGCCCAAAATAGACTTTTCACAGAAGGGTGGATAGAAGGGACACTTAGGAGCAGTGTTTCAAGCACATACTCTTAAAGGGCTTGACTTGAACCTCAGGATGAGCAGTGGAAGGTCATTGTGGCCTAGTGGATGAAGCATATATTGGGAGTCCGGAGACTTGGTTTTGCTTGCTGAGTGACTTCGAACAATCCACTGAACCCCTCTACCTGTTTCTTCATTTGAAAATGGGAATTAAATACCTGCACTCCCTCTCTGTAAAGCCATTAATCCCACATGGCATAAGGACTGTTCAATCTGCCTACCTTGTATCGAATCCTGTGTTTAGCACATTGTAGGGTTTCACATGACCATAATTGTTACTAGAGAGCTTTTAAAAGGAACCATTATTACTATGAGCACATAATAATTATGTTTATAGAGCACATTACTATGTACAGAGCACTGTACTAAGCACTTGGGAGAGATCTGTATTAAGTGGTTAGGAAGCAGCATGGCATAGTGGATAGAGCACAGGTCTGGGAGCCAGAAAGTCATGGGTTCTAAGGCTGGCTCCGCCACCTGTCTGCTGTGTGGCCTTGGGCAAGTCACCTCACTTCTCTGTGCCTCAGTTACCTCATCTGTAAAATGGGGATTGAGACTGCGAGCCCCACATGGGACAGGGAACGCTGCTGGCGAAAGTCTAAACACCATGCCAACCTCGTTCACTTCAAGTTTATCCTTTCCTGCCTTAACTCAGCCCTCTCCTCTGCCAGACAAAACTATTTCTCCTCCCTTATTGACACCCATGCCCATCACCCCGTCAGCTCTTCTGTACATTCAACTCCCTTCTCAGGCTCCCGGTTCCTCCACCTCCTCCTTCCCTCACCCCCAACGATCTGGCCTCCTACTTCATTAATAAAATTAAATCCATCAGGTCTAACCTCCCCAAAGTCACACCCTCCACTTCTCCAACCCCCCGGCTCTCAACACTATCTGCTACTCTCCCATCCTTCCCAGCAGTATCCTCAGAGGAGCTCTCCTCCCTCCTCTCAAGTGCTACTCTGGACACCTGTGCTTCTGACCCCATTCCCTCTCATCTCATGAAATCTCTCACTCTGTCCCTTCTCCCCTCCTTAACTTCCATCTTCAACCGCTCACTCTCCACTGGTTCCTTCCCCTCTGCCTTCAAACATGCCCATGTCTCTCCCATCCTAAAAAAAACCCTCTCTTGACCCCACCTCACCTTCTAGTTATCGCCCCATCTCCCTCCTACCATTCCTTTCCAAACTCCTTGAATGAGTCGTCTACACGCACTGCCTCAAATTCCTCAACACCAACTCTCTCCTCAACCCCCTCCAGTCTGGCTTCCGTCCCCTACATTCCATGCTAACTGCCTTCTCAAAGGTCACCAACGACCTCCTGCTTGCCAAATCCAACGGCTCATACTCTATCCTAATCCTCTTCGACCTCTCAGCTGCCTTCGACACTGTGGACCACCCCCTTCTCCTCAACACGCTATCTAACCTTGGCTTCACAGACTCTGTCCTCTCCTGGTTCTCCTCTTATCTCTCCGGGCATTCATTCTCAGTTTCTTTTGCAGGCTCTTCCACCCCCTCCCATCCCCTTACTGTAGGGGTTCCTCAAGGTTCAGTTCTTGGTCCCCTTCTGTTCTCGATCTACACTCACTCCCTTGGTGACCTCATTTGCTCCCATGGCTTCAACTATCATCTCTACGCTGATGAAACCCAAATCTACATTTCTGCCCCTGCTCTCTCCCCCTCACTCCAGGCTCACATCTCCTCCTGCCTTCAGGACATCTCCATCTGGATGTCTGCCCACCACCTAAAACTCAACATGTCCAAGACTGAACTCCTTGTCTTTCCTCCCAAACCCTGACCTTTCCCTGACTTTCCCATCACTGTTGACATCACTACCATCCTTCCTGTCTCACAAGCCCGCAACCTTTGTGTCATCCTCGACTCTGCTCTCGTTAACCCCTCACATCCAAGCTGTCACCAAAACCTGCCGGTCACAGCTCCGCAACATTGCCAAGATCCGCCCTTTCCTCTCCATCCAAACTGCTACCCTGCTCGTTCAAGCCCTCATCCTATCCTGTCTGGACTACTGTATCAGTCTCCTCTCCGATCTCCCATCCTCTTGTCTCTCCCCATTTCAATCCATACTTCACGCCATTGCCCGGATTGTCGTTGTCCAGAAATGCTCTGGGCATGTTACTCCCCTCCTCAAAAATCTTCAGTGGCTACTAATCAACCTACGCATCAGGCAGAAACTCCTCACCCTCAGCTTCAGGGCTCTCCATCATCATCATCATCATCATCATCATCATCAATCGTATTTATTGAGCACTTACTATGTGCAGAGCACTGTACTAAGCGCTTGGGAAGTACAAATTGGCAACATATAGAGACAGTTCCTACCCAACAGTGGGCTCACAGTCTAAAAGGGGGAGACAGAGAACAAAACCAAACATACTAACAAAATAAATAGAATAGATATGTACAAATAAAATAAATAAATAAATAAATAGAGTAAAAAATATGTACAAACATATATACATATATACAGGTGCTGTGGGGAAGGGAAGGAGGTAAGATGGGGGGGATGGAGAGGGGGACAAGGGGGAGAGGAAGGAAGGGGCTCAGTCTGGGACGGCCTCCTGGAGGAGGTGAGCTCTCAGCAGGGCCTTGAAGGGAGGAAGAGAGCTAGCTTGGCGGATGGGCAGAGGGAGGGCATTCCAGGTCCGGGGGATGACGTGGGCCGGGGGTCGATGGCGGGACAGGCAAGAGCGAGGTACGGTGAGGAGATCAGCGGTGGAGGAGCGGAGGGTGCGGGCTGGGCTGTAGAAGGAGAGAAGGGAGATGAGGTAGGAGGGGGCAAGGTGATGGAGAGCCTTGAAGCCCAGGGTCAGGAGTTTCTGCCCCCTCCTACTTTACCTCCCTTCTCTCCTTCTACAGCCCAGCCAGCACCCTCTGCTCCTCTGCCGCTAATCTCCTCACTGTGCCTCGTTCTCCCCTGTCCCGCCGTTGACCCCCGGCCCACGTCATCCCCCTGGCCTGGAATGCCCTCCCTCTGCCCATCCGCCAAGCTAGCTCTCTTCCTCCCTTCAAGGCCCTACTGAGAGCTCACCTCCTCTGGGAGGCCTTCCCAGACTGAGCCCCCTCCTTCCTCTCCCCCTCGTTCCCCTCACCATCCCCCCCCCCGTCTTACCTCCTTCCCTTCCCCACAGCACCTATATATATATGTATATATGTTTATACGTATTTATTACGCTTTATTTATTTATTTTACTTGTACATACCTATTCTATTTATTTTATTTTGTTAATATGTTTGGTTTTGTTCTGTCTCCCCCTTCTAGACTGTGAGCCCACTGTTGGGTAGGGACTGTCTCTATATGTTGCCAACTTGTACTTCCCAAGCACTAAGTACAGTGCCCTGCATTCAATAAGTGCTCAATAAATATGATTGATTGATTGATTGGTAAAGTGCCTGACACAAAGTAAGTGCTTAAACACCCCATCTGTAATTATTATTACTTCAATGTAACAGAGTTGACAGACATGTTCCCTACACACAACATAAATGCAAAGTATCATGCATACGGAATTGCATGGACCCAACAAGTGGGAGGTGTGGTCTTTCTGCTCTAAGCCCAAGTGAATGGACTGAGCCCATTCTAATACGGCCGGAGCCAACTTGTCGTGGAACTGAGCCAAGCTGAGATGAATGGGCCCAAGTCGTGCCCATGCTGGTTTATCCCAAAATGCACTGCCCTCACCTTTGTAATTTCTCTGAAAGGCACAGTACCTGTACCACAGAAGTGTACTAGAGCAAAATCATATAGGTTTAGTGACATAATCAAGGAATTGTGGAGTTGAAAGGAACTCAGAACCCAACTGAGTCTGTTTCCTGCTTCAACAATTGATTCTTCTTCTTCAAGAATGGAGGCTCCACAATCAACCTTGATAACCTAGTGATCAGGAGCTAAAGGGAAGACCCTTAGATCCAACTAAACTATCTTTCTTTAATTTAAATCCATTTCTGCCTGTTCAGTTACTGTTGAGATACAGAAGAAGTTGTCAGCTCACTTCATTAACAAAAACACCATTCAGGCAGTTATATTGAATTCTCCCAAGTGCTTAGTACAGCACTCTGAGCACAGAAAGCGCTCAATACAATTGGTTGATTCATTCATTATGTCATCACCAAGCCTTCTTTACTCTTGTTTGCCCAACCAAAATTATTTTAATTTTTCCTCAGATGATGCACTTTCCCTTAAATATCTGGCTCTGTCCAGTTTTTCAGACCTTAAAAAATGAACTTAACAAAACTGTGCACAATTATTTTAATAAGAATTTGACCAGCACAGAGTACGTAGGAAAGATGCCTTCCAATCCCTTACACCTGCTGTTAATAATCACAGAACCATATTGGCTCTTTGAATATTGGTGTGACATTGCTGACCCATATTTGGCTCAAGGTCAACTATGAGCACTAGGCCTTTCCAATTGTCAGCAACACTAACATGTATTGAGCATCTACAGTGCTGTTCTAGGCACTTAAAGTAGAATAAAAGGCAGCTTCTGCACACGTTTTGCAGCTGTATTTGTGCCCAAGCAGTCTTCTCCCTTCCTATACTGATGCGGCTTGTATTTTGTCTCTATGTACTGCCTTGCACTTGTTGAATTCCATCCTATATTGGTGAACAGTTTTTTTCTCATTTATCACAGCCACTTTGAAGTCTTTTCCTGTCCATCAAAGTGTTAACCACCCCACCCAATTCAGCATCTTCTCAGATTAGATGAGTAGGTTTTTGATTCCTCTGTCCAAGTCATTAAACAAGGTAATGAATAGAACCAGTTCCAGGGCTAATCCCTGTGAGACGGCACTAGCTCTGACCCTTTGGTAGATGCTGAGGGTTAATGATGAGTGAGGGTGGAGTGGTGGGGAGGGGAGAGGGTGGAGTTTAAAAGAAAATACATGGGGCCAAGAGAGTTCAGTTGGAGGTCTGGGTAAAGGGGAGGGCCAATTGTTTCCCCATTCAAACTGGTTCCACTGCCCCATGAATAAAGCAATTCTAATGTGCTTTCCTCATCATGTCAGGGAGACCACCCAGTTACCAATCCACACATTCACAGCTCTGTTTTCATTTCATTCAAGCCTCACCTACAGAATTAAAATCAGTCTTAAAATTTATTGCTGATTTGCTAATTCTTTACTTTCTCCCTTCCAAAGGAAAGAGAAAAACCTAGGATATTTTTGGTTCTAAGTAGTACTTCTCCTTATTTGAAGCACGAACTACAGGGGTAATGATAACTTCTTCACATACTTCTGAACTTAAATACATTTTCAGGGTTTTTTTGCTTATCCTTTATGATCAGAAATGGTGTTAAGGTAGACCTTGGGAGGATGCAGAGCTAAATTTATATCTTCTGTAGAACCTAGTCCATTATAGATGTTCACTAATGTTTTAACCATGATGATTTCAGAAAGGCAGGACTCTGGTGTTCTTGGGGCTTAATTATATTTTATTCTACTCATTTATTGCTATGAAAACTGAATGTGACAATAAATATTAAAAAATTATAGTTTTATTCTGTTAAAAATAATAGCAGGAAAATATACATACAATTGCATATTATATTCTGATCTTATGGACCAGGTGGTCTTAGGTGTCTTAGTTTTAAAGTGTTTTCCCAGATTCATATTTGATTGACAATAATGGCATATTTATAGTTTGTGGTCTCTGGAAATAAGGAGTTGTTTTCTTACTAGGCTATTTGTTACTGGAAAAGTACCATGCAGAACTTACCCCAAATTAAAATAATGTAGCGCAGAGGTATAAAGTACAAGGCAACAGTGGCTACAGCCAGAATTAAGCAGGCCAGGGTCGAGAGAAATGGAACAGTCCAGTTGAATGTGCTTTAAAATAAATAAAAAAAATTAAAACATTTCCTAAAATCATTCAAAGTAATTTGACATTTATTTCAGTTTCTCATGAATGAAAGTATCTTGTTAACTCTGTCCTATGAATCAGAAGAAGAAAGCTCTCTGCCTCTGGTTATTACTGTACATTGAAGCAGAATTATACTAAAGAATCACTCACTAAAGAAAAAAACACTGAATAGAACTGCAAACAGGTTATGCAGCTAAAGTCTTCTATATTTAAGTGTATTGCGTTGACATTTTGGATTCGAGGATCCTTTCAGCTATAAGACTCTAGGTTACTGTGAATCCAACCCAAATAAGAAAATCAAGTGAACACTTTCAGATTCATGAGTATCTACTGATGGCTTGAGGTTTGACAGTTGCCTAGCACGATCCTTTTGAAAAACTCAGAGTGGTCATCCTTCCACAGGCACATTAAAAAGGTTTTCAAATTCAGGAGAGAGACCCTTTAAGCCTTTCTCCAATCAAAGGAACTCACAACTCTGTAGAGCATTATTCTTATTTTCCAGATCTGAACCAACCAATACCTTTGGTTGACTGCATACCTGTCATCCTACAAGGAGAGTGAAGAAAAGGCAAGATAGCTTTGCTTAAAGATGCCTGGCTTCCTGGGTAGAGCTCCATCACAAAGTGGAGCAAAAAGGCCCCCCTTGCAGGTTTAAGAAAAGCAAGATAGCTTTGCTTAAAGATGCCTGGCTTCCTGGGTAGAGCTCCATCACAAAGTGGAGCAAAAAGGCCCCCCTTGCAGGTTTAAGAAAAGCAACAAATTGAAGCACTTGGCCAAGGAAGGACATGGTACATTTGTATCATCATCTATATCACACCAGAGAAAAATAATAGGAGTAAAGTGTGCAGAATCCTTTATGAGTTTTTTTTTTCTGGGATTAGACCATCGGGTGAATAAGGAATGAATTACTCCTAGACATCCTAAAAATCATGTTCTAGTGCTGTGGAATAAACATTTTAAGTCCAGACTATAATAGGTTCTCGGGTGTGCCTACTACAATCATACAACTGTGCAGCTACACAGAACCTAATATTTTCACCATATAAAAAATTATCCTGGAAGTAATGACGGAGGTAGGGATGGAAGTCCTTGGTTAATCTGATGCCAGCAGTGGCAAGGGAGGCTCCTACAACAACCTCCCCCTTATGTCTATCTTTTCCTGAAGCTTCAGTGTTTGCTCTACTGCACCTCCCTTTGTTTTGGACTGGTGACATTTATTGCTCAAATCAGTCACTCACTTGTCCAAAGTTTGGGGAAACTATTTTCCTGGTACATTAACCCTGAATTACAATGGAATTCCTATGGAATTACATATGACATCCCACTTCAATGCCCAACAGATTCTTTAAGGTCGCAGTTATCATAATGAATAGCAAAAGAATTAATGGTAATTGAACACTATGAGTCTCCCTGTATTGCAGCTGGTCAGAACAGTGCCCTGTTCATGGCCCAAAATACGTGCTTCCGATATGAAAACCACAGCTGTGTGGGACAGAGTAGAACGCCAAACAACTGGTAGATGTGCAACTAAGTTGAATCACCCAGTCTTCTTCCTCTCATTCTACACTTTCTTTATACCATCTTTTTCAATCAAATACAATCACTTGCTCATTTAAAGGCCTTAAAATGGAATCTCTCAGCCTCTTTCGTGTTACTGAGGCTCCTTACCACTGCTCCTGATCTTACCTTTTTATATGATTGCTATGGGTTCCAAGGTCAGTCAGTGAAACACAGATGCCTGGAGTTTAGTCTTCAAGCATGTTTGATTGATTGACTACCGGAAGGCAACTGTTACTGACAGGAAGCTTTGGCAAAGACTGGTTAATGGCAGTGTGGGTTAATTCTGCTAAGACAAAGCAGTGGGGCCAAGAAGGGGTCTTTAGACCCAGGAGATTGTATATACAACATTTAAACAGAGATTTTGTGTGCAAATTAGGTTTATTGCACATATATGTAGTCACAAATACTGATCACTAATGCTTCACTAAGCAGGAAACTCTAGCCTCCTGCTTTGATAACTTTCCAGTAAAGAATGTAAGTGGGCAGTGTTGAGCCATAAGACCATAGTCAACAGTGCTCTGGTTTGGATGGCAATGAAATATGGTCATCAACATATCCAACTGGAATACAAATACTATTAGACAGTAACTCTAACCGTTATCAGTTTAATATATTAACTAAAATGAGGGATATTAAGATACTTGTTTAATGAGTAAACATGGTATTGATGACTTTTGATGGGAACAGAGCCTGGTTTTTGTGATGATCCAATAAAAGAAATGAATTGAATATACATTTTAGCAGGAAATCATTTTAACAGAATAATAAATAGAAGTGCTGGTAATGGATAAAATGTTACAAATAATTTATACCTTAATTTTGGCTTTAATATAAAGTAGCTTTGGGGAGGTTCACATTTTCTTCTGTCAGTGTATGACAGGTGCTCACATTACAAAAAGAGGTATACAACAATATAACTGAAGCAAATTTGCATGTGTACTGAATCCTTCAATCTAGAACATTCATGGTTTGAGCAGCCTTATCTCCTACATAACTTTAAAACAATCAGAGATTATTCACGCACACTACCTTCAACCTATGAGACTTTCAAAGCCTAAAATATTTTACACAAAAATACTTTTGCCTGTTATTCAGATGGTTCATTTTCTCTTATAATATAATCTTGTTAACTCAAGTGTTTTCCCTTCGGATTATCCTAGTATTTCAAAGCTCCACAAGACTATTCAAAACTTACTTTTTAATTCTCTCTCCAAAGGATGCAATTTCCTCTAAGATATTTTGCACTGTAGTAATAATGTCTTGGACCATGTAGAGTCTTTCAATTAGCCCCTTTTTCTCAGATTCCTGAAAAGAAAAAAAAATCACTCTACTTTGTTTAATTTTAGTGGACTCTTTATAGAATTGTTCACAAAGATACTCTCCCCCTTTCAAAGCCTTACTGAATGCACATCTCCTCCAAGAGTCCTTCCCAAAGCCCTCCTTCCGTCTTCTCCTACTCCCTTCTGAATCACCTTGACTTGCTCCCTTTAGTCATCTCCCCTCCCATCCCCACAGCGCTTTTGTACATATTTGTAATTTATTTATTTATATTAATGTCTGCTTCCCCCTCTAGGCTGTAAGCTCACTGTGGTCAAGGAGTGTGTTCGTTTATTGTTACACTGTACTCTCCCAAGCATTTAGTACAGTGCTCTGCACACAGTAAGTGCTTAGTAAATACAACTGAATGACTTTCATATTTCCCATTATTATATCATCTACTGTTCTCTTTATTAAGCTTAAACCTCTCCATCCATTCTGGATTATCGATTCTAAGTAACTACTATCTACAAAGTCATCAATGGATTTTGTATTTATAAGAGACATGGCGCTGCCCTCACAGAGCTTACTTTCCAGCATGTTTTCACTGGACCTTTTGCCTAGATGGCAATAATAGAATTAGGAGAGGTTCTTCCCTTAGCACTACTGCTTCTTAATGATGATGACAGCAGGCAGGAAATAGCACCGGTGAAGGTAGCTGAGCCACAGCTCTGGATGGTTTGCCTTCAGAAATGTCAGGGTGGAGAAGAGCCTCCAATCAAGCCCCATGACCTGGGCAACAGGGACATTAGTAATCCAATGGTCGGACTAGAAATTGCACCCTGCCAGTAATGGGAGAGATTAAACTGCCATCTTGGCTCCAGCTTCAGCCTTTTTGGGGCTCCAAGGGATGGGACAAGCTAAGAATGCTTAGCTGTGAGCCCCGTGTGAGACAGGGACTATGTCCAACCTAATTAACTTGTAGCTACCCTAGTACTTAAATACCATGAAAAAAAGACCATGGGGTCATAGGGGGAGTCATTAGCTTCACACCTGTGTGCCAAATCCATAGGCACAATCATTCCCTTCTCCCTCATAGATTCTGGACTTATGTTTGGAAGGCTTAAGGATGGTACTGGGAAATATGTTAAGGCTGGTAAAAAGATTGGCAGGCTTGGAAGACTAATGCAAGCCTTCTTCAGATATACCACCTAAGAGTGCTAAGGCTCATTAGTTCTACAGAGGCATTGTTTTGGCCACTCTTTGGAAAATCGGAGTTTATAAAACTCTTCCAGGACAAGTCTGCACTTGCTGCCCCAAGGCTCGCTGCCCTCATCTGGCAGCTGTATCTACATCATGCTGGCTTTATTTACACATTTCAGATTGAACTAGAAAATGTGGTGATAACACAGTTTAACAAACACAACATTACATCTGCTGCAGCAACTAGGCTTCTTAGAAAAGTAACACTGATTCATTCTGAAAGACATAATAACTATCACACATGTTTTCTTTCTAACAGCACCAAAAATCTATCAAGCACTTTCAGTTGAGAATATCTAATATTCACAGGAAAGAATAAAGGCTGTTAAAAAATTGACAAGACTAAATATGGATTAACAAGCAACATGAAGTAAATAATAGTGTTTCAAAGTGCATGCATTCCTATATTTTTAAAAAGAACATAAGACATTGTCATCCCTTACTCATTTTTGCTGAGTCTTTTTCATACATACATATATGCATGCACACACACACACACACACACACACACACACACACACATGCATCCTAAGGAAGTAGTCTACTATGTGTTATATCATACCTCACCAAATGTTACAAGACATGAAATGGTGAATTTAAAAATCAAGAACTCAGATTTACTGCCATGCATCACCCTGATCACTTTACTATAGGAAAAGAACTGGTGTTCTCAGTGAATTTGATAAACTAGTTATGGCTCCCTCCTCCCCAGTTCCTATGCAAAGAACCTACTAGATCCTAGTTCTTTTTAATAGATTTTGTTGCTCTGATGACCTCAAGTGAGTAATGCACTAAATGATGGGAAAAGTTTAAAACCATCATATTTAAGATATAATCCCTTCTACTTTTTACAATTTAAATATAACTGATTTTCTTGTTTTTACCAATAATTTTTATTCTAAAGCTTAGGAATCCAATCTTCAAGTTTTTTTCCCTTCTCAATTTTGAAATGATTACAGCCCTGCAGGTGGAATAAACTAGTCTTGAGCCTCCAGGCGAAAATTAACACCAAAATGAATTTACAACTGAGAATTAATTATACCATCAGTACGTTACTGTAAATCTTTCTTGAATTCCCTGATTTTAGAAAAGCCTTCATTACTCTATTAATTGTCTAAGCAAAAACAGAGACATATCACCCGAGATTAACTATGTGAGGAAAAATAAATTTTCTATGTTTAAATATTAAGTAGTTTTTGTCAAATGAAGTATATCAATTTGGATGGGCTACATGATGGATACAAAACTCATTCCCAAGTTCTATGTTAAGTGTACTTTTGTTAGTACCCACAGGACTAAGAATCAATATATGTAAATCTACTCTAAAACAAGAATACATTCTTGCAGGTTCACAGTGGTTGTGATGGAGTAAATCAAAAATACATAAATAAGTAAGCCCCAGGATATTAGAACTGAGTGCAAATGAACAGTTGAAGAATTACCAAAGATACTTAGCAGGGCATAGATTTTGAAGGGATATTTGGTTAGGATGAAAAAAAACCCCAGCATTTGTAATAATGAACAGACCATAATACACCAGACATAACTGCTGAAATTTTTGTTAGGGATTCCCTGATGAATGCATCAGGAATTAGCTTTGGATTTTCCTATTACAACACTGTATATATTTCTGTCAACTCACTGTGAATGTTATTAGGACAGGAGAAAATGAAAAATAAATGACTGGGACCATTTCTAAAAGAGCACTTTCTCATTAAGTAGTATTCAGTGTTTGGGAAACAAGCACACTGAGAATTTAGACTTTGATAGCAATTCTAAGTGATATTGTTCTAATTCTTGCAGATAATATGAGGCCCTCATACTACACAAGTAACTTTCACACAATTGGTATTCATCAACACTTTTTTCAAGCAGTACAAGGAATGAAGATGCTAAATGGAAAAATAATGACAATTCATGAATGAAAAGCGGGGAACATTTGAGAAAAAGAAGGAACTAAAAGTAATCTGTGGGTAGGTTTAAACTTTCATGGAAACCTTATATGCCTCAGATAACCCAGGACAATATTGTCCTCAACCTAAAAATAAAGGATGTTTTCCCAGTACTTCTTCAGAATTTTACGTATAAACAGAAGGGTCTTAATAAAAAAAGCAAGCATTTGAAAGTCTTTAGAATTGTTTGTTGTGGTTGTGAAAACATATTTCATTTAAGGGAAATGACCCAAAATCTTGACTGTTGAGGGATTATCCTTTCAGCTTTCACTCATCTCTGTTCAGTGGATTTCATTTAAAGGTTTCACTCTCAAACCTAATCCCACTAAAGTTAATAGTCCTAAAGCCCTTGGGGAGGAAAAAAGTGCTGTCTAACTTTCCCTCTGTGTGCTTTTACCGTTGGTTCATCTACCTGAAAATGGGACTCCTCCACACAAGTGCTGAAGCATTTTCTGAAGCTTTAAGACATGGACCATAAACTCCAACACAGTGAAAAGGAAAGACAACCAAATACGTTATTTTTCCAATAGTGACCAAAAATTTGGGAAAATGGTGGAGGGATAACTCAGAGGTGGAGAGCTAGTCTAAAGGAGTCTTTCTAAAAAATTCTGGTCAATCAGAAATTAGATTTATAGGGTTCCTGCAAAAGTGGATTGTTATTCTCTTAAAGGCTGATGGAGGGTATTCCAAGGTGATCTGGCCATACAGTTTCTAACTTAAAAATCTTCCTACCTGAAATCATTTATTTTTAATGATTTCTGCTAATTACACATTCAATCTGTCACTAAATCCTATATGTTCAACCTTCACAAGATCACTAAAACCTGCCCTTTCCTCTCCATCCAAACTGCTACCACACTAATCCAAGCACTTATCCTATCCTGCCTTGATTATTGTTATCAGCCTCCTTGATGACTTCGATGCCTTCTCTCTCTCTCCACTCCAGGCCATACTTCATTCTGCTTCCTGGATCATGGATATATACATATGTGCAGAATGGTCAGAATCTCTTGGCCCCAGCGGGCACTCTTCCACTTCAAGAACTTTTGTTGCTGTTGAGCTGTGGACCAGAGTTTAGTGAGGGGAGGGAGAATAACATTTACGGAATGCCATATAATAATAATAATAATAATAATAATAATGGCATTTATTAAGCGCTTACTATGTGCAAGCACTGTTCTAAGCACTGGGGAGGCGACAAAATGATGAGGTTGTCCCATGGTGGGCTCACAGTCTTCATCCCCATTTTACAGATGAGGGAACTGAGGCACAGAGAAATTAACTGACTTAGTCACACAGCTGACAGTTGGTGGAGCCAGCGTTTGAACCCATGACCTCTGACTCCAAAGCCTGTGCTCTTTCCACTGAGCCACACTGCTTCTCAATAACCTCCCCCCAACCCCCTGCCTTACCTCCTTCCCCTCCCCACAGCACCTATATATATATATATATATATATATATGTTTGTACGTATTTATTACTCTATTTGTACATATTCTATTTATTTTATTTTGTTAATTTGTTTTGTTTTGTTCTCTGTCTCCCCCTTCTATACTGTGAGCTCACTGCTGGGTAGGGACCGTCTCTATATGTTACCATCTTGTACTTCCCAAGCGCTTAGTACAGTGCTCTACACACAGTTAGCGCTCAATAAATACGATTGAATGAATAAATGAACCTGTTGTTGGGTAGGGACCATCTCTATATGTTGCCAACTTGTACTTCCCAAGCTCTTAGTACAGTGCTCTGCACACAGTAAGCGCTCAATAAATATGATTGAGTGAATGAATGAATGTGCTGTGGGTCTTGGGTAGGGTGAATAAAGAGTGCAAATCCAAATTGAAGGGTGACTCAGAAGGGAGAGGGAGTAGAGGAAATGAGGGCTTAGTTGGGGAAGACCTCATGGGGATGTGCTTTTAATAGGGCTTTGATGGTCTGTCAGCTGTGAAGGGTGAAAGAGTTCCAGGACAGAAACATTATGTGGGAGAGGGGCTTGCAGCGAGATAGAAAAGATCAGGGTACAGTGAGAAGGTTGGACAGGGAATCTACTATGTTATACTGTACTCTCCCAAACGCTTAGTACAGTGCTTTGCACAGATTAAGAACTGAATAAATATGATTGATTGCACCAGTGGTATTACTGTTACGTACTGTTTTTGAACTGCTAATTGCTATTTGTTCTGCAATAAAATCCACAGATTCCTTATCACCAGAAAATTTCATGAATACCCTACAATTCATGGCAGTCTGTCTGGCTGATTAAATACTTCCTTTTTTCCTTTTTGGAAAACTGGTCATAGTCGACCTCTTCTGAAAGAGATAAATGGGAAAAAAAGTCGACTGTTGCCACCTTTCCACAGTCATTTGCCCTCAGCTTGCCTTTCTTGCCTATCAAGGATGGGGCTATTTTACGGATTCCACCATTTCTACGGTTCTCTGAACAGGTATAATTTTAGTCTATTCATTTCTTGATATCCATGTCCTTCAGGTGCACAGATTTGGCTGGTTCATGTGCCTGCACAACTGCTTTTTGAAGAAGATAGCTTTGCCCTTTGGCCCTTTTTTCCCCTCAGATCAGATTCTTACCATTAGTGATCTAAGGCTGTTAAATTTTCATTCCCTAAAATTAATTTTTTAACACACTGTGTTTTCTCTATTAAACTATGGTGATATTTTCCAACAAGATATGTTCAAAGCTCCTCATATGCCTTAAAAACAAATTTTGATTTTCTCATCAGAAACCTGTCTGATGATTTTTAGCCCATTAAATTGTTTTCCCAGCATATATCTTGGTAGTTAAGGCCAAATCATGATTAAAGGCAACTATATTTCTTGGTACAATGCATTAACCGATTTGATTTCAAAGTAGGGCTTTAAAATTCCAGTACAACCTCTTCCGTAAAATTTCCAGTCAGTCTCTATTGGTAATGAAGTGAAAATCTTGCTTTGAAAATTTATGAGTATGGGAGGGTTTTTTTTTTAAGGAAGTTGATGTCGCAATGAAATGCCTACAGGAAATGGAGAAAGCAATGCTCTCTCATTCACAACATGAATAAATTGATAATTAAGGATTGGCTAGAATCCATTTTACTATTAAAGTCTTGATAGTAACATGCCATGGTAGAAATGCTAGCAATTAAATCAATTTAGAGCTAAAATCATATTAAATCAAATTAAAAGGAGCTAAATCAAAATGACCATTTATTTTATTACTTTGAAAATTATCCATAAGCATGGCTTCCATAATATGCAATAGAGAAGTGTTTGGGTGAAGAGAGGAAAGAAAGAAAATTATTAAACTACCCAAGAATTAATCTTGAGAAGTTTTTTCTGAGAAATTTCCCGTTAAAAGGCAACTCTTTACTCCCTTGAAAAAGTTTTACATATAATGTGGCACCAAAAACAATCCTTTCCTAATAAAATTAACAACTGAATCTTGAACTTTCAAAAGGATAAAGTTGTCCTCCCAGGATAGTCACAGCTTTCCTGGTTGAGCATCACAGAACCTCTCTAAAATTGCAGATTACCAATGCTATCCAAACTATAATGAAGACTCAAAGAACTGTGGAAACACTTCACAGGTAGGGAAAGTTCCAGAGACAAAGGAACTCTTATCTCCCTTGAAGAAAGCTAGAGCTATGCAAACTGACAGGACTTGCCCTTCGATAATCAGTTTAAACCATCAAGATACCAACTGTGCATTTTTAATTTTGGTTATGAAGATTATGACAAATTGTAAGGAAAGCAGAAAAACATGCAAAAAAAAAAAAGAAGCATTTTCATTCCAGGTCAAGAAGGTTCAGGTGAGATTGGGGTGCAGGAGACCTTTGTGTTACGTGTGATATATGTGTCCAAAGTCCACCAATCAGCAAGAAGCAGCTTCTACCTAATAGCATTAGGAATCTCCTTACATCATTTTCTCCATGCCCTTATGATTTCTAGTTTTCACTGATATTAACAGCATACAGTGAAATATCCTATGGGGTTGTTGAGCTGGAAAAAGAGAAGCACTAATACAATTATTTATACCTTTTGGAATGATAAACAAGATATTATTGTCTTGAATGACCTTTCCTAAGTAAGGGGTACAGAGCGTTACACAATAGACTCTTGGTTCATGTTTCAATTACTGACCTTTACTGTGTAGAAAATTAATGCAATTTTCATTATAATTCATCCATACAAATAAGGGGCATACTGAAGATTTCTCTGTGCTAAATCTAACACAGATAGAAAATGTCAGCTGCTTACCACTGGATGAACCTGGGTGTTATTTGTTCTCCTGGGCTCTACTCAGTGCACTGGTGAAAAAGCAATGTTTCACCGGAATTAACTGATATTTGAGAATTTTCAAAATTGGACTAGCTTTTAAGAACTTGTTCCAAAGAAATCTCTAAAGATACTAGCTTACCAAAGAAATCTTAGAATAAAACTGCAGTGAAAAATAAAAGGAAGTAGGTGTTCTGAAGTAAATTCTGGAAAATAGTACAGGTTACATCCAGGTATCTTTTGGGGCCAAGAAGGAAAAAGTGCTTTAGTGATGTCACTTCACAACAATCCCTGTTCCAAACAGTAACAATCTGACAAATCCCAGCATTGACAAACTGTAGTCTGGACTGTACATCCAAGACAGCAAGAATCTAAGAATGCATTCATCTCCTGAGGCGATTGTACCAAGGGACTAAGTACGCTTTTATCTTCCAAAGTCTTCCACGATGGTATTTGGGGGTCGGGGAGTGTGGGGAGGAGGAAGGCAATTAAGACTTGTCATTTTCAAGATTGATAGCTTAGGTGGAAGTGAGTTATTCTGCTCTTCTGCTTTTGAACTAAACGTCTGTGCATTTCTAATTTGTAAACAGTTCATCTCTCAGAGGGTGTGTTACAATTCCCAGAAGCATGGTCTGTTATGTCTAACATGCAACAGAATCCAGAACAGCTTCAAGTGCAAGTACTTCGATGCAACACGTTAATGATTGGAAACAGAAACAGTGACCTTGTATGCCATATTACCAACAGATTTCAGTTTCAGAAATTGCTATACTGGGAGAAAAAAAACACATAAGGACTATACTTTCTATTATATACTTTTTGTCATGAGAAAATTTAAAGTGGTGTTATTTTTTTTCTTCAATCTCTTTCACAGAGAAAAAAAGAGGGAGAGAAGACTTCAACATGATCTAATATCCTCAAAGAACACGGATTTAATTGCTATTAATGTTTGGGAATGGACCTTAAAGTTAGCTGTTTTGGGGGTGGGAACTGAAGGAAGTGAAGATTTTTTAGACACATTCATGAATGGCATAAAAGCAACTTGAATCGACATCATGGCTGACAGTATTTCATGTCTCCCACTCAGAAGCAGATTCAGGCAGAAATAGCAATGTGCCAGATTATGTGTTTTATATTAAGAATGTATACTGATATTTATTTATATTTATGTATATTTATATTGAGAATGTACATATATATACAAATACATAAATTATGATGGTAGAGTGCAACAGGGGTACAAACATTCTTTAACTACTGAACCAGGTATTTTGGGAATTCTATGTTCCTTGACATTATAGGAATCCTGGGCCAAGGCAGTAAATAGTGCCTTAAAGTCTAGAGCAAGAGACATGGGTCCTGTTTAGATCAGCCCCTTAAGATGTTTCACCCCAGGCCATTTGTTGTCCTGTCCCTCTGCTAATCTTGAACCTCAAACTGGCAACCTAGGATCATCTCCACGAATGCTTCCCATGCCCTTGGGCATAAATTGTTAAACACTGCTGATGGAAATTCAGAAATCTCATCCATCTCACTTAATCTCACCTGCTTTAACTCTGCCCTCTACTCCACAGAGCAACAATATTTCTCCATCCTTATTGAGTCTCATGCCCATTACCTATGCCAGCTACTCCAGATGTTTACACTCTTCTTTAAATTTCATCTCCCCCACTCCCCCAAATCCCTTGCCCCTAATGAATTTGCCACAAATTTTATCGATGAAACTGAACCCATAAGGTGTGAGCTCCCTAAAATGTCTTATGCTCCACTCCAATGCCCCATTCATCCTCCTGCCTCTTCCATTTTTCCTAGTAGTATCTCAAGAGTCAATTTCCCATCTCTTTTCAAACTCTACCCCTTCTACCTGCATCTCTGATCCCATCCTTTTACTCCTTATCAAAACATTTTCCCCCACCTTTCTTCCCTCCCTGATCACCATCTTCAACTGCTTTTTCAATGACTTCTTCCCCACTGCTTTCAAACATGTTCATGTATTCCCTATCCTAAAAAAATAACCCCCAAACCCCTCCCTTTACCTCATAGTTCCCTCCAGTTGTCATTCAATCTCCCTCTTACCAGTCCTCTCCAAATTTCTCAGGTGACTTGTCTATACCCACAGCCTACACCTTCTCTCCTCCAATTCTCTCAATAACTCCCTTGACTATGACTTCCAACCCTTCACTCAACTGACACTGCCCTCTCAATGGTAACCAATTATTCACCTTGACCTCTCAGCTGCCTTCAACACTCTGGACTACCTGCTTCTCCTGGAAATATTCTCTGGACCACCTTCTTCTCCTTGAAATATTATGTAACCTTAACTTCACTGGACTGTCCTTTCCTGGTTTTCCCTCTATCTCTTTGGCCACTTCCTTTCAGACTCCCCCTTTGCCTCCCACTCTCTAACTGTGGGAGACCCTCAAGGCTCAGTTCTGGGTCCCCTGCTAGTCTCCGTCTACGCCCATTCTCTTGAAGATCTCATTCACTCCCACGGCTTCCATCTCTACACAGATTATTCCTTTGCACTTGGATCTAGGACCTTTGAGCATTTGGTATTCTCCCCACCCTTAACCCCCAGCACTTCTGTACATATCTATAAATTATGTTATTTATTTATATTAATGTCAGTACCCCCCAACTGACTGTAAGCTTTTTGTGAGCAGGGAATGTACCTACAAATTCAGTTGTATTGTAGTTTCCCCAGTGCTTAGTACAGTGATATGCACACAGTAAGTACTCAATGAATACCGTTTATTGATTCCAAATCTAATTCTCCAGCCTGACCTCTCTCATTTGAAGTTTCACATTTTCTTCTCCCTTCAGGACATCTTTACTTAGATGTCCTGTAGATATCTCACACTTAAAATCTCCAAATCTGAACTCCTTAACTTTCCAGCCCCTCCAAACCATCATTGTAAACACACCACTAGTAACCCTGTCTCACAAGCCTGTAACTTTGGCACTACCCCTTGACTCATCTCTCTCATTCAACTAACACATTCAATCTCTAACCAAATCCTCTCCATCCAAACTGTTACTAGGCTGATTCTAAGCACTTACATCCCACCTTTACTATTGCATCAGCCACCTCATTAACCTCCTGGCCTCCTGTCTTTCCTACCTAACTCTCTACCTGGATTTTTTTCTTAAAAAAAAAAACCAGTCCACATTTCTCCACTCCTCAAGAACCTCCAGTGGTTGCCCTTACACCTCTATATCAAACAAAAACTCCTTACTATCAGCTTTAAAGCACTCAAACAACTCTCCCCCTCCTACTTTCATATACAGCACACTACCACTCTCCCCACCAAAGACTTACTAAAATCATGTCTCCTCCGAGAGGCCTTCCCCAATTCAGCCCTCTTTTCCCAACTCCCTTTCCCTTCTGCATCACCTATGCTCATAGATCTGTACCCTTTAAGCACTTGATATTAACCCCCTCACTCAAACCCATAACACTTATGTACATATCCATAGTTTATTTTAATGATGGTCTCCTCTCTACACTGTAAGCTCCTTGTGCGCAAGGAATGTATTTTCCAACTCTGTTCTGACCTACTCTCAAGCACTTATAAGAGCTCTGTAAGAGCTCAAAATAACACACTGATTCTTTAAGAACCTCTCTCTACCTCCCAAGCTCACTGAGGCTCTTCCTGATCAAAATAGTGCAGGGCTGAGCCAGGCAATTCCAAGGTTCTCCTGAATGGAGGGGGATCTCTAATGTGGGGGAATATTTCTGAGGTAGAGTTTGAAACTGGCCTCAAATTGTGCCAAAGTGAAGGGATATATGTTAACAGATTTGATGGCTGAAAGGGAGTTTTGCCCTAGAGTTACTATCTAACATTTGTGTAATCATTACAATGTCATGATTATTTTATTTTGGTCCCGAAGTGTGAAGTGTCAAGTGATGCCTGAGATGCAAAAGGAAAATCATGTGAACATAGTTTCACAACACAGCCCCATACTCAGAGTAAAATAAGTGAATTATTCCTTTCCGTGCTCAGCATCAATTGCTAAACAGGGTGTGACAAACTCCACATCCAGTATTGTTTTGTTTTTAATGGTCAGAAAAGAACCAAATAAAATTGGTATATCTAACTACATTGAGACAAGGAGGTAAAGTGAAAACAGATTCAGTATATGAGAAAACAGTAACAGTAATAATAATAATGATAATATTAATAATAATAATAGTTTTTATTACTCTCTAACTATGTGTCAAGCACTGTACTAAACTCTGGGGGAGATAAAGGATAATTAGGCCGGACACAGTCCCTGTTCTTCATGGGGCTCACAGTTTAAGTTGGAGGAAGAATAGGTATTGATGCCCCATTTTACACGAGGAAAGTGAAGCAAAGAGAAGTTAAGTGACTTATCCAAGGTCATTCAGCAGGTAAGTGGTAGGGCCATGATTAGAATCCAGGTCCTTTGACTAACAAGCCCATGCTCTTTCCACTAGGTCATGTTGCTTTCAGTCAATAAGACTAAAACTATGAATCCCACATTGGCCTTTTCAGCCTTGGGCAGGGATCATGGGTATTAACTCTCCCAAACTCTCCCAAGTAGTACTATGCTCAGCTCATAGTAAGCCCACCACTGATTGATATTTATATGTTTGTCATAGCATAAAATGTCATGCTAGGCAAGGTCTAGACATCACTTAGATCAAAATGAACTTCCACACTGCTCATCTTTGTAAATTGGCACCCAGAGTGCCCCTCCCTCTCTAGTCACTGATGATCTGCCAACTACTATATTGGCAAAATCAAAGCCACCAGGCATGACCTATGAAGAGCTTTCCTTTCATCTACCCAGTTTCCTCCCACCCACTTCCACTCTCTCATCCTTGATCTTCTCTCAAGATATCTCCTAATTGCTTTCAAAATCTACTCCCCCTACCGGTGTTTCTGAATCCATCCTTTCTCACCTTCTAAAGACACTTTTTATGGCATTTGTTAAGGGCTTACTATATACTATATATATACTATATACTATACTACATATTATATATACTATATACTACTATATACTATATATACTATACTATATATATATACACTATATTCCTCCTTCTAGACTGTGAGCTCACTGTTGGGTAGGGACCGTCTCTATATGTTGCCAACTTGTACTTCCCAAGCACTTAGTACAGTGCTCTGCACACAGTAAGCGCTCAATAAATACGACTGAATGAATGAATGAATGAATATACCAGGCACTGTACCAAGTGCTGGGGTTGATACAAGCTAATTAGGTTGGACACAGTCCATATCCCACGTAGGTCTCACAGTCTTAACCTCCATTTTACAGATGAGGGACCCAAGGCATAGAAGTTAAGTGATTTGCTCAAGGTCATACAGCAGACAAGTGGTGCAGCTGGAATTAGAATCCAGGTCCTTCTGACTCCTAGGCTTATACTCTATCCATTAGCCTCCTGCCTGCACTCACTCTTCTTCCCCCAATGATCGCAATCTTCAATGGCTCATTGATGGCTACTCCCCTTCTGCTTTCAAACATGCCCACTGCTCCCCTATTTTAAATAAAATTTATCCACTCCCACTGCATGATGCAGCTATTAATGAATGCCCTTTCCTCCCATTCCTGTCCACATTTCTCAAACAGGTCACTTCCATTTCTTCTCCAACTCCCTTACTGATCTAAAATCTGGTTTCTGCCCACTTCTCTACATGACTTCTGCTCTCTTCAAGGTCAAAATAGATTTTTATTTTGTCCAATTGAAGGGACTTTACCTAATCCTCCTTGACCGCTCAGATATCTCTAACACTGTGACTCACTCCCAGGATACACTACCTAACCTTGATTTACTGACACAGTTGTCTCCTGCTTCTCCTGTTACCTCTATGATAGTCTCATCAGTCTCTTTTGCGGGCTCTTCTTCTGTCTCTTGTACCTATCTGTGAATTCACCTTCATCTTTAGTTATGGCCCTCTTCTTTTCTTCCTCTACACTCACTTCCTAGGTGGGCTCAGCTGCTCCCTTGTCTTTAACTATCACCCTAGGTGGATGGATCCCAAGTTACCTTGGTAATCAGACCTCCCCCTGTCAGGGTCACACCTGAACAGTTTCCAATAATCTACCAGTCTTGACTATGGGAGGGAGAGTCAAGCAGAGGCATATCCATTCCATTCCTAGCTTGGGCAGTGGCTAGAGAGTGGCTAGATTGGAAGGCAATCTGCTACAAGTCAAAACTCACCTGTGCTGGGCCGCAGCAGCATGGGAGAGAATTGAGGGTGGAGACTCAAGTTTACTGCGTGGAAGGAGGTAATGTTAAACCACTTCTGTATTTTTACCAAGAAAACTCTATGGATACACTACCAGAATGATTGCAGATGTAGGTGGCTCATTCTGGGAGAGAAGTGTCCATGGCGTCACTATGGGTCGCAGACGACTCGACAGAATAAGACAAGACAATCTGCCCTCACTCCTTTACTGCAATCTCAGACTTCTTTCTGCCTTTAGGGCATCTTTAAATGAACATCCTGCTGGCAACTCAAGCTTAACATTTGTAAAGCTGAACAAGTCATCTTCCCTCCCAAATTATCTTCTCCAACTACCTTTCTCATCACGACCATGCTCCCCATCCCTGAAGCCCAAAACCTCAGCTTTACCTTGACTCTTCCATTCCTTAAATTTCCAGATTCAGCCACCAAATCCCATCATTTTCTCTGCAAAATCCTCCCAGGATCCACTGCACCTTCTCAATTCAGACAGCCACCACATGTATGCCAGATGGCAAGCTCCTTGATGGGAGGGATCATTTATCCTAATTATAGTATACACTCCCAAGGATTGAGTAAGTGCTCAATAAATACTATGGATTGCTTGAGCCATAACTGAACAGCTTGTTTTATCATTAACTTGGTCTGCTGCTACTGCCCCTTCCCTGCTATGCAATTTCTTACAGACCACAACTCATGACATGGGTTGGGGTGGAACTGGATGGGGGAGATGGTCTCTGATGCCATCCTTCCCACAGACAGTCTAGTAACCCCAGCTTTGGAGTCCCAAGAGGTTTGGCTGTAATCTAACATACCTGGCAAATGGTGGGTTCAGTTGCGGGAGGAGCCGATCCAGAGGAATGAGAAGCAGAGGAAAAATACAATTTTTTTTTCATTTTAGGGCCCCAGCTTAATTTCTCCCAATACTATACATAAACATGAGAATAATACCCTAAAGGCTGGAGTTTATTTATCTCTGAGTTCAGTTTCATCGTTATCCAGTCTCACCTTATCATCTTCTTCATCATCATCATCTTCCAGATCTGTGCTTTCCTAAAAGAAAAATCCACCCTGTGTCAATACTGTAATTTTAGTGACAACTAATCAGTCAAATTATTAATTTAAAAACCTTTCCATTGCATTCTATGGAAGTACTTGTGGTTTTTTCCTTCCATATTGTAAGCCAGTCATTTAAAAGCACACATTTTGGCCAACTGAAAATATGGTTTGAAGCTCAAAACCATATTTACAGATAGCTAAAATGTGTGCCAAGGCAATAAACAATTTCTTGTACACAGTGTCTTTAGAAATGTTGAGTCCAGCTAAAGTTTTAGGGCCATGCCCAGGAGTTTGAAAGCAGTTGGAGTTTACATTCAAGGCCAACTTTTACTGTCTGTAATCAGCTTTGTTCTTAGGTTGACAAATGACCCAGTTCTTACGTTAAGGCTGAGAATTCCATATTCACTTTGTTCTAGGCTCATTGCTACAATGACTGCTCTTTCCCTTTAGGGCCATTACTGAAACATTAGACAGTTGAAAATGCATTAGTCTGACTATAATCAATCTCAAGAATCAGATACAGATTTCTATATGGTATTATTGCTTCATTTTGGTTTCTGTGGTAACTGGTGGGGAGGCGGGGGTGTGTGTGTGGGGGAGACAGAGAAACTTGGAGCACCTGGATTCCATTCAGGTGGTGCTCAACCAGCTGAGCCCATAATAGGGTCTTCCAGATTAGTTTCCCAACCTCGGTTATTTGCTGAGCAGATTTTAATCAAAATAGTAAATTGGTGACTGGACCTAATTCAAGCTGACCCAGGGACTTTCCTTTTCCACGATCCTAGGGAGTAGAGGTGAAATGCTGGGCTGGGAGTTAGAAAACTGGGTGTGTTTTTGTAACTGATCTACTATTTCAGAACGTTGGTTCATCAGTCTGAACAAGGGTTACCACTCCAATGACCCAAAAGGACTTCAAGTTCTTAGAGTGGACTTTGTTCCACCCCCAGTGCCTCTGGCCAGTGGACAGAGCTCAGCATTGTTTTCTGCCCAGAAAACTTGTCGTCATGGAATTTCATATGGGAGGGTTCTGTGCTGCTGCCCAACACCATTATAAATATTCACTGGACACTTGAATGGCACTCAGAGATTCCGAGAAAGAAGGGGAGTTGGGTCATAATTTCCTAAAGCAAAATGAGATCTTTAAATCACTGTGTATTCTTCATTAAGCACTAAATAAATATGATGGATCTTAAATTAAAGATCTGGTCAGGTTGGTAGAGCAATTCATCAATTCAACACAATTTTTAAGTTCTATATTTGTAATTATTTTATCTTAAAAATGTTTAGTAGTGTGCTACTCAGTTTTGGACTGCAAATTCACCTCCAAATAGAGATACTGGATCTCAGACCAGAACTACTTTAAGTTATGGCTCTCTCTTCAAAGTAATGATGATAGTGCCAATAAAACAGTTTAATAATAGTGATAATTATAAAGTTCTTGTTTGGGATCAGAGTACTGTGTTAAGCACTTGGGTAGATGAACAATAATAAAAACAGACATATTCCATGTCCAGGTGTGGGCTGATTTTAAATAGTTGATTTTTGAAACATTAAAAAAAAATCTCTCACAACCTAAAAGGGAGGGAAAGGCAGCTATCTGGAAGCAGCATGGAGTAGTGGCTAGAGCAAGGACCTGGGAGTCAGAAGGCTACGGATTCTAATCCCAGATCTGCCACATGTCTGCTGTGTGACCTTGGGCCAGTCATGTCACTTCTTTATGCCTCAGTTACCTCTTCTGTAAAATGGGGATTGAGACTGTGAGCCCCATGTGGGACAGAGACTGTGTCCAACCCAATTTGCTTGTATTCACCACAGGGCTTAGTTCAGTGCTTGCCACACAGTAAGTGCTTAACAAATACCATAATTATTATTATTAATTATTATTATTCCCATTTAACAGATGAGGAAACTGAGGGTCACAGAGATTAAATGATTAACCCCAGATTACACACTGCAGATCCATTGACAGAGCTGAAATTAGAACTAAGCCCTATGACAGTCATGTACATGTCCAGATATTCTGCTGCATCTCCTATTTGCAATTCATTGTACTGTCTGTCTCCACTACCACACTGTAAGCTGAGGGCAGGGATTGTATCTTCAAAGTCTATTGTATTGTACTCACCCAAGCACTTAGTACAGTGTTCTGCACACAATAAATTCTTGGTAAATATCAGTGATTGACTGACAGAACCCAGGTCTCCTGACTCCCAGTTCTATACTCCTTCCATTAGGCCACACTGCCTAGAAGCAGCAATGTTTTCCATTTATTTTGCACATTTTTTACCATTTTTATAAATCTGTAGCTCAATTTAAGAGTAGTGAACCACAAAAAAATTGTGCTTCCTGCCCATGACCTCCTAAATTATTTGTGCCATTGGAGGGAAACTGATCCTCCTCTATAACCCTGACCCTGTGCCAGAATTTCAGTATCAAACACAGCCTGGTTAGAGTCCCATTTCAGCCAAGACAAATATTGATTTTTGTAAGTAGTACTGAGCAGTTTTAGAAAATTGTACAAATGCCTTGGAAATGGTAATCTTCTGCCTATCCTGGTCAGCCTAGCTCAGACAAGCCCTAGTTGCTTTTGCTCACTAAAAATTCATATTTCTCTTCCATCCCTGGTTCAAGCCAAATTCCCATTAGATCCCAAGAGTTGTAGGGAAGTGCAGTCTGGATAACCCAAAGAGCCGGCCAATTTTCATCTCTCACTTCTACCTTGAGTTACTCAGGGTCATCCAGATGGAAAGAGGTGTCAGTTTAGTATTAATATTCTGTTGTCCTGGTTCTCAGCATAATATGGGTAGCACAGTTAAAGATATACATAATATAAAGATATAAATTACAGACATGATTGTGGGGAATGAGAGGGTGGAGAGAAGAGGGGCCGGGGGGAGGTTAGGACTACTATTTTGAAGTTTGTGAAGGAACTCTTCATTAAAACCCCAGGTTAGAGTCACTGATTGTGATTAACAGAAGGATCTGGCAGAATTGCAGTACTTACGGGTCAGTTGGTGTTTCCTGTAAAACAGGTTGGATATCATTTACTCATTTCAGATTGCATCAGACTGAAAATTGGTACATGGGCTCTTAGCCCAGAGGCAACATTTTTTTCTGTCCAAATCATATTTGAATCAGTTGGGCCAATTTTTAGCTATAGATATTGGGAAATGAGTGTTTGTGGGGGGTTAGTTGTAGTCTGAATGGAAAAAGTTTCTACTAGTGAAAAAAGTGTAAGTGTGAATTGCTTCTTCATGAGTTTTTTTTGTGTGTATTATGTGAATTTATATTTCAAACTGATATACCCGGGAAAGTGCTTTGGTGCTACTCAAATCCTGGCCACATTGAGGGCAATATTTTGGTACTGTTCATGGACTGGATCCTGGGATATATTAAGGAAGATAAAGACCATAGTAAATTGGCAAAAATGACACTGCCTCCATTAGCAGCAAGGAAAAAGTAGAAAAATATTTGGCAAGAGGATTGGAAACTCTTTAATTTCTTTTCCCTTGGTGTAAATTATCCTCATTGGTCCCATGGAGAAATTCTCTCTTTTACTGATGCCTCAAACCAAACACAGATCACATCATTGGTTTATTTCATTTCTGGGCACTTGGCTTTAATAAGGTAGGCTTCAGATCAAGGACAATTTGAAAACTGGTCAAGTAGCAAACATTCTGCTTTTCCCAACAAGTGGATGTAATTACATCAAAACTAGTCCGATAAGCTTTTCAATTTTTTGCAAAGAAAAAGACAGTCTTAATCCAGAGGACTAGAAACAGATGCTCCTTTACCTCTATGTATGTTTGGATTTTAAGTCTTGCTTACCTGCCTGTCCTGGATGTTGCACACTTTCGCTTTAGTGGGTCTGGTGAAGTTGTAAATGAAGAGCAACAATAAACCCAGTGGGATCATATACAGGTCAAAATTCCACACTGTGATTAGAAACACCTGAGAACAAAGAAACTATTTATGTGAAAGAAAAGTGGGAGAGAGAGATAGGGATAGAATATAAAGGCATATCCTTCAATTCCCATAACCTTTTAGGACCCTCATCCGGGACACAAATCTGTCTTAAAAAAAAGTTCTATATTGAGAAGCTTTATTAAAACAAGGAAAAGGAAGCAGCCGGGTATTATTATTATTATTTTTTTTGGAACTAAAAGGAAACAAACTGGCAATGTGTAGAAAGTTTACCCAGGCAGAAATATTTTCAGGAGCAGCCCACTGTGAATTCACATTCACTGAATCTGCTTTGCTCGCCTTATAACTAGGAGAAATTCCAGTGTGGTGATTTGGGAAATGGAGCTGAACCTTAAGCTCCTCTGTTATTATTGAATGGCCTGTGCTGATGCTACCCCAACAATAAATCCCTTCCCCATAGAATAAATCCAGGAGAGGGGAGGGCTTGTAAGGGATTGACTTTTCTGAACACCTGACTTGAGGCAGGATAATACCTTAAGCCATTCATGGCAGAGACCGTCTAGCTTTTTGTTTTGTTTTGTTTTTAATACTAATGATCTCAAGAGATGGAGACTAAGCTCACAAGTCAAGAAGTTTCTGCTTGCTCCAACTGAACTTTCTCAAGCTCTTTTCTAACCCCATCACTTTTTGTTCCTTCTTCTACAGGAATGCAAAGGAATCAACAAATCAACTATATTTACTGAGTGCCTACTGTATGCAGGGCATTGTACTTAGCCCACATGACAGTAAAATAGAGTTAGAATCCCTGTCCTCAAGGAGTAGACAACATAGCAAGGGATTCAGAAACAAATAATTTACAGAGAGGAGAAAAGAAAAATGGATAAGAAGGTGACTAATACATAAATACAGTAGATAAATCACTATATAAAAAAGTGCTGCAGGTATGGTAATTTTGCAAATGGCAGATGACTTTGGGAAAAGAAAAATTGATTGGGGAAGGGTTCCTGGAAGAGTTGCAACTTAGTGCTTTGAAGATTAGGGAGAGTGGTTGTATGACGGATTGAGAAGCAGAATAGCCTAGTGGAAAGAGGACAAATCTAGAAGTCAAGAGACCTGGATTTGAATTCATTCAACTAATAATAATAATAATAATAATAATAATAATAATAATAATAATAATGGTATTTGTTAAGTGCTTACTATGTGCAAAGCACTGTTCTAAGCACCGGGAGGATACAGGTGATCAGGCTGTCCCACAGGGGGCTCACAGTCTTAATCCCCATTTTACAGATGAGGGAACTGAGGCAAAGAGAAGTTAAGTGACTTGCCCAAAGTCACACAGCTGACAATTGGCGGAGCTGGGATTTGAGCCCCTGACCTCTGACTTCGAAGTCCATGCTCTTTCCACTGAGCCATGCTGCTTCTCTCAACTGTATTTATTGAGCACTTATTGTATGCAGACACTGTACTAAGTGCTTGGGAGAGTACAATACAACGATAAACAGTGATGTTCCATACCCACACCAAAGTTACATTAGAGGGATGGATACAGACACTAATATAAATAAATAACAGATAATATGCATAACTGCTGTGGGGCTGTGTGGGCAGTGAGAAAAAAGGGAGCAAGTCAGGGCAACAGAGAAGGGAGTAGGAGAAGAGAAAGGGGGGCTTAGTCAGGGAAGACACCTTGGAGGAGATGTGCCTTCAATAAGGCTTTGAAAGAGAGGAGAGTAATTGTCGGATTTGAGGAGGGAGGGCGTTCCAGGCCAGAGGCAGGATGTGGGTGAGAGCTATGGGACAGAAATGATGTCTGAGTGGATTTTACTGCATCTGCCCAGTATAACAATACACAAATATTGTTGTATTTGAAGGACAAGGGAATTTCAGGCAGTGGGAAGGGCCTGACCAAGGTATTGATGGTAGGAGAGATGAGAGAGGTTCAGTGAGAACGTTAATTTGAGAGAAGCACAGAATGTAAGGGGTGGGTGTATGAGGAAAAGAGAGTGGATCAGTAGATTTCAAAGAGTGTCAAAGTCAAGGACCAGGAGTTTCTACTTGAAGTAGAATGTAACAATTAACCATTTTTTGAGGTATGGGAAGATATTGAGCAAAATGAAGTAGAAAAATGATCTAGGCAGCAGAGTGAAGCATGGACTAGAGAATGGGAAGGACAGAAAGCAGGAAGACTAGTGAGAATGGTGAAGCAAAGGTCAGCCTGGATCAGAAAAGTGACCAAACCAGAGTGGTAACCACTTGGACAGAGAAGAAGGGGTAGATGCAGAAGATGGTGTGAGGAAAAGCCAACACAATTTTATGACAGACTGAATGCAACGTCAAAGAGAGGGAGGCAACAAGGATTTTTATTTATGTTATTCATTAAGCATTTACTATGTGCTGGGCACTGTAATAAGTGCTAAGTCCTCAAAAATCTCCAGTGGCTACCAATCAATCTGCGCATCAGGCAGAAACTCCTCACCCTGGGCTTCAAGGCTTTCCATCACCTCACCCCCTCCCACCTCACCTCCCTTTTCTCCTTCTACAGCCCACCCCGCACCCTCCGCTCCTCTGCTGCTAATCTCCTCACGGTACCTCGTTCTCGCCTGTCCCGCCATCAACTCCCGGCCCACGTCATCCCCCGGGCCTGGAATGCCCTCCCTCTGCCCATCCACCAAGCTAGCTTTCTTCCTTCCTTCAAGGCCCTACTGAGAGCTCACCTCCTCCAGGAGGCCTTCCCAGACTGAGCCCCTTCCTTCCTCTCCCCCTCGTCCCCCTCTCCATCCCCCCATCTTACCTCCTTCCCTTCCCCACAGCACCTATATGTATATATGTTTGTACATATTTATTACTCTATTTATTTATTTATTTTACTTGTACATATCTATTCTATTTATTTTATTTTGTTAATATGCTTGGTTTGTTCTCTGTCTCCCTCTTTTAGACTGTGAGCCCACTGTTGGGTAGGGACTGTCTCTGTGTTGCCAACTTGTACTTCCCAAGCGCTTAGTACAGTGCTCTGCACACAGTAAGCGCTCAATAAATACGATTGATGATGATGATGATGAAGACACAAGCTAATCAGGTTGGACCCAATCCATCTCCCACATGGGGCTCACAGTCTTAATTGCCATTTTACAAATGAGGTAACTGAGGCACAGAGAAGTTAAATGACTTGTCCAAGATCACACTGCAGACTCTTGACTTCTGATTCCCGAGCCCATGCTCAATCCACTAGTCCACTCTGATTCTTGTGCTAAATAATGATAATGATAATCTAAAGATTATAAAGTTGTGAGCTTCATAAAAGGGAAGGATGGTGGTGGTGTCATTTCTGATGGGAAAGTTAGATGGAGGAGAGGATATGGGAGAAAAGATGGAGAGGTTAGTTTTCTACATATTGAAGGTGAGGTGTCAAAGGGACAACCATATAAAGATGTTCTAGAGGTAAGAAGCAATACAATTTAGAGGCTGTGCCAGATAATAATAATAATAATAATGATGGCATTTATTAAGCGCTTACTATGTGCAAAGCAGTGTTCTAACCGCTGGGGAGGTTACAAAGTGATCCGGTTGTCCCACGGGGGGCTCACAGTCTTAATCCCCAGATGAGTTATATTTGGGAGTCATCTAGACAGAGTTGGTAGCTGAAAGCTTGATGAGCTATCCAAGGGAGTTGGGTATATATTTGCTATTCTATTTGTTTTGTTAATGATGTGCATATAGCTTTAATTCTAGTTGTTCTGATGATTTTGACACCTGTATACATGTTTTGTTTTGTAGTCTGTCTCCCCATTCTAGACTGTGAGCCCATTGTTGGGTAGGGACCATCTCTATATGTTGCCGACTTGTACTTCCCAAGTGCTTAGTACAGTGCTCTGCACACAGTAAGTGCTCAATAAATACGGCTGAATGAATGAATGAGTTTAAAGGGAGAAGAGAAGGCAAGATACCAGCAACACCACCTCAGGAGATGGTGTAAAAGGCAGAGTTAGAACCAGGGAAAAAGGCTGAGAAGCTGCCAGAGAAGTGGCCAGAGAGAAAAGAGAAGAATCAGGAAAGAGCTGAGTCAGTACAACAAAGGTCAGATAGTATTCCCAGGAGAAGGGAGTGGTTCACAATATCGAAGACTGTCAAGAGGTCATGGAGAATTAATATAGAGTCTGACAAATTTGGCAACTAGAAGGAGATTGGTGTCATTGCAGAGTGGGTTATCATTACAACGAAGGGGGAAACCAGATTGTATTTGGCCAAGAAGGAAATTGAGGGGTAGGAGGTGGAGGGTGAATACAACCCGTTCTATGAGTTTGGATAGGAATGAGAACAACATGGTGAGCATAACAATAACTTTCTTCAAGCATATGCAAGGTTAAGTCACCCCTTTAGTCTTCTTGTCCATAGATTAAATATAGGATTTTTTTGGTATTCCAACTTACTTTCTACTTTCCATTTTGAACACTCAAGTGGATGGGTTAGAAAAATCAGGATTTTTTTAAAATGAAGAAATGATAATAGCTAAATAGCTAAAAGCTAAATTTATTTCAGAGGTTTAGCAAGGAGACAGCAAGTAAAAATGAAGTTGTGAAAACTACAATTCTGAAAAGTAGGCACTTAGTGCGCAGGTGAATTCAGAGGCAGACAAATTGAAGATATTGAAATTGACAAAAAAAAACCCTCAAATAGAAAGGACGATGGCCAGAGATTCCTTGACCATTAAGCTTCTCCTGGTTCTGAAGCCTAAAGTCCCAAACCAAACTGTGTCCTAGAACTTCAAAAGCAAGACTCAGCCAATCTATAACCTGCATTTGAACACAAAAGCAAAGCACCACAACCACAGGAGTCTCACAGCAACAAATACTATAACACAGAAATAGCCAGAAAGGTCAATCATAGGAGTCCATAGAGAATATGCAGCCCATATATGTCACATAAGCCAATACACCATTATTTCTCCAAAAGGTGACCCGGTAGGCAGTAACAGTGGATAGTTTTCATGGAAACGTCTAGAATAAAACCAGCTGTGACAGGAGTGTCACACCTAGCAGTTCCACATTATACAGCCTTTCTCATGATATCATGGTTCTTCTTAAGAGTGAGGGCAGCTCCAATCTTCTCACCAGCAAGCAGTGAATCCTTGTTCTCCCTCCTACTTAAACTATGATCCCCATGTGGAATGGGGATTAATTATCTTGTATCTACCCAGGCACTGCACATAGTGCTTGCCACATACTTAGCACTTACAAATACCATCAGGAAAAGATGATGCAAACATTTCAGTGTTTGCCTCCACATGCCTTCTACTACTGAAAAAGATTCTCTGGAAATCATGCAAACCTTCCAAAAAGTGAAGACAGGGCACTTGCACCAACTAACAGGGATGTCATTTTAGGAGTCATAGCCATGAACAATGGAAAAGCACTCGCATAAAATGGAATACCTGTTGAAATCTAAACACATGGAGACGTCTCTCTGCTTACACTGCACATATAAAAGCACTTCCTCTATTTACAGACATCTGAGGAAATGTCACAAGATCTCAAAGGTGTCACCATCAGCACAATCTTCAAGATGAAAAGTGAAAGACCAAATTGTGCCCATAAATGAGGTAATTAATTACTGTCAATTACTGGCAATATCCTAGCATGCTCCTGGGTCGGCTACTAAAAATAAATAAATACAACTAACTGAACAACAGAGTTGGTAAACATGATCCCTGCTCTCAAAGAGCACACAGACAAGAGAGGGAGACAGATATTACTATAAATTATGGATATGTATATTAAGTGTTTTAATGTTTTAAGTTTACATTAACTGTTTTAATAAGTACATTAATGTACATATGTATATTATATGTACATTACATGTTGCCTATTTGTACTTCCCAAGTACTTAGTACAGTGCTCTGCACACAGTAAGTGCTCAATAAATATGATTGAATGAATGAATGAAAGTGCTGCGAGGCCAAGGGTGGGGTGAATATCAAGTACTTGAAAGGTACAGATCAAGGTGCATAGGCAATGCAGAAGGGAAAGGGAGTTGGGAGGAAGAGGGCATAATAAGGGAAGGCTTCTCAGAGGGATGTGCTTTTAATAAGCCTTTGAAGAGAGTGGTGGTCTGGTATATATGGAGGGGGAGGGAGTTCCAGGAGAGAGGAAGGACAAAAAGCAAGGAGTCAGTGGTGAGGTAGATGAGATTGAGGTACAATTTATTACTCTATTTATTTTACTTGTACATATTTACTATTCTATTTATTTTGTCAATGATGTGCATCTAGCTTTACCTCTATTTATTCTGATGACTTGACACCTGACCACATGTTTTGTTTTGTTGTCTGTCTCCCCCTTCTAGACTGTGAGCCCGTTGTTGGGTAGGGACCATCTCTATATGTTGCCAACTTGTACTTCCCAAGAGCTTAGTACAGTGCTTTGCACACAGTAAGCGCTCAATAAATACGACAATGAATGAATGAAAGTGAGCAGGTGGGTGTTACAGGAGCCAGGTGTGCAGGCTGTGCAGAGGCAAGATGATTAAGTGCTTTAAAGCTGATGGTAAGAACTTTCTGTATGATGAGACGATAGGTGGGTAACCACTGGAGGTTCTTAAGAAATGGGGAGATGTGAACTGAACATTTTTTTTTAAGAAAAATGATCCAGGCAACAGAGTGAAGTATAGCCTGGAATGGGGAGTGATATTCATTCATTCATTCAATCGTATTTATTGAGGGCTTACTTTGTGCAGAGCACTGTACTAAGCGCTTGGGAAGTACAAGTGGCAACATATAGAGACGGTCCCTACCCAACAGCGGGCTCATAGTCTAGAAGGGGGAGACAGACAACAAAACAAAACATATTAACAAAATAAGATAAAAAGAATAGTAAATATGTACAAAAGTAAATACGTACAAGAGTGATAGACGGCAGGGAGGTCAGTGAGGAGGCTAATGCAGTAGTCAAGGCAGATAAAGTCTTGGATCAGCATAGTAGCAATTTGAACTGGGAGGAAAGGGTGAATTTTAGCAATACAGAAGATAGAACCAACAGGATTTGGTGACAGACTGAATATCTGGGTTGTATGAGAGGATGTCTGCCCACCACAACATGTCTAAGACTGAAGTCCTTATCTTCCCTCCCAAACCCTGTCCTCTCCCTGACTTTCCCATCACTGTGGATGGCACTACCATCCTTCTCGTCTCACAAGCCTGCAACCTTGGTGTCATCCTTGACTCCGCTCTCTCATTCACCCCACACATCTAATCCGTTACCAAACCTGCCGGTCGTACCTTCACAACTTCCCCAAGATCCACCCTTTCCTCTCCATCCAAACCGCTACCTTGTTGGTACAATCTCTCATCATATCCTGACTGTATTACTGCATCAGCATCCTTTCTGATCTCCCAACCTCCTGTCTCTCCCCGCTTCAGTCTATACTTCACTCTGCTGACTGTATTATCTTTCTACAGAAATGCCCTGGGCATGTCACCACCCTCCTCAAAAATCTCCAGTGGTAGCCTATCAACCTTCATATGAAGAAAAACTCCTCACTATTGGCTTCAAAACCCTCCAGCACCTTGCCCCCTCCTACCTCACCTCCCTTCTCTCCTTCTACAGCCCAGTCTGCACACTCTGCTCCTCTGCTGCTAGCCTCCTCACTGAGCCTCATTCTCGTCTGTCCCGCTGTCAACCCCTTGCCCACGTCCTACCTCTGGCCTGGGACGTGCTCCCTCCACACATCTGCCAAACTAGCTCTCTTCCCCCCTTCAAAGCCCTACTGAGAGCTCACCTCCTCCAGGAGGCCTTCCCAGACTTTGTCCTCTGTTCCTCCTCCCCTCCCCTTCAACCCAACTCCCTCCCTCTGCTCTACCCCCTTCCCTACCCCACAGCACTGGTGTATATTTGCACATATTCATTATTCTATTTATTTTATTAATGATGTGTATATATTTACAATTCTATTTATTTTGGTGCTATTGGTGTTTACCTACTTATTTTGTTTTGCTGTCTGTCTCCCACTTCTAGATTATGAGCCCATTGTTGGGTAGGGATTGTCTCTATCTGTTGCCGAATTGTACTTTCCAAGTGCTTGGTACGGTGCTCTGCGTACAGTAAGCGCTCAATAAATACAATTGAATAAATGAATGAATGAATGAATGCTTTGCACACTATACGCACTCAATAAATATGATTAAACGAATAAGTCGAGGATAATGCCAAGTTTACAGGATTGTTTGCTAGGAAGGATAAAGGCATTGTCTTCAATGATGGAAAAGACAGAGGAAGGGCTGTGCAAATTACTTACCAAATCTGGCAGCCTTGAAAATTTCATAAAGTTTCTGAGACTATTTCTCGATGACCTGGCTGGCCAGGTTAGCGTTGAGGGTTCCCTGTCTGATTCACTTTCTGCTATCAATTGGTTAAAGAGGGGATTTGTACTTGGCCCAGTCTTGCTCAATTTATTCTATGAAGCCATGCTGGAAGATGCAACGAGACCTGGGTGGAGGATTTAGAATATGCTTCTGCATCTCTAAAAAAATATCTAACTCAGCAGACTAAAAACAGCATCCGAAGTCCGGGAGATGGTTATTCAAGAATAGGTGTAAGGAAGTAACTCCACCATAGAGGAAAACATCCAAGATGTGCTAATGATTGTCAACCACTTCTCCAAATCAGTCAGGCATTAAGGTCTGATGATCAGTCTAAAGAAAACCAAGGACCTGCACTAGTGAAGCCATACACAAACAACCATGTGGAACATGTCTGCTAATTCTGTTGTATTGCACTCTCCCAAGTGGCTACAACAGTGTTCTACACATAGTAAGCACTCAATAAATACCTTTGATTGATATTGGCAAGGGAGAGCTAAACACTATCACATAATTCTGTTATTTAAGCAGCATACTGACAATGACACACACTTTAGTCCTGTAATATCAACCTACTCACTGTGCCTCACTTTTGCCTCTCTTGTGTTGACCATTTGTTCATGTCCTCCCTTTTGCCTGCCAGTTTCTTCTCTTCTTTCATGTCCAACAGACCACGTCACTCCCCACTTTCAAAGTCCCACTAAAATCACATCTCCTGCAGGAAACCTTTCTTGAGGAATCTCTCAACTCTCCACTGTATTTCCCTCCCTTAATTTGTCATCTACACCCTTGATACCATACCCCCAGGCTCTTCCCCGTCACCCCACAATAACACTTATCTGTATATGGGAAGTAGTGTGGCCTAGCAGAAACAGAATGGCCCTGGTAGTAAGAGGATCTGGGTTCTAATCCTGACTTTGCCACTTGCATCCATGTGACCTTGGACAAGTCACTTAACTTCTCTGTGCCTGTTTCCTCATCTGTAAAACAAGGATTCAACATCTGTTCCCCTACTCAGATTATGAGTCCCATGTCGGGCAGGGAACTGTGTCCAGCCCAATTATCCTGTACCTACCTCAGTGCTTAGTACAGTGATTGGAACATAATAAACACCTAACAAATGCTATTATTATTATAAGGGTATTATTAATACCCTTATATTTGATTGACTTCCCTATCTGTAATTTATTTTACTGTCTCCCACAGTAGAACTTAAACTCCTTGAGAGCAGGGATCATGTCTGCTTATTCTATTGTACCTTCCCTAGTGCTTAGTAAGGTGACCTGTATACAGTAAATGCTCCATAAATACCATTAACTGACAGACAAAATAGTAGAAAACTGAATCAAGAAGGACAGTGCATACTTTGGGACACTGTCATGCAGTGTGATGGCAGTGTTGTATCAGCCTCCAGACTAGACTAAAGGTCTACAGAGCTACAGTGTTGTCTAACCTCTATGGCTGTGAAACCTGAATTCCACTTATGCACCTCTTCCAGCATCTTTAACAGAAACAGTGAGCCCTTCGAGGAACAGGATCTGTGTCTAATTTCCACTTATATATGCTTTCACAGAACTTAGTACAGTACTCTGTACACATTGAGCACCTAATAAACAAACACTATTACTACTACTTAAACTGCTTCATCAACTTCATTTATGGGCCATAATAACCCTGGTATTTGTTAAGCACTTACTACGGGTGTACAGAGGTTTCCACTGGACTCAAACAGTGACAGAAAGAGGCCTTCTCAACTTGTAGAGAACATCATGAGACACCGGGTGCTCTGCTGCTTTTATTTATCATCCCATCTTTTTAATTTTTATTTTATTTTTCCCTATATGTCTTTTACCCTCTATCAGCTCACAGATCTTAAGCCTCTTCAGAGTCAAGGACCCTAACAATATCTCATCCTTATAATTTCTTTCCCATCACTTTTGGTGTAGTAGATAGAACATGGGCCTGGGAGTCAGAGGGTCAGAAGGTTCTAATCCTGGTTCTGCCACTTGTCTGCTGGGTGACCTTGGCCAAGTCACTTCATTTCTCTGGACCTTTGTTACCTTACCTGTAAAATGGGGATTGAGACTGTGAGCACCACGTGGGACAGGGACGGTGTCCAACCTGATTTTCTTGTATCCACCCCAGCACTTAGTACAGTGCCTGGCACATAGTAAGCACTTAACAAATACCACAATTATTACTATTGCTGTTATTATTATTATCACCTAGTAATAGTAATAATGATAATTATAATGATATTTGTTAAATGCTCACTATGTGCCAAACACTGTTCTAAGTGCTGGGGGGATACAAGGTAATCAGGCTGTCCCATGTGGGGCTCACAGTGTTAATCCCCATTTTACAGATGAGGTAACTGGGGCACAGAGAAGTTAAGTGACTTGCCC